>NW_027411977.1:197295975-197895975 GCF_047663935.1 Musca autumnalis | reverse complement strand
GCCTTTCCAGCTTTGAAGCGGACAGCGTTGGAGATGTAGAAAGCCCTGCCCTTAGTCTTTGTCAGACTGGCCATGGAGAGATGGTCAATTCCGACCACAAGGAGAGTTCCGTCCTCCTGCTCCTCCCTGTGGAAGACCTCCATCTCTTCACGTTCAAGTCCTTGTTTGGCGACCAAAGATTTCGAGCATGCGCTCCGTCTCGAACTTGCTGCCCCAGCCTCTGACGAATATCGAAGTCTTTGTTAGTTGAGGAATTTGGTGTTTCCTCACCAACTTTAGTTTGCCGTTTTCCCATGGAGGTTTTATGCTGCTGATAATATCCTTGAGGGCGGCAACGTTTGTGATCCAATATTTTATTGTTGACCATTTCCTCAATTGCTGGAAGATGGTCTTTGGGTAGCTCTGCAGCCCTCTTCCTCTTCTGCCGCGTCCGGGATTTCTTCGCAGAATCCCCAGACACTGCAGTCGATTCTTTCGAGCAGACTTTGTCGCCCTCTGCCAAAGGATTCTCGGAACAGTCTCCTTTGCGTGGTTCTTGACGCGGTGCACTGGAAACGTTTGGAGATGTGGAGCTCCTTTTCGTCTTTGTCGGCTTTACAGTGTTCTGCTCTTCGGGGATCTGATCCTCTTCGCCACTACCGAAGAAGTGGAGGGAGTGTTCATGATCCCTTTGGGAGCATCCTGTGATATAGCCTTTTTGCTTGCCCGTTGCTCCCTGAACTTGCGTCGTAGAGCCCCAGATAGCTGCTTCTAGTGTGTTGTAAGCTTAGCAGTGCTGTCGCTCACTTCGTCTACCATCTTGTGGGCCTCCTCCTTATCTGGGATTTCCATGACGGTTATATTATTGTTGCTTTCGGATTTGGAGTCTGAGTCGCTACCTGTATCTGAAGGCTGCGTGGTGTATGAACTTCCCCTTAGCTTCTCAGTCTCTTCTTCCCTGTATTTGCCCTTAGGATGTGTGCTTGTCGCAGTACCTTCGACCACAGGTGCCAAGGGAGAGATTTGCTCACGATCGCATGATGACGACGGGGTGTGACTCGTAGGCATCACCCGCCGGTATTGGGTTTATTAGGTCCTGCACCGTAACTTTTTCTCTTTGTCCACCTTTCTTCATATTTGTGTTTTTTATTTTAGGGGAACACCCCCATAGGCAAATTTTTTGTCCGCGGGGAAACTAAATTCCCTGAGGCAGGTGATCGTACTAATCCGTTCCAGAATAGGTTTAGTCACAAGTGAATTCCCTAGACCTAGAGCGAATTAGTACGATCATCCGCCTCCGCCTATCCGCCGGTGGGGACGCGCCCTGTAGGTGAACTAACAAACAACCTCGGGAAAAAATTAAAACAAATTGAATATTTTATATTAATATCACTCATACGCAACATCTGATCCATACTTTTGGATGTATATTTTAGGGCTGTAAAATATTGTTATAAATCAGCGTCAGGCACCATACTTTTCTATTGTATATTTTACGGGGTGTCATTGTGTGAGTGCATGCTTTTTCACTGAGAGCAACTTTAAATGAGCGCACGTGGGGGCTCTCTCGCCTGACGCTATTATAAATAGATCAGCGATGCCCACCACTCTATTGCATACTTTAGAGGGCGTCATTGTGTGAGTGCATGCATTTTCAATTAGTTGAGCTGTGTGTGTGAAGAGAGAAACATTAACTGAGAGCCCATGGGTGCTCTCTTGGGCAACCATGCAATAGATCAATTTTAGGCAATGGAGCTTCCATTTGTAATTGTGTGTGTGTGTGTGTAAAAATTTTTCACTAATTAAAAAAACATGTCTCTCACACAATGACACCCCCTAAAGTATGCAATATAAAAATATAATGGCTACCATTGCAATAGACAAACATCGGATTTGCATATTTAGATATAATTTTGCATTTTCGAATACCACTAATGTACAATTATAAGCACGACGGGCTTGCACACTGAATGACAGAGTTCGATCCTCAATCTACTTTTCAGTGGTGGGCAAAAACTGCTTCATTTTGACCTCAAATACAGTATTGCCCACCCCTTGTAAATCGCTTTAAAACACCTCCCTGTTTAACAGAACTTTAAACATAAACTAAATATTTTTTCTGTATCTTCGTACCCCTTCTTTTCGAATTCTGTGTGTTTTAGCCCATCTTTTTGTTCTTTATAGAAATTGACAAGATTGTTCTAAGCGTGAGAATAGCTACAGAAGTTCTCCAATTTTTAATATTATAGAAAATATGATTATGATTTTGTGCTAAAACAAAGTTTTTAACAAAACATAAAAGTTGCCATAAAATAATACACAAAAAATTCTTGTTCTCCTTTCTTTCAGATACGTTTCATATCTTATTAAAAAAGAAGAGAAAAAAAAAAATAAAGAAACAACAAAGCTCTTAGTGAATACTGTTGCTTTTCTCAATAAATGTTATTGAAAAGTTGTGAAACAAATAGTATTAAAAAAGTTTCAAAACAAAAAAATGAGTAGTGAAGATGCTTTAGTTTAGAAGGCAACAAAACACCTTTTCTTTTAGAAAAGAATGAAAAAAAAAAAAACTAAACAAAACTTATAGATAACAAAGACATTTGGAGAAAAGAAACAAACATTCGTTTAACAAACTTCTTTTGAGCTCTTAACAAAAAGGAAATAATATTTTTTGCAATGATTTCTTCTTTATAGTTCATAAAGAACAAACATATAAAAAAATAATGTACATTTCTTTCTAATCTCTGACCTATAACATGTCACAGATAGGCAGGCAAACATCTGGAAAATTCAATTAATTAAAAAGTTGATTTTATAAGTTTTTTATATCAATAGTACAGCAAGAAGAAAAAAAAAAGAATTTCCTTTGAAATATTAAAGAAAAGTTTAAAAATTCCAAGGTTTTAGTTGAATTGTAATTATAATGAAGCTATATAAAACCAGTAAGAACGGCGTTAAGTTCGAACTTTTTATACCCTTCATAACGAACTGTATTGGAGTGTAGGAACGTTTATGAAATTATTTAACTCTTCCTCTTATTGCAGGAGTAGTACATATATCCAACTGTTAATAGATACTCCCTTCAAAACAGCTCATATGTGGCGTCATCGTTGTTCTTATCAAGACATGGACCAACATTTACAATTTTCTGAATTGAGCGAAATACATATAATTTGACAATACCGTCTAGATCAAAACATGAATAAAACGTTGGCATGTACCGATAAATGTTTAGAGGAAAATTTTGTAACTCCAGCGAAGACTAAATACCAAATTTCAGTTATTCCGCTTGAATAAAGTTGGTAAAACTTTCAAAATACCAAAAATTGGGAGGCACAATACTGGAAATTTTCAGGTGGAAAGTTTTATACAACCAACGAAGACTAAATATTACATGTCAGCCGTTTCGATGGGATATTGACGATCGTGAAATACGTTTCTATGGGCGCTATTTGAAGACATGGACTTATAATGATAATTCTCTTCTTCAATATTTTATACCCATCATGGAAGTCTAAATTTCAGCCATTTCGGTGGGATATTGAGGACACAAACTTCACAATAGCGAATATCGGGAGGTACCGTTCTATGGAGGCTATATGAAGGCGTGAACCCATACGGACAAATTTGAGATGGAAAGTTTTGCACCTCCAACGAAAATTAAATACAAAATTTCAACCATTCCGGTGTTATAATCACGCTTAAACCTTCAAAATATCGAAAATAGGGAGATACCGTTCTACGGGGTTATATCAAAACGTGGAACTTTTTGGTAGAAATGTTTCTTAGCCTCTGGAGACACAAAATAACAAATTACAACCGATTATGTTGTCAAATGGGACTAATATATACAAAATATGGGGCGTTATATGGGGGCTATATCAAAACGTGGTAGAAATGTTTTTAAGCCTCTGGATACAAAAAGTACCAAATTACAAAGAATTTGGGACAAATATCTTAAAAAAATTCGTGACAATTGCGACCTGTAGCGTTTAGATGGACACTCAGCCGAACACACATAGCCAAATCGACTCAGCTCGTTGAAACATTAATTTTGGTATATGGTAGAAACCAAATTTCCTTTACAATTCCATTTGAAAAAAATAAAAATAAAAAAAATGTTTGCGAGCACATCTACGACTTCTGGTTTGGAGGCTGAGGAAAAAATTCTGGTTTCAAATCTGTTCGCGTTCACAAAATTGGCCGATGCGCGCAAAAGTTATAGCGGCTTCATATAAAGAACAAACAACACCAAAATAACGATGACGACCTTAAACACACGGAAACGGATAAGAATCGCTCAATGGAATGTAAGGACGCTCCGGGAACCATCAAGGCTAGCACAATTAGAAGCTCAAATTGATAAGTTCAAACTGGATATTACAGGTATCAGTGAAATGCGATGGAACGGAAGTAACGAACTAATAACTGAAGAAGGGAACCTGGTCATATACTGCGGTAAGGAGACTAGAGGCGAAAGCGGGGTCGGTTTATTAATCTCAAAACAAAATCGAACATCTCTCATTTCCTGGCTTGCCATATCGGATCGCATAATCACTGCAAGATTCCGAAGCAACGTCAAAAAATGTGTCTCCATTATACAATGCTACGCTCCGACAGAGGATGCCGACTCCTTAATAAAAGACGAGTTTTACAACCAACTGAACGCAACGCTACGAAACATCCCTAATCGCGACATAATTGTGCTCATTGGAGACTTTAATGCAAAAATCGGAACCGAAAATAAGGGTATTACGCACGTAATGGGAAAACATAGCCTAGGCATAAAGAACAACAACGGTGATCGTCTTATAGAACTCTGCCAAACATTCGACCTCATAATTGGTGGGTCCATATTCCCTCACAAAGACATACACAAATACACTTGGACATCCCCAAATAGTCAAACCCATAACCAAATTGATCATCTTTGCATCAGTCGCAAATGGAGAGGTTCCTTACAGGACGTGCGCACAAAACGAGGAGCAGATATGGACACTGACCACGAACTTTTAATTGGTACGATTAAAATAAAGCTCCGTCACATCCATAAACGTAAATCGAAGAAGATAGGTAGGCAACTCGATGTGAACATACTTAATAACAATAATCAGAAGAGAGAGACGGTCAGTGAACTTCTAGAAACATGTATACCCACTAACAACAAACCATGGGAGGAAACAGTGAACGCGTTGAAAACAATAGCGGAAAAGGAAATAGGATACAGGAAGAAAGAAGCAAGAAAAATCTGGATATCTGACAACACCTGGATATTAATACAGGAAAGGAATACCCTAAAGGAAAGACTACTCGGAAACTTCAATACCAACCAGCAATACAAAATAATAGCAAAAGCAGTAAAAAAAGCAGCCAGAACCGATAAAAGAAAATATATCGAAAACATAGCCATCGAAGCTGAGGCTGCAGCAGGTGCGAACGATGCCAGGAAAGTCCACCAGTTAATAGGCCGATTATGCAACAACAGTGTACGAGCTAATCGAGGGCTAAAAGATTCCAACGGACAGATAATCACTAATCCCGAGGATCAAATCCATCTATGGAAACAACACTTCGAACGTATAAGTAATATTGATCATGAAAACAATCAAAATTTCCCTATTCATCTGAATGTGAATACCCCCATTAACGTTTCGATAGATGTACATACGCCAACCGTAGAAGAGATAAGAGACGCCATATTAAAACTAAAGCGCAATAAATCACCAGGAGAAGACGGCATACCCCCCGAACTACTCCAAACAAATCCCACAGCATCAGCAAACATTTTAGAACCTTATGTAAAAGACATCTGGGCAAATGAGCAATTTCCAGCTACATGGTCGAAAGGAGCCATCATAAAACTGCCAAAGAAAAATGACTTAACTGTCTGCGATAACTGGAGAGGCATAACCATATTAAACGCAGTTTACAAATTAATGTCCATCCTTCTAAATGATAGATTGCAGAGCATAGAGAAGTCTCTGCGTGACGAACAAACAGGGTTTCGACCAAACCGTAGCTGCTTAGATCAAATTAATACACTGCGCATAATAATAGAGCAATCCATAGAATGGAAAACTCCACTGTATCTCATATTTGTAGATTTCAAAAAAGCTTTCGACTCTATAAACCGCGATGCTATATGGGCAACACTAACAGCAAAGGGGGTGCCGCAGAAAATAATAAATATTATCAGATCAATGTACGAGAGTACCACACTCCACGTTCGTCATAGCGGCCTCACAAGCGAATCCTTCCATACGAACCCGGGAGTTAAACAAGGTTGCCCCCTCTCCCCCCTTTTATTTGCAACAGTTTTGGATGAGATTATGTTATATTTATGTTCCAAAAAAAGAGGTATTAATTGGACCTTTGACAGGCAGTTGGAGGATCTTGATTATGCCGATGACATATGCTTATTGTCACACAATTTTAATAAAATGCAAAGCAAATTAGACGACCTCATTAAAATTGCAAAGACTGTCGGCCTAGAAATAAACATTGAAAAAACATATGCGATGCGAATAAATAATATTAGCGCAAACAGCTTTATGATTGACAATAATCCCATAAAATATGTCAAAACCTTCTGCTACCTCGGTAGCATCATGTCAGCAGATGGTGGAGCGAGGATGTTAGCAGTCGGATAAACAAAGCCAGATCAGCATTCGGTCGCTTGAGAAGAACGTGGAAATCAGTCCACATCTCAAAAAATACGAAACTTCGACTTTTTAACAGCTGTGTCAAATCAACATTGCTGTATGGAAGCGAGACTTGGCTAATGACCAACAGTTTGGCGCACAAATTGCAAACATTTGTAAAAAATGTCTCCGTATTATACTGAAAGTGTTTTGGCCAAACACTATATCAAACGACGAACTGTTAAGACAGACAAATGAAGATCCAATACTTCAACAAATTACCAGACGAAAATGGAAATGGATTGGCCATACACTGCGCAAATCGTCTAACAGTGTCACCAGAATAGCCCTGGAATGGAACCCACAGGGTAGCCGTCGACCCGGACATCCAAAAAATACTTGGAGGAGAACCATTAATAATGATCTAAAAAAATAAATAAATCTTTCGATGAAATAAAATTAATATGTCAAGATAGATTAACATGGAAATGTATTATAGAAGCCCTATGTTCCCAAGTGGAATAATAAAAGGAAAAAAAAAATATAAAGAAAACATATTTTTAAATTTCTTAGTTGTTGTATTGAGAAAATGTATGCATATATCAGTCACAGAATTTGATATCCATTCGTAGATCCACCATAATTTAAAAAAAAAAAAGTTTTATTTTCGCGGAAAATCAAAAAAATGTGGGAGCAAATCTAAGTTATTGGGTGTTCGTCATTTTGCTTATTATTCGCCTTGGATGGTTTTAACAATAATGTATAAAAATAATAATGTTATTATAAAATTACGTATTCTTAGTACATTAACTAAAACCATGTCATCAATATTAAAGCGGCATTTCGAGCATTTTTCCACAGAAGCTCTTTGGCCACACAGAGCAAAAATTGCCAATTTATATCTGAATATAGTTAATAAAATTAATAATATCTAGTATGTGGCTATACAAAACGTATACTTTTAATTATAGTTATATTCCTGAACCTGCACAATTATACTTACTATGTACTAAATGGTACTCTGGTACTTTTCCCCATTTTGTGCTAAAAACGTACCCTTATTGCAAAAACTAGAAAAAACCAAAAGGATTGGATAGATAGGGCATAAACTAAACATAAATTAAGTTTCGACAATATTTAGAGATCCAAAGTTTGCTACGTCTATGAGAAATCGCGCGTACCATTTTTTAGAATATTTTCGAACTTTTGTGGGGGAGGTACCGGAAGAAGTGGACCTATAAGCACCACCTTCGAATTTGATCTAATATTCGAAGAAATATAATA
Organism: Musca autumnalis; assembly: GCF_047663935.1. Classification (NCBI taxonomy): domain Eukaryota; kingdom Metazoa; phylum Arthropoda; class Insecta; order Diptera; family Muscidae; genus Musca; species Musca autumnalis. The sequence goes on along the minus strand of NW_027411977.1, from coordinate 197,888,071 downwards.
TATATTCGGTTCGAGTTCTCCAGCCACTACATATGGTGCCATAGGGATTTTTTTCTACTTTCGGTCTGTTTTCTCAAGAAGTATGGATTTGCCCCTGAAAAAAAAAACTTACTGTCGCGAATGCAAGTTGCTTTAACAAATTGATTCGAGAGCAGGTCTTAAAGTGAATTTATCCAAAACTTTGTGTGGGAGGTACCCGAAGGAGTGGACAAATATAGTCCATATTCGAAAATGATCTATATCTGGTAGATATATTAGGATGTGTAAAGTATGGACCAAATCGGTCACTCCCATCAAGAGTTATCGTGCGCAAAATTTTTCCGAATATTTTTGAACTTTTGTGGATAAGTTACCTGAAAGAGTGGACTGATACGGCTTATCTTCGAACATAAACTAAGTTTGCACAAAATATTACGAAGGCCTCATTTTGCACCGAATCGGCAGATCCGTTCGAGAGTTATCTTGCGCTCCAACCACTTCACACGGTGTCATAAGGGTTTTTTGTACCTTTCAGGCTATTTTCTCAGGGAATATGGACTTGCCCAGGATGAAACTTATGCCGTCGTATGGGGGGGCAGTGAATACAAGTTGCTACAACAAAAATCAAAGCGATTCAAGAGCGGGTCCTAAACTGAACTTTTCCGAAATTTTGTGTGGAGAGGACCATTTTGGAACATCATCTAAGTCTGGTAGAAATTTCACGATGTGTAAAGTATGGACCAAATCGGTTAATTTCTTCAAGAGTTATCGTGCGCACAAATTTTCCGAACATTTCCGAACTTTTGTGGGGGAGGTACCGGAAGGAGTGGACAAATATAACCCATCTTCGAACTTAAACTAATTTAGGAAAAAATATTACGAAAGTCAAATTTTGGACCCAATCGGTTGATCCGTTCGAGAGTTATCGTGCGCTCCAGCCAACCCGGCAGACAGACGGTCGTACATTGCTAAATCAGCTCCCAATTGTCTGAAACACATTTCGTCCAAACATACTTGGGGTCTAAAACCATTATTTCGATGAGGCACATTTTGCCCGTATGAGAGTGTATATACCCTCGTTAGCATAAATGCTCAGGGTATAAAAATGGCGATGATTAACTTCAGCTTCTTCGTTTTTCTGCTAGACAATTTCGGCCGAGTAGAAACTATCACTATATTTGCATAAGTTGATTTTGACATTTTGCCAGAAAAAAATAATGGTGAATGTAGCGGAAACTAGAAAATTTATTTTTGTATTTTAGAAAAGCATTCATACTTCTGCAAAAATAGTATTGTCTACATGAATACAAAAATTTGTCCATTCACTTTAGAAAAGGAGCGTTCAAATTATGGACAAAAAATTATGAACGGAATTAGTAAAAAATTCATACTTTAGCTTTTTCTGTGTACAATGTAAGTAAATCGTGTTTGCTCCCGTCACATCAGTATTTGAGAGCTTGTCTCATTTGGTTTAAACTTAAAACTAACCCTAACCTAAGTGGATTTGTATGCAAAAAATTCTGTTTACATAATTTTAGCAATTTTCATGGCGTATACTGAAATGGGTTTAACTTTAGATATTTCATATATAAAACTGTTGGAGTGCCGTTTATTGAAAAATGCAAAATTCTTTCCTATGTACATCCTAAGTATTTTTCTTTCAAAAATGCTGAGCTCTTTCATGACAGTTGGGGATATTGAAAACCAAATGGGAAATGCATATAGCAGTGCGGGTCTAATAATCGTCTTGTATAGTAATAGTTTAGTTTCATTTGGTAAAGCATTGCTATTGAAGAGTCTTTCAAATGAACCTTTTATGCGATATACCTTTCCCAAGTAGTTTCGTGCATTTTCATTAAATTTAAATGATTTATTTAGTCATACACCCAAATGTTTAAATTCATCTCTAAATGGAACATTTAAGGAGAGTTTTAATATCTTACTTTCTGGTACCACTCATCTCTTGCATTTCCCAGAGGCGTTTCTTATATACATCGCCTCGCTCTTTGCAGTGTTAATTTTTATACCCCATTCTGTATAAAACTCATGAACAGCCCGCAAGTGCTCTGAAAAGCATGTGGAAAATCATAGATATAAATGCTAAAAAAATGGAGTGGCACTATTGACCCCTGCGGAACACCACAAGACGCACTATTTAAGTCGGATTTCAAAATTGGAGTCCAATCGGATAAGAAATAAAAAACGTGCTAAATTTGATGCATTGGTTTGCCGGCCCGAATACACGATTCCCAACTTCAATAACCCAGAAAATTTCTAACTGTGGCAAAAACCTTTTGCGTAGTGTAGAATTTAATTATAACTGGTGTCTTTTGACTCGTCATTCGATAAGCCTATAAAAGGAAGGTTTCTCAGAACAAAACAAAAGCATTCAAATTGTCATCAGCAGAAGTCATACAGGCATTATCATCTTCCTCAATTTGAACTGCAATTCAAAGAATTTATATTCCATACTCATGATAGGGTGTTTCTTATGTTTTGTATTTAATTTTGCTTTTCATGTTTTTTTTTTTGTTATTTTGCCTAGATCTCCCCTTGTACAAGTGACACTTATCCACAAAGAAAACAATCAGAAAAATAAGCAACATCTTCACACTTACATTCTGTTAAGAAGTGTTTTTGTAAAATTGTAGATTCTGTTTTATTGTTCGTGTGTCTTTAAATAAGTGGTAATTACACAAGAAATTTAGAAAATCTTTTGTAATGTCAAGGAAATAAGATTATTTTTGGCTAAAAGCCAAAACTATTTATTTGGAGCTGACTGTTTTTGTTCCATTTTGGAAAACATTAGGAAAATTAAGTTTTCAATTGTGTAATTGTGAAAGATGAAAATTTATTATACTGTTTTTGTCATTTAAAAGAGGGATTTTAAAAGAAATATAAAGTAAATCGTATGTGGAGAGTATGTCTTGGAGAGGTTGTACAAAGAACTACAACAGTTAAGTTCCTAACTAAACTAACGTAACCAAATTATAGGGGAAATTTGAATTTAGTATGTACGAGTATACCATTCCGCATGAGGGGTTACTGTCCTTTTAACGTGATCCTGGGTCTGTGAAGAATTCCCATTACACTCCTACAAACAGAAAATACCCGCAATTCAACTTGCTTATTTAATAAGAATTTTAAAACGAAGTTAATTTTTTTGTTTTGTCACTACGTATACGCCCAAAAGTATAGTATGTATCTCTCTGTACATTACTGACAATATTTTAAATGTCTTATTGGAATTTCGAACATAATTTCCATATCTTTTCAATCTAATTTTTACTTAAAATTGTTTTTCTATATCTTCCCATCTCTTTGTGAAGCCTATTCAAATTGAAATGATGTAACAAACTATTGTTACATATAGCGTATAAGTATTGTCACTACTTATACGCCTAGATGCAATATGAACTTATCACATGAAACCATTTTCAAAATTAACATTCTTGATAGCTTAAAACTTAATTTTTTTAAGTTTAATTAAATCATTCCCCTATTAAGTAAAACATTAATCCCAGCCAAAGTAATAGTGTTAATATTTACCTTTAGTCTAACCACGAATATCCAGACAGCTTTTGGTGATAATAAAATTACTTCGAAAAAGAGAGGAAACTAAAAGAAATTAACACCAACAATTCCCATAAAAAAGAAACAACACAACCTTTGAACCCATGATTCATGGCAAAAGTGAATCATTATGTTTGGCATAAAGCTTACGCCAACGAAAAAAACAAAAACTAGGAAAAGGAAAAACCAATAACAATGATACCTCCGGTTGCTTAAAATATAGTTTTACACTATACTACACAAACACACCACGTGCACATCCTGTGCCGACTGACGTCAAGCAACCCAGCAAGCTTTGCTTGCTTACCAAGCCCTAAGCTAACTTACGACCACACAAAGTAAATAAAAATGCTTTGTATCAAAGAAGAGAAAGCAAGGCGCCAATGGCCACTGGTGTTTGCAGGCCGACCAAACGCCTGTCTCTAGCTTATTGAAATAGTCAAATATTTTTTTTAGAAAATTTTACAAGGACTAAAGGACAACAGACTGTTGCTTGTTTTTGGTCAATAGCCAAAATTAGTCTATAAAATTTATTTCATTTTTGTTGGTTGTGGAATGAGATACACTCAGCCCATTTCGGACGTCAAATTATTTTAACTTTCATTTCAATCCTTGATATTAATACAAATACCGCCGCCGTCGCCCATTTCAAAATGTGTCTGTAATTTGACCCAAAGCAAATGTAAATAAAATGTATGCGGTTGTATGGTCGGCACCTGACCTGAAAGTAAAAGATGACAATGAAGATGGGGGATTTTTGTGATATGGTTACCCATTTGGTTATTTCAGAGAAAAAGTCGATTGGTCGATTTTGTCCTTCGGAAACAATTCTCTAATTTAATCAAAGTTTGATGGAATGTTGGCCCATGAAAATAATTCTCCAAAATAATCCGCTGATATGCTGTAAAAAATCACGACTGATGGTATGCTGGTCCTTGAAAAAAGGGGGTTGCGGGTCATTATTGCTGGAAGAGTGGACGCTTTCATGCAAAAATATTGAACTTTTGTGGTGGTGGTACTGATATTATTTACCTTTGAACTGTGATAAATGAATGTTACGATGTGCAAAGTTTCGTTGTCAGTCGATCCTTTCGATGTTTATAGCAAATATTGAAAAAAATGAAACATTTTTTAAGTATTAAAAAAAACAATTTATTTAAAAAATATTTCCTTTAAAAATCGTAAAAAATTAAATAATTTTGAATAAAACTGTTTTTTAATAATTAAAAAAAACAACATTATTTTAATAATTTTGAAAAAACAAATTAAATATTTTTGGAAACAAATTAATACAGTATTGTGTCGATAATTCGGACTCGTTTGTGGGGGTGGTACTGATATTGTTTACCTTCGAACTGTGATAAATGAATGTTACGATGTGCAAAGTTTGGTTGTCAGTCGATCTTTTCGATGTTTATAGCAAATATTAAAAAAAATTAAGTATTAAAAAAATATTAATTTAAAAAATATTTCCTTTAAAAATCGTAAAAAATTAAATAATTTTGAAAAAACAAATTAAATATTTTTTGGAAAAAAATTAATACAGTATTGTGTCGATAATTCGGACTCGTTAACCTGAAAAACGTGGTAATCCGGACACTAAAACATTCTGTATAATCGAGATTTTTCTAGTATATAATCCGGACACCGCTATTTTTTGCACTTAGAGCATTTTTTACTCTTATGTTTCAGTTATCTGTTCAATTTTAATTCAATTAAAAAATGTTAAATTAAAAAATTGTATTATGCACTTACTAAAAATTTATAATTCGACACCGCCGCAACATATGGTGTACGGATTATTGAAAAACTAAAATAACAAAAACCTGTCTTTTAATTATGAAAAAACATATATTTGAAAATTTTTGAAAAAAAAAATTATTAAAATTCTTGAGAAAATATTTATTAAAAGCATTTTTCAAATACACATTTCTTTAAAAATCTCTAAAAATATTTATATATTTTTTTAAATGGTTAAAAAACATATTCAGTCAAAAAATCTTAAAAAATATATTTCTTTTAAACATATAACAAAAATCTTGAAAATTTATTCGTTTAAAAATTAAAAAAAGTATTTCTTTAAAAATCTTAGAGAATATGTCATTACGTATGTTTGATAAAATACTTATTTTAAAAAAAATCTTGAAACAAAAATTTGAAAAATATTTTTTAAACATAAAATTTGTTAAAAATCCTTATAAAATCTTGAAAAAGAATATTCCTTTACATAATATTGAAAAAATATGTCTTCAAATATCTTGAAAAACATTTCTTCGAAAAATCTTGAAAAATATATTTCTTTAAAAAATCGTATAAAATCGAACTCTAAAATATTTTTAAAGAAGAAGTATTCAAAGTATTATTTTTTTAATTAAATATGTATCAAAGGATAAAAAATTCTTATTTAAATATTTAAAAAATAATATATAAAAATTGTCAAAAAAATACTTAAGTTGATCATGATAAATATTTCTATAAAAATCTTAAAAAAATGTTTTTTAAAACCGCTAGAAAATATTTCGTTACTTACGATATTATATTTATTTGAAGAATACGAGTATTTATTATTTTTTGGAAATGTACAAAAACAAAATTTTTTCAAATTATGGAAAAATATGTCAATAAAAAATGAAAAATATTTATTTGGAACATTTTGAAAGAATAATTAGTTAACAAATGTTGCCAAAAATATTTAAAAATTAAAAAAAATTCTTCTTATTTTTAAAGTAAGACCAGCTTAATCACAGTTTTGTTGTTTTAAAATTTTAATAACAACAAGTTTTTAAAGTTGGTGTAGTTAAATCCACTTGGACTCATCATTTCCCTTAGTTCTTTGTATTGAAACAAAGAACTCTTCCCCAAGCTTATGACGACTCGAACTCAAGAATAATTGTCACTGACGAATTTGTTTAAATGCTAATTCAACAGAAACATTCAAAAACTCCCGTAGTCACATCACAACAAAACTGCCAAAGTGAATTTAAAAAAAAATCTTTAAAAAAAATTGGAAAAATAACTTCAAAAAATATTTTTAAAAAAAAAAAAATTGGAATTTTTTTTCCATAAAAACTTTTGAACAGTCAAAAAATTATTACTTACGTTTAAAAAAAAAAAGTTTAAAAAAATGTCAAGTTTATAAGGGAAATAATTTTTCAAGATTTTTTAAAAATTTTTAAAAGGAATATTTTTAAATATTTTTTAAAAAAATTTCAAGATTTTTAAAAAGATTATTTTTTTTTCAAGATTTTATGAACCAATATTTTTCCAATCCACTGAGATAGGATTTTAAAGATATATGTCTTTCAAAAATTTTGAACATTTTTTAAATTTTTATAAAAAGTCCACGCTCTTTCCCCCGGAATAAATATACCTATAAAAAATCCATGCTCCTTTCTCCCGCAAAAAATATTCCCATAAAAAAATCCACGCTTCATGCTTCTGAAAAAAATCACTTATTGCTCTTAAAAAAATATTCCTTTAAAAAATACACACATATTGCTTATCTCTTTATAAAATCCACGATTATTTGTTTTGAAAAAAAAAATATTTGTTAATAAAAAATAATTTAAAAAAAATTAAGTTTCAGTGTTTTATTTAGAAATGCACTTAAAACTAGAAAATAATTTGTCGCTTAGCCTCAATAAATATATTCTTTCTCATGATGGAATCTCTCAAATAAAACGCTTGCCGTTTAATTTTGCCACCATTTATAACTTAAATGCAAGCGTTTTATTTGAGAGATTCCATCATGAGAAAGAATATATTTATTGAGGCTAAACTACAAAATATTTTCTAGTTTTAAGTGCATTTCTAAATAAAACACTGAAACTTAATTTTTTTAAATTATTTTTTTTTTATCTTTTTAGTAAATACATTTTCTTGACCACTGATAACAAAATTATAGCCAATTTAGGTCGAAAATTTAGATAAAAACTTTAAAATGCCTGAAATCGTGTAGTACCGTTATATAAAGACTATACCAAAACCTGGACTTATGTCCATAATTTTTGGTGGGGAAGTTTTTGTACCATTGGGAACTCCAAATGCCAAGTTGCAGCCAATTCTGGCTAAAAATGAAGATAAAATCCTTAAAACACTTGAAATCGGGCCATACCGCTATATGGGGGCTATACCAAAACCTGGACCTATGTCCACCATTGGGAACCCCAAATGCCAAATTACAGCCTCATTATACTTGAAATCGGGTGGTACCGCTATAAGGGGCCTATACCAAAACATGGACTCATGTTCACAATTTTTGGTGCGGAAATGTCTGTATCAGTGGAAGTCTCAAATGCCAAATGACAGCTAATTCGAGCAAAAATGAAGATAAAATCCTCAAAATACCTGAACTCGGGTGGTAGCGCTATATGGGGGCTGTAGGAAAAAATGGGCCCTATTCATGTATTGTCATACAAATCTGAAAGGTGTGCAAAGTTTCAGTTCGATTGGTCAACTGCAACTGCGTTAAAAATGATTTACTAGATTTGAACTAAATCGGGTGGTACCGCTATATGGGGGCTATAGAAAAAATGGACCCATTTGGTTTCATATGCATGTATTGTCATCCATATCTGAAAAGTGTGCAAAGTTTCAGTTCGATTGGTCAACTGCAACTGTTTGAAAAATGAGTTACCAGATTTGAAAAGCAAATTAGATAAAACGCTATAAAACAGTGTAAAAATGGACCAATATTGGTTTTCATTTCATATTCATGTATTGTTATCCAAATCTGAAAAGTGTGCAAAGTTTTAGTTTGATTCGTCAACTGCAGCTGTGTTAAAAGTGAGTTACCAGATTTGAACTAAACGGACACCAAAGCAAGTTAAATAAAACACTGTAAAAACCACGCTGATTGGTTTTGAAAATATACCTTTAAAAAAATCACGCTGATTGGTTTTAAAAATATATATTTTTTAGAAATCCACGCCGAAAAAAATATTTTTTAAAAAAATATCCACCCTTATTGTTTTTGCAAAATATTCCTTTAAACAATTTACGCTGATTTAATTAAAAATATGTCTTGAAAAAATATTTCTTTAAAAAATCTAAACTAACCCTGAAAAAAAAAAATTTTCTTTAACAAATGCACGCTTATTGGTTTTAAGAAATATTCCTTTAAAAATCCAATTGCTAATCCTTCCTTCCATTCTTTTACAAAATTAATTTTCCCCCAATTTGGCAATATGGCTACTCTACTAAAATGTAAATTGTCATCCCTACTCTGACAGAATATAGGGATTTTGATCAGCAAAGTTAAACAGTTTCTCTAACTTAATGAAACACTGACCAAAAGAACCACAATGGCAAGCAAACGAACGAAAAGAAGTAACAATAACAAACCGGCATTTGTATATATTTTAACAACGTAGACCAACACCCTTTTATTCATTTGAGCTAATGCCGCCATCTACCCCACCTCTTATGACACCCACACACAGCGGCGACAACAACTGAAAGGACAAAGAAAGACATTTACAGAGGCAATGAAAGTCACCAAGTCTGGGTAAACTGTAAATGCATACAAAAATACGGGTGCTTACAAAACTAAACATTTGTGTGACTTTCGTGTTGTCCGTCCTTTCAAAAATTAACTTAGGGCATTGGTGGTTGGGACTCATCAAACCAGCATGTCTCTCTATATTCATTGAATGCAGTATTAAAGAGGGGAAGAAGAGGTTTTTATGCAAACCCAGCAGAAACACGTGCTATAGCCATGGCTTTCCGGCACTATTTTTATGTTTTTTTTTTTTTCATCTTCTTTGTTTCACATTATTAAAACTCACAAGCGGATTACATTTTCTGTTAATTCTTGCATGCTTTTAAAAATATGTATGTTTAAATGAACAACCCACGAATAAAAAAAGAGGAGAAAAACTCCGTAACAAAACACTGTTGCTTTTGTGCAGCTTTGTGTTTTATGTTCTTGTTGTTTTTTCCGCCTTTTTTTTGTGAAATGTTTTAATTTACAAGACTATGTTTACCAAAGAGGTTTAATGTTTAAACACTTAACCAAGAGCTGGAAAAACCCGGTTGCGCAAGAAAAAAAAATAAACCATCCAACACTCTTTACACAACATGCATAGAAAAAAGCCAAATACGAATCCGTCTGCAAAAAAGACAACACAAAAGCAAACTAAATCCAAAACACTATTACTCTTGTATACGCTTCTGCCTGAGTGCCTCTCAATCCTCACTACTCACACACACATCGTCACAAATTTCCTTATTCTCCTATCACAGTGATGTTGTGTACATTCAGAATAGTATATACGTGGCCAAGATAAAAACCATGTTTCATCATGGACCTGATAGTGAAACAACACGAAGAAAACAAAGAAATACAAAAAAGAGGGAGTGTTAAGCTTAGGGCATAATATCCATACACAAACTGCAAGTGCAGGAGTAGTGGGGTACACACTCGAATTAACTACATTTACGTTGGCGAGATGCCTAGATAAATTAAAATTTAAGATTTTCTTATTTTATTTTTACACTTTTTACCTGAACCAGTTTTAATTAACCTTCAAAACGTTGATCGGTGACATAGTGCGTATACGTGTTGTCACCATGTATACGTTACCTAACCAACTCACAAATTTATCTTTAATATTTCTTTAAAAAATCCACGCTTACTGGTCTAAAAATATTCTTTTAAAAATATTGAAAATTTTTTGTGAAATTATTTCTTTGAAAAATACACGCTTATTGGCCTTGTGGTCTTAAAAAAATTGGTTTAAAAATCTTGAACAATATTTATGAAAATATTTCTTTGAAAAATACACGCTTATTGGCCTTGTGGTCTTAAAAAAATTGGTTTAAAAATCTTGAATAATATTTATGAAATATTTCTTCAAAAATCCACGCTTACTGGTCTTCTGGCCTAAAAAATAATCTTTTAAAAATATTTGTGAAAATATTTCTTTGAAAAATACACGCTTATTGGCCTTGTGGTCTTAAAAATATTGGTTTAAAAATCTTGATAATTTTTTGTGAAAATATTTCTATGAAAAATACACGTTTATTGGCCTTGTAGTCTTAAAAATATTGGTTTAAAAATCTTGAAAAATATTTGTGAAAATATTGCTATGTAAAATACACGCTTATGGGGCTAAGACCACAAGCAATTTAGAAATTTTGAAAAAAATTATGAACATATTTCTTTAAAAATCCACGCTTTTTGGTCTTGTGGCCATAATAACCATTCGCTTAAACTGCTGAAAACTTACTTACTTAATTAGCTGACCCATTACATAAAAATTGTTCCATAGATCGAACTAAGAAAAGATCTCCAATTCTCTCTGTTTTTCGCTTCGCTTTCTGGAATACCGCGACTTTCATTTCTTCATCCACTTGTATGCTCCATCGATGCTTAGGCCTGCCGATTCTGCGTGCACCGCCATGTGGCATGTATTCATACGCCTTTTTAGCGGGTTCATCATCGCTCATTCTTATGATATGGTCTAGCCAACGCAATCGTTGCATCAGGATACGTTTAACTATATTCATGTCTTTGTATAGCTGATATAGCTCGTGGGTTCATACGACGTCGATATTCACCGTCAATGCAAATCGGCCCGTAGATCTTTCGAAGAATTTTCCTCTCAAACCCACCAAGCACTGCCTTATCTGCTTACGCAAGTACCCATGCTTCGGAGCCATACATTAGCATGGGCAGTATCAGCGTTTTGTTTAGTGTTAGTTTTGTTTGACGAGATGTGGCTTTGTTTTTAAATTGCTTATTTAAACCATAGTAGCATCTGTTGGCCAATACAATTCTTCTTCTTATTTCACAACTGATGTTGTTTGTTGTGTTTATGGCAGTGCCGAGGTAGGCGAAGTCTTTAACTACCTCAAAATTATATGTACCAACTTCAACAGTTGGTCCGATCTCAATGGACGTTTTGCGCGTCGACACCGTCAATTTGGTCTTTTCGCCGTTTACCGCCAGACCCACTTTCACTGATTCTGCTTCGACCTTCCTAAAGGTATCAGTTACTTCCTTTACTGATCGTCCCATGATGTCCATGTCATCAGCATAGGCAAGTAACATGTGACTATTGGTGTAAATTGTTCCATTTCTTTTGACATTTGCATCTCGTATTACCTTTTCCAGCAAAATGTTGAATAGGTCACACGAAAGGCTGTCTCCTTGTCTAAAACCTCTTTTGGTACTGAACTGTTCGGAGAGGTTCTTTCCAATTTTAACTGAGGACTTAGTATCAGTTAAAGTCATCTAACAATGCCGAAAGAGCTTTGCGGGAATACCAAATTCCGACATGGCTTGGAATACCTTTGAACGTAGCGGGCTGCGAAGGCTGCTTTATAATCGACAAAAATGTGATATGTGTCCATCTGCATCTCTTGGGTCTTCTCCAGGATTTGCCGCAGGGTAAATATCAGGTCAAGGGTGGACTTGCCAGGACTAAAGCCTCAATGGTATTGTCCAATTATTTCGTTGACCATTGGCTTTAGTCGTTCGCACAATATCCCTGACACTATCTTATAGGCAATAGGGAGAAGACTTATGCCCCTAAAGTTGGAGCATACAGTATTATATCCTTTCTTGTGGACGGGACACAGGATGCTCAGGTTCCAATCGTCGACTACGAGTTCTTCCTGCCAGATGGTGCTAACTGGCTGATGCATACACCTCATCAGCGCGTCGCCTCCGTTTTTCAACAGCTCGGCTGGTAAGCCAAGGCTCCTGCTGTTTTATGATTCTTCAGCCGGTTGATTGCTGTTTTTACATCATCTTGGCCTGGCGTCTTCGCTACTATTGGATACCAGCAGATTGGAGAAATGTTCCTTCCATATCCTGAGCACGCTATCTGTATCTGTTACCAGATAACCTTGCTGGTCTCTACAGGAGGATGTGCCTGTACCAAAGCCATCAGTTTGATGCTTGACTCTTTGGTAGAATTTTCGGACTTCATTCTGGCTCCTGTACATCTCGATTTTTTCACACTCCCGCTTTTCCATTTCTCTCTTTTTCTTGAGGAAAAGACGTTTCTCTTTTCTCCAGATATCTCCCTTGTGCGCTTCGCGTTGCTACTAATTGTAAAGTAGCTCTATATGCCGCATTTTTCTCTTCGGTAGCAATACGACACTCCTGGTCATACCATGAATTCCTTTGTGGAGGTCTCTGGTATCCAAGTATGGACTTTGCGGCTGCTTGCATGGAGTGGGCAATATTTTGCCATTGTGTTGTTATGTTATCGGGACAAGAAGTGCTTTCATTAAGCAATTGGGCTAGTTGAGTGGAATATGCTGTGGCTATCTGTTGTTTTTGCAGCCTATCGATACACTGTGCAACATTTTTAAGGTGATCTTGTGCAAACAATTCGAACTGAGGATTTTTTGAAAGTACAGACCCAAACGACAAGAAACCCTAGTTGGGTTTTGTTGTGTAAGATCCAGCTCGGATTTTATGGCCCCATCTAAACGTGGCTAAATATTGAGTTTTTAAAGAAATTCGGGGCTATATCTCTGAAACCAATGCGAATCTTCTTCTGACCTCTGAAGCAAATTTGTAGATAAGGAAAAGAATAAAATATTTGGAGAAATAATGAACTCGAAAAACTACATTTATTGCCTCAAATTTCAAAATATATGCAAAAATTCCACAATTTTTATACATTTCGCACCGTATCTCCAAAACCGTTAATTTTTTCTGAATATTTTCTTTTAGAAAAATATTCCTTGGAGTATAATACACAACTCTTCAGAACATGTCATTGTTGTAAAATGCCTCTGTGCCGTTGTTTTCAGCACATTTTTCAACAACGATTTAATAAAAATGTCAATAATGTAGTGAAATTCGAAATGCGGTGATAAACTGTTGGTGTGAACTGTGTTTGAAAAACGTGTTGTAAAATATATGATGCAAAATACCGCTGAAACAACATGAAGTAAGCATTTTAGAGTTTCAGATTGTTCTAAAGAATTGTTGAGAACTTTATTTAGAAGAATTTTGCATAGGGTTACTTTGTTCAACTCCCAATAGTTTAGCCGATACTGACCAGATTTTCAGCAATTATGTAAAATTGTCTATATTTTATAGATTTTGATGACCTAGATGGAGTTTTTCTTATATGGTCTGTGCAAAAGATAAGTTCTACTAGTTTAGGGCTACAATATTGCCGAAGACAGCAAGGCCAAATTCCTATTCGTTTCTGAGATAAAGGCCTGATTAATGCAAAAAAGTGTAGATTTAGCCCGGTTTAGATGAGGCCATAAAATCCGAACTGGATCTGACAGGACAAAACCCTACTAGGGTTTTTGTAGTCTAAATATGTACTTTCAAAAAATGCATACTAGAAGTTGTTGCATTTTCAGTGTTGCATAGTGTATCCAACTTCCGCGTTGTGTCTGTTCGTGCTTTATTTGCAACGTGTAGACGGGTACGTACCTTTGCTGCAACAAGGTAGTGGTCCAAATCAATATTTGCGCCTCGGAACGATTGTACATCCAACGCGCTCGATGCGAAAGATATTCTCATTTCCAATTTCGGCATTAAAATCGCGTAGAATAATTTTAATGTCATGGACATTTCTTCTAAGCCCTCGTAAAATATATCTTTGGTCTGTTCGTCCTTTTCTTCAGTGGGAACATGAGCGCAAATAAAGCTGATGTTGAAGAATTTAGCTTTTATTCGAATTGCAGCAAGTCTTTCATTCACTGGGGTGAAGCTAGAGAGCAGATGTTTTAATATCCGACCAACTACAAATCCGCAACCAAACTCATGCTTTGTGTCATGGCAGCTATAATACAGTGCGTCACCTTTAGGTGTTGTTGTGACGCTTTTCCCAATCCATCATATTTCCTGTATGGCAGTAATATCTGCCTTGTACTTTTCAAGTACGTCTGCCATTGCGAAGACTGCACCTTCTCTATAAAGAGTGCGAACATTCCAGCTGCAGATTCGCAAATCATGGTCCTTAAAACGTTTGCGGGATTCGTCAACTTTAGAGGGGTTCGTTTTTCTTTTCTTTCGTTTTTTCATAGTAGGCTGTTTTTTCTAGGGGAGGGTTACTAACCAGACGCCTAAACCCAAGTTTTTAACGTTCTTATGGGTGAAAGTGCGTTGAAAACTATTTTTGAAAATATTTCTTTAAAAAATCCGCACTTTATTGGTCTTGTGGCCATAAAAAATATTAGTTTAAAAATGTTGACAAAAATTTATGAAAATATTTTTAAAAAAAAACTACGTTTATTGGTCTTGTTTAAAAATGTGGAAAATATGTATGAAAATATTTCTTTAAAAAATCCACGCCTTTTTCGTCTGGTGGCCTTAAAAAATATTAGTTTAAAAACGTTAAAAATATTTATGAAAATTTTTCTTTAAAAATGCTACGCTTATTGGTCGTGTGACCTTAAAAATGTTGAAAATATTTACGTATTGTTGTCTTAAAAATATTAGTTTGAAATGTTGAAAAATGTTTATGAAAATATTTTTTTAAATCCACGCTTTTTGGTCCTGTTACCTTTTGTTCCTGTTAAAAAATCCACGCTTATTCGTCTTGTATTCGTTTAAATTCATGACAATTATTTATGAAAATATTTCTTTAACAAGTCCATGCTTGTTAGTCTTGTAGAATTAGAAAAATATTTATTTAAAAATCTTGGGAAATATTTATCAAAATATTTCTTTAAAAATTCCATGCTTATTAGTCTTGTAGAATTAGAAAAATATTTATTTAAACATTTTGGGAAATATTTATGAAAATATTTCGTTAAAAAATCCACGCTTATTGGTCTTGTGGCCTTAAAAATATTCGTTCAATAATGTTGAAAAATATTTATGAAAATATTTCTTTAAAAAATCCACGCCTTTTTCGTATGGTGGCATTAAAAAATATTAGTTTAAAAGTTTTGAAAAATATATATGAAAATATTTTTTTGTTTAAAAATCGACTGTCTTTAAAAAATATTTATGAAAAAATTTCTTTAAAAAATCCACGCCTTTTTCGTATGGTGGCATTAAAAAATATTAGTTTAAAAGTTTTGAAAAATATATATGAAAATATTTTTTTGTTTAAAAATCGACTGTCTTTAAAAAATATTTATGAAAAAATTTCTTTAAAAAATCCACGCCTTTTTCGTATGGTGGCATTAAAAAATATTAGTTTAAAAGTTTTGAAAAATATATATGTAAATATTTTTTTTGTTTAAAAATCGACTGTCTTTAAAAAATATTTATGAAAAAATTTCTTTAAAAAATCCACGCCTATTGGTCTAGTGGCCTTGAAAATATTCGTTTAAAAATGTTGAAAAATATTTAAAAAATATTCGTTTACAAATCTTGGAAAAAATATAGGCATGTGGTATTAAAAATAGTTGTTTAAAGTCTTGAATATTTTGTATTTTTTATTTATTTATTTATTTATTTATTTATTTATTTATTTATTTATTTATTTATTTATTTATTTATTTATTTATTTATTTATTTATTTATTTATTTATTTATTTATTTATTTATTTATTTATTTATTTATTTATTTATTTATTTATTTATTTATTTATTTATTTATTTATTTATTTATTTATTTATTTATTTATTTAATTAATTATTTATTTATTTATTTATTTATTTATTTATTTATTTATTTATTTATTTATTTATTTATTTATTATTATTATTATTTTTTTTTTAATAATAAACAAGTTAAAAATTGTTTGTTTTTTTAATTCTCTAAATTTATTGACTTGTGGCCTTGAAGTATGATTTCTTCATTAATTTTTGAGCCTTTAATTTTACCCATTTCTAATTTTTATTCACGTTCTTGATCGTTGACATTGTGCGTATACGTGCTGTCACTATGTACACGCAAACTAGCCCTATCCACATATTTTAGTTGCATGGAATATTGGTGATTTAAATATATATAAAACTGTATTTTTAGCATTTTAAATACCGAAAAGTTATTTAAAAAAGTTTGTATCCCTTTAGCTTGTCGTTATTAGAACAAATAACTTATTATTATATTATAATCGTCATACTGACATAAATATCAACTATGACATGTTAATGTAAAAACTTAAAATATTAGACAACATTATTTCTTTCGGAAAGTCTATAAAATATGTGAGAAATATTTGCAAAATAATATCCTATAAAATGTGTATTCATAATTTAATGATGACCCCCTAAAAATGAAAACAAAAGCTATTATTTAGTCTCAACAAAAAACAACATTGAATTTTTCTTCTTATATTCCGCAAAAAACAATTTGATAATATATTTTATATACTTCTGCAATAAAACCGCAACAGACAAGTTTTATTAACACATTTTGTTTTTTTTTCTTGTTTTTGGTTAAAATATTTGTATGTGATTTGTTTTGGTGGTATTTTTATATTTATTTTAAAAAACTTTTTATCATAACCTTTATATGAAGATGTGATGATGTTTGTTTTGCGAAAAGCGAATGTGAAAAAACAACATAGAGTTAGGATCAACACATATTTGCTTTTACTAGAAAAATTCATTAGTATTTGTGTAAATAAACTCATAAATTAACAATTTTTATTGCAGACCAAAGACAGTAGCATAGAAAAACTCATGAAAAATATTGAAAAAGGAATACAAATTGTATATGAGAGGTATTTTAGTGTATACAAAGGTAGAACGATGTCAGAAGTTGATTAGAAAATTTTGACATGTCTGAAATTAAATTTCGTATTATTTCTCAACGATTAGAAACAAATGAAGACGACAGTTTATTAAAAATCTAATTTTGAGGAACATTTATTAGCTTATATCTAAGCACCATTGTTTAAAAATGTCACTTCTATTGGTCTTGAAAAAATATTTATTTTAAAAAATCCACGCAAATTGGTATTAAAAAAAATATTCCTTAAAAAAATTCTTTTAAAATAATCCCCTTCTATTGGTCTTTAAAAAAATATCCTCAAAAAAATAGGCGCAAATTGCTTTTGCTTAAAAAAATCCATGATTTTTGGCCTTGAAAAAAATAATTCTTAAAAATATTCACGCTTATTGGTCTTGAAAAAAATTCTTAAATAATCCACGCTTATTGGTATGAAAAAAATTTAAAAATGATTACAATTAAAAGTCCACGCTTATTGGTATGAAAAAAATTGAAAAATGATTACTTTTAAAAGTCCACGCTTACTGGTATGAAAAAAATTGAAAAATGATTACTTTTAAAAGTTCACGCTTATTGGTATGAAAAAAATTGAAAAATTATTACTTTTAAAAGTCCACGCTTATTGGTCTTGAAAAAATGCTTAAAAAATCCACGCTTATTGGTCTTGAAACAAAATTTAAAAATTATTCTTTTAAAAAATCCACGCTTATTGGTCTTGAAAAAAATTGAAAAAATATTCTTTTAAAAATCCACGCTTATTGGCATTGAAAAAAATTTAAAAATTATTCTTTTAAAAAATATACAAGTATTGGTTTTGAAAAACATTGAAAAATTATTTTTTCAAAAAATCCACGCTTATTGGCCTTGAAAAAAATTGAAAAATTATTCTTTTACAAAATACACGCCTATTGGTATTGAAAAAAATTTAAAAAATTTTTCATTATTATTTTTGAAAAAAAAAATTGAAAACCCCACGCTTATTGGTCTTAAAAAAATTGAAAAATTAAAAAATTATTCCTTTAAAAATCCACGCTATTAGTTTTAAAAAAAATATTTAAATTATTCTTATAAAAAATCCACGCTATTAGTTTTAAAAAAATATTTAAATTATTCTTATAAAAAATCCACGCTATTAGTTTTAAAAAAATATTTAAATTATTCTTATAAAAAATCCACGCTATTAGTTTTAAAAAAATATTTAAATTATTCTTATAAAAAATCCACGCTTATTGGTTTTGAAAAAAATTTAAAATTATTCTTATAAAAAATCCACGCTTATTGGTTTTGAAAAAATTTTAAAATTATTCTTATAAAAAATCCACGCTTATTGTTCTTCAAAAAAAAAAAAAAAATGAGAAATTATTCCTTAAATAAATCCACGCTTATTGGTCTTGACAAAAAATTAAAAATTATTCTTATAAAAAATCCAAGTTTATTGCTCTTGAAAAAAATTGAAAAATTATTCTTGAAAAATCCAAGCCTATTGGTATTGAAAAAAAAATTAAAAATTATTCATTTAAAAAATCCACGATTATTAGTTCTCAAAAAAAAAATGAAAACCCCACCCTTATTGGTCTTGAAAAAAATTGAAAAATTATTCTTTTAAAAAGTCCACGGTTATTGGTCCTGAAAAAAAAAACAAAAAATCGAAAAATTATTTTTTAAAAAATTCACGGTTATTGGTATTAAAAAAAATTAAAAATTATTTAAAATAATCCACGATTATTGGTCTTGAAAAAATATTATTTAAAAAAATCCAGACTTATTGCTCTTTAGCAATTATTATTTTAATAAATGCACGCTTATTGGTATTAATTTTTTTTTCTTTTAAAAATCCACGGTCATTGTTCTTGAAAAAATCAGATATTTTTAGGATTTTAGCCCAATTTGCTATTATTCGGCATTTTGGGGTTCCCATTTGTCAAACAGCTTTTCCACAAACAGTAAACCTATTACTACGTTTTAGTATACCTCGCTCCCATATGTAGGTATCACCTTACACGGTGCTCTTGAATCAAATTTAAATGGAAGGTGCTTACACCTGGGAAATTTTCGCGGATTCTGAAACTACAATGTTCATAGATGAGAAAAATCAAAAAACAAAAAAAATCGCCGGAGCGCTTTTTAAATAAATCACGATTCAAGTTAACATTTTTAGGGGTTGTTTAGGTTTTTGCGATTTCGCTTGGAAACCGCAAGTCCCATCAAAATGGGAATAAAGAAAATGTTGTAGCTGTCAAAATTCTCTACAAGATTGACATTAATGATATTTTCGTAGGTTTTACAACTTTTGAGATATAGAAGTTGAAATTGGGACAATACAAATTTAATTCAATTCTGTATCGTCTCCTTATAAAACAATGTCATGACTGCAATTTCCCAACTTAAACTTGTATATCTAAAAAATGGTACAACCTAGGAAAAATTACATAAGCCACTCTTGTAGAGAATTTTCACAGCTATAAGATTTGCTCACGTCCCATGCCGATAAGACTTGCCGTATTCAAGCAAAATCGCGAAACCCTAACAAACAAAACCTAAACATGTAAACTGAGCTTCTTTATCTCAAAAATGGTACAGCCTGAGAACAAATCATAAGCGTGAATCCTGTAGAGAATTTTCACAGCTACAAAATTGTCCTTAGCTCCATTTCGATTGGACTTGCGGTTTCCTAGCAAAATCGTGAAAACATAAAAAACACCTAAAAATGTGAATTTTGACCACGATTTATTTAAAAATCCCTACAGCGATTTTTTCTTCTTTTTGGATTTTTCTCATCTATGAACATTGCTGTTTCAGAATTCACAAAAATTTCCTCTGTGTAAGCGGTTTTCATCAAAACTTAGTTAAGGCGCCCCCTTCATTACATTGCTTTATAAGGGGGCGATACAGTCAGTGCATTGTCCCAATTTGAACTTCAATATCTCAAAAATGGTAAAACCTACGAAAATAACGTGAATGTCTATCTTGTAGAGAATTTTCATAGCTACAACATTTTCTTCAGTCTCATTTAGACAGGACTTGCGGTTTCTAAGAAAAATCGTGAAAACCTAAACAACCCCTAAAAATTTCAAATTGAATCGAATTTCAAAAAGCGCTCCGACGATTTTTTTTTGTTTTTTGATTTTTCTCATCTATGAAGATTGTAGTTTCAGAATCCGCAAAAACTTCCCAGGTGTAAACACCTTTCATTTAAATTTGATTCAAGAGCACCGTGCTTATTGTCGGTATTTTGAAGTTTGTATCCACATTTTCGATCTATGTTGGCAATAATTTGGCATTTAAAATCAATTTTCTAAGCATTTATATTCACTCCACCTTAATATATCAATTAACAATGTTATATATTGAATATACATACATACATATGTGCAAATGTTTATGTGTGTATGTGCATATATCTGTTCCTGCCATAACTTCTGTGACCGCACAACCGCAAAAAGTAATTTTATAATTTTACACTGTGGTCGCAATTAGTCCTCATAAAATAGATGTTCTATGTACGTACACACATACGTATGTACAAAATATTCTATTGCTGTTGTTTAGACAACCGATTTTGCCATTACCACCTCAATCTTGGATACAAGTGCAACCGCAACTCTTTTTAGCCGCCACTCGCTGTTGTATTCATGAGCATATCTCCCTTCTAACTCTACCTTCTGCGAAGAACTACTTACCAACCACTTTTACAATTGGTTTTGTTTTGGTTCCGGTTTTAGCGTTAAGTTGTATAAACATACATACATTCATATGTACGAGGAGTATATGCGAATAGAAAATTTGTTTTTATTTTTAATTTTGAGTTTATTTGTATACATTTTGCTGTGGTGCAACAATGTCAATAGAAATTGTAGCAGCAACAATATTAAGGACAATAAATGTTTGTACAGAAACCAGGACTCCAGGACGCGTTACAAATATTTGTTATGTGCACATTAAAATGGACAAATTATTGTTATTGTTTATAGTCGTATTGGCGCCGCCATCCACAATGTTTTTGTATACAAGGAAGTCTTTGGGGAATAGAAGAGGATGGAAGGAACTTGTTGGGATTTTCCAAATTGTCATTTTGTATTGAATTTGTGGCGGTAGTAAAGAATTGAGTTTAATTTTTTTTACAAACTTGTTTGTAATTATTCGTAATATAGATCGAAAAAATAAATAATAAAATGAATGAAGATTACCGTTCGAAGGCCGAATGCCAGTATCTATATCATCATTAAATCCTAATGATTTCAAAATCTCAATTTGCTTGAAATTTCCGTTTAAGTCAATGATGTTATTTTTTTTTGCTTGCCTTTGGAGTTTTCGTCAGCCTTCCTTTCCACAATAACTATAAATTTATACCTAAGCCCAATTTTATGATGCCATTGTCTGTTGTTTTCCTTTTGCTGTTGGCCTTTATTATAATAAGACCAAGCTAGACGCATCAAACAAATTTTTATAATATTCATTAGTTCATATTCATAAATTTAGCAAAGTTTTTCTGTTCAACAATATATATTTTTTTATTTTGGCAGAGAAGAGAGATTGAAAATCTTTTTAGGATGTGTATGTATTTGTAATTTGTAACATTCCTCATAGAGCAGCAGAGTGTAGATAGTAACGTCTTTTGACAAGTCAAGGTTGTATTAAACTTTAACAAATTTAGAATGTCAAAAGTTTTTTGCTGTTGTTCTTCATTTCCTTGGCTTTGCAAGTCAAATTTTATTTGTTACTTTAAGAATAAACTTATGTTATAAAAATGGAGTGAAATATGAGATAGTGATTGTCAGAAGCTATGAAGTATAAAGGAATTTATATAGGTTTGAATAATATTGTGCAGCATTTTTAATGTAATCGTGCATAAGAAACGCCTAAAAACCTATTCAATCCCACAGTGGACGGTTGTACGCACCGGATTGACTCGAAGGTATCTTCAACCTGGAGCCACACAGTGTCACGACAGCGGCCAACAATGGTCAAAACCAAGTACCTCGGAGTACAAATATATTGATTTTTTTCCAAAATTAACAATATTTTGTTATCTTTAAATATTTGAATAATACATTTGGCTTCACATTTTTTATACCCTCAGCATTTATGCTAACGAGGGCACGATAACTCTTGAAGGGAGTGGTCCATACTCTGCACATCGTGAAATTTCTACCAGACTTAGATGAGGTTCCAATAAGGACTCAATCGGTCCACTCGGGTAACTCCCACACAAAATTTCGGAAAAGTTCAGTTTAGGACCAGCTCTCGAATCGCTTCGGTTTTTGTTGTAACATCTTGTATTCACCGCCTCCCATACGACGGTACAAGTTTTATCTGGGGCAAGTCCAAACTTCCTGAGAAAATAGCCTGAAAGATGCAAAAAGCCCATATGACACCGTGTGTAGTGGTTGGAGCGCGAGATAACTCTCGAAAGCATCTGCCGATTCGGTCCAAAATTTGGCCTTCGTAACATTTTGTCCAAACATAGTTTAAATTCGAAGAAAATCCATATCGGTCCACTCCTTCAGGTACCTCCCCCACAAAACTTCAAAAATGTTCGGAAAATTTGTGCCCACGATACACAGTGTCACGACCGTGGCCAAAAATGGTAAAAACTAAATACTTCGTTGAACAAATTTATTGATGGGGAGTGATAGAAAACATATTAATTAAGAAGAATCTGAATTTTGGTACTGATACGTGAAGTAGTTTTTGCTATATGAGGATTTAAATCCGACAATTTTAGTTAATACGTATTTTTGTGTGTTTTTTTCTAAAATTAATAAATTATATTATGCGTTAATATTTAAAATTTAAAAGTAACGGTCGCTGCAAAAATGGTTCCTAAGTTCTCTTGGGATGTAATAAACTTGGCTACACCTTTGTTTGCATGTAAATATTAATCATATGGTGTTTACATTTACCCAAACATGTATTACTAAGTTTATTAATTTTCTGAAGCAAATTTTAAATTGAGTGGAGTGGGAAAAAAATTGTATAAAAGTGTATATCGATATTTTTTGCTGTATGAGTAGTAAAAAGTGAGTACTTCAAATATATAAAGGTCCCAGCTGCAGAGGTTTGCAGACGAATGTGTCACTTCTCTTTTTCAGCGACCACCTCACTGAGAGGATACCCCCTTTTTTAACAAATCGTTTTGCGGTGTTGGCTATAGCCCGAAAACGAATGAACCGATCATCATATATTTTTGTGGGCTTATTAAGTACCTAATAGTCTTGCTTTAAAACGAGAGAATTTTTAAAAATATAAATTTTTAAAAAAAATTTTGAACAGCGAAAATCAAAATTCGATTTTTTACAAAAAATTGACCGTTTTTTGACCACTAATAGGTCAAAAATTTTTTTTTAAAGGAAATTTCTCATATATAAAGACAAGAGTTTGATATATTCAATATGCTCACAAACAATATGACGACTAAACACCAAATTTCAGTCATATCGGGTGGATATTGAGGCCACAACACTCAAAACACCGAAAATGAGGAGGAACGGTTCTATGGGGGCTATAGGAAGACGAAAACCTATACCGACATATTTCTGCTGGAAGGTTATAAGTCCCCCAACGGAGACTTAATACCGATTTTCAGCCATTTCGGTGTGATAATCAGGCTGAAACCTCCAAAATACCGAAAATCGGGAGGTACCGTCCTATGGGGGCTATATGAAGGCGTGGACCTATGCAGACAAATTTCATGGTGAAGGTATAATGCCCCCTGCGAAGACTAAATACCAAATTTCAGCAATTTTGGTGTAATAATGAGGCTAAAATCTTCAAAATATAGATAATCGGGAGGTACCGTTATATGGGAGCTATATCAAAACGTGGACCTAAGCCAACAATTCTCTGTTGGAATGTTTGATACCTCTGCCGAAGACTAACCACAAAATTTGAATACATTCGGTTGGTCATTGTGTCTTAAACATTCAAAATACCGAAAATCGGGAGGTACGGTTCTATGGGGGCTATATCAAAACGTGAACCGACCAACCCAAATTTTTGTCCTGAAGATTGTAAGTCAATAATAGGTACGTGTACCAAAATTGATGCACCTACGACAACTCCTTTTATTTTTGGCCACAGTTAATATGAACTCGCGACATAGTGCGATATCTCTTGAAGGGAGTGACCGATGTAATCCATACTTTGCACATCCTAATATATCTACCAGATATAGATCAGGTTCGAATATGGACTATATTTGGCTACTCCTTTTGGTATCTCTCACACAAAATTTCAGATAAGTTTACTTTAAGACCTGCTCTCGAATCACTTTGATTTTTGTTGAAGCGATTTGCAGTCGTTACCTTCATTACGACCGTAAAAGTTTTTCAGGGGCAAGCCCATATTTCTTGGGAAAACAGCCCGTGTAAAAAATCCCTATGTCACCATATGTGGCGATCGGAGAGCACGATAACTCTTGAACTGTTCAACCGATTTGGTCCATCATTTGGTCTTCGTCATATTATATCAAACCTTAGTTTCATGGGCATCAACTTCATGGGTCCACAACTTCCGGTACTTCTCCCCAATATTTAAAAAAAAAATCACTGAAATGCTAGGGCGATATCACCTGAACGAGGCAACCAATTTGGTCCAAACTTTGAACCTCCTAATATTTTGTCAAAAGCTCAGCAATAGAGCAGTTAATTTCTAATCCACATTTTTGTCGGCAAATTCAAATGCCCAAAAAGGGCCACAAATTTCTGAAGAGACCGGAATGCCTGCTCCGAGCTCTTTTGATCCATGCCGGGATAGAAAAGAACTCAGTGCCATGGGTCTATCCTATTTACCAGATCTGCGTCCATC
Source organism: Musca autumnalis (assembly GCF_047663935.1). NCBI lineage: Eukaryota > Metazoa > Arthropoda > Insecta > Diptera > Muscidae > Musca > Musca autumnalis. The sequence goes on along the minus strand of NW_027411977.1, from coordinate 197,863,100 downwards.
ATATCGGTGAAATAAATGAATGGTAGGTGCCTCCCGAGGCTGGTCTAGTCTTATTCGCATACAGGACTGCATCGGTAAGAGTTATGTTTCTACTTGCTGCTCTAGATTATCTCCCAGGGTGTCTCGAACTTCAACGTCGGTATACGAGTCTAAACAGTATACCGTACAACAAAAAAACGCAGCATCTAACACCACATGATCTTTTTCAGCGCCCTGAAAATTCATCATTCTTGCATACCAATCGCCATGGTGGCAGAGAAATTCAGCGAAATCTTTGACTTTCTGAGTCGGAGCGACAACGTTATCCGATAGGATCGTGCAACAAACGGAGAAGAACTTGACTTATTTATACTCCAGTCTGTCCAAAACAGACCTATCTCGCTTGAGCTTGACTTTAGTGTCACATGTATGGAATATATGTATGTGATACTGTTGAGATAGAGGTGCTTAATGGGTACATACCGTTGATGAATAGCTGTGCCTTGCTTTATATGCACGACATTAATTCGCTTTTCAATGCTCATCATTAGCTTTGGCATTCCGTCTAAGGCAATGACCGGAAGGGTACAGCGCTGACCAACCTTATTTACAGCTCCACATTTTGCACGGTAGACAAATACGCACCTAAAAGAATGGGTGGAGATTGCCACAGCTCGCCAGACATCACCATTGTGGCATCTGGTCTGATAAATGACGTGTTCTGGCATCCCGTTATTTCCCTTGGCCTATACTGTCTTCTGATAATCGTCTTCGTTAACAGACCACCCAACGTTAAGACATCTGATCGCAGTATTTTCCATGGAATAGGTGATTGGCGAGTTTTCAGAGAATTTATCATCACCGTTTCTCTCAAATTCTGTTGGTCGAATACCAGAAAGTTTACCAAATTACGCAACAGAGCTGGCGGGAGTATCAAGTGATCGTGATGAGCTTCGTAGTATGAATACTGAAGACCCAAGAGTTAGGGAACTTACTCTTGATATGAACAGATAGGCGAGTAGAGCACTGGAAGCAATGCATCATTGGTACATGATTGGATACATTGTTGGCAACGGTTAAATTACACTATGCAACACTGAAAATACAACAACAACTTGAGACTACAAAAACCCTAGTAGGGTTTTGTCATGTCATATCCAGTTTTTTGCATTTATCGGACCTTTATCTCAGAAACGATTAGTAGTTTGGCTTTGCTGTCCTTGGCAATATTATATCCCTAAATTCGTAGAACTTATCTTTTGAAAAGACCACATAAGAAAAACTCCATCTAGGATAAAATATAGAAAATTGTACATAATTGCTGAAATTCTGGTCAGTATCGGCTAAACTATTGGGAGTTGAACCAAGTAACCTTTTACAAAAATCTTCCATATAAAATTCTCAGAAATTCTTCAGAACATTCTGAAACTCTTAAATTCTTACTTCATGCTGTTTCAGCGGTATTTTGTTTCATATCTTTTACAACACGTATTTCAATTCAGAAAAAATTAACGGTTTTGGAGATGCGATGCGAAATGTATAAAAATTTTGGAATTTTTGCATATATTTTGAAATTTGAGGAATAAATGTAGTTTTTCGAGTTCATTATTTCCCCAAATATTTTATTCTTGTCCTTATGTACAAATTTGATTCAGAGGTCAGAAGAAAATTCGCATTGGTTTCAGAGATATAGACCTGAATTTCTTTAAAAACTCAATATTTAACCATGTTTAGATGGGGCCATAAAATCCGAGCACGATCTGACACAACAAAACCCAACTAGGGTTTCTTGTCGTTTAGGTCTGTACTTTCAAAAAATCCTCAGTTCGAATTGTTTGCACAAGATCACCTTAAAAATGTTGCACAGTGATATTTACAGTAACGGTCGTTACAAAAGTAATTTAGTTCATCGATTTTGTGAAGAAAATTTTAAAATTAGTGGAGTGGGAAAAAATGTTGCTTATTGAATTGTGAAAATTGAGTAATTCAAACGTATAAAACCTCCTCATGTGTCTCTTCATGAAGGAACGAACATTTTACCGGTATATCAAAACCAAAATATGTTGCAGTTCCTGCATGGGTGTTAGCGCAGTGAGTGTCCAAGGTAATAACTCTATCACAAAAAGCTTGAAAAGCATCCACACAGATGCAGAGGCGCCGGCAGTACAAAGGTACAGTGTGAATGACGTACTCGGAGATCACCCATATACATCGCAGCAGAAGAACGCCAGCTGCCTTGGCAAACTTGAGGGATTTTAGGCCAGTTACAATCCGGACAATGCAGGCGCCTTAATTCATATTGGACTCGAATTCATGGCATGATACCCAACACATACCTGGCATGTGGATTGGGCGTGTACGACGCGCGACATTTGTTTTCCTGCCCAGCTAACCCCACTCATTTGTCTGCTGATTAATAACAGTTTTGCCTAGACTGTAAAAGGGCAGGTATAATTATACCCTCCACCATACTATGGAGGATATAATTAAATTTGTCATTCCGTTAGTAACACATCGAAATATTCATCGGAGACTCTATTAAGTAAATATATATTCTTGATAAGGATCAAATTCTATGTCGATATAACCATGTCCGTCGGTCCGTCCGTCTGTTAAAATCAAGATGCTGCTCGCAATTTTCAAGATAGAGCTTTGAAATTTGGTATAGGAGTTTCTTTTACTCCTAGGATGTTTGGTATCGCAAACGGGCTATATCGGTCAACGTTTTGATATAGCCCCCATAGAACGGTACCACCCATTTTTCGGCATTTTGAAGGTTTTAGCCTCATTATAACACCGAAATGGCTGAAACTGGGTACTTAGTCTTCGTTGGGGGTATAAAACTTTCCCCCTGAAATTTGTCGGTATAGACCCACGCTTTTATATAGCCCCCATACAATGGAACATCCCTATTTTCGGTATTTTGAAGGTTGTAGCCACAATATTCCTCAGAAATGGCTAAAATTTGGTATTCAGTCTTCGTTTGGAGTATACAACTTTCCCCCAGAAACTTGTCGGTACAGGTCTACGCCTTGATATAGCCCCCATAGAAGAGTACCTCCCTATTTCCGGTATTTTAAACGTTGTGGTCTCAATATTCCTCCTAAATGGCTGAAATTTGATATTTGATCTTTATTTGTGGTACTAAAGGTTCAATATGAAATTTGCCGGTATATGTCCACGCCTTCATATAGCCCCCATAGAACGGTACCAGCCGATTTTCGGTATTTTGAAGGTCTTAGCTTCATTATCACATCGAAATGGCTGAAATTTGGTACTTATTATTCGATATGGGTATAAAACTTCCGCCAGAAATTTGTCGGTACTGGTCCACGCCTTCATATAGCCCCCATAGATCGGTACCTCTCGATTCGCGGTATTTTGTAGGTTTTAGCCACATTGTCACACCGAAATAGCTGAAATTTCGTACTTAGTCTTCGATGTGGGTACTAAACTTTTCCCCAGAAATTTTTCGGTATAGGTCCACGCCAACATATAGCCCCCAGAGAACGGTACCTCCCGATTTTCGGTATTTTGAAGGTTGTTGCCACAATAATCCACCGAAATGGCTGAAATTTGGTATTTGGTCTACACTTGAGGTATTAAATGTTGCGTATGAAAATTTTCGGTATAGGTCCACGCCTTCATATAGGCCCCTTAGAAAGGTACCACTCGATTTTCAGTATTTTGAAGGTTGTGGCCACAGCAACCCACCGAAATGACGGAAATTTGGTATTTAGTCCTTGTTGTAGGTAAAAGCCTTTCTGACCGAACCCCGTCAGTACAGGTCCACGTTTTGATATAGCCCCCATAGAACGGTACCTTCCGACTTTTGTAATTCTGAAGGTTGTGACGTCAATATCCCACCGAAGGACTGAACTTTGTTATTTAGTCTTCCATAGGGTTATCAAATATTCCAGAAGAGAATTATCAGTGCAGGTCGGCGGGTTTCTATATCCCCCATAGAAGCGTACCTCTTGATTTTCGATATATTGAAGGTTTTACCGAAATATTGGATGTTGCTATTCAGTCTTCTAAAATTTTTCCGCCAGAAATTTGTAGATATAGATCGACGTTTTGAACGGTGCCTCCCGACTTTTGGTATTTTGAAAGTTAGCCACATTTTTTTACCGAAGGTGCTGAATTTTGGCATGAATTTTGGTCTTCTTCATAAGCGAAAGGAAACTAATTGTTTCATTTTACTTGAATACAACTCGTTGTGGAGGGTATAACAAGTTCCGCCTCGCCGAACTTAACGCCGTTTTTACTTGTTTTTCTGATAAGCTACTTATTCTTAATATCTCTGTTTCATGATCCTCATACTAACACACTTCCATTAACTATACGTCAACCATTTAGTATGAGAAGTCATACCCTGAGAATAATATAAAAGATGAGGCATTTTGTCAATCATCCTAACCCACCTATAAAGATGTGGACACGTTGTTATACCTTCATCTAGATAAAGTTTTGAGTCAATCTTCATCTGTTGTAATTACTTTACATAGGTACATGTTTTTGGTATGAACCCCACATAACAGTACCTCCGGATTTTCGATATTTTTAGAGTTTTTGCTAAATTTTTAGACTGACCTACCGAACATTTGGCACCTGAGGTTCCCAGTAGACACAAAACTTCTCCATCTGAAATTGTTAAGGTAGGTCCATGTTTTAGTATAGCGCCCAGATAACGGTACCCCCGTTTTTTTACCTTTATGCTAGAAAGGGTATATACACCAAAAATGTGCCTCATCGAAATAACGGTTTTAGACCACAAGTATGTTTGGACGAAATTCATTTCAGACAATTTGGAGTTGATTTAGCCATGTCCGCCCGTCTGTCCATCCATTTTGCGTAACGTAATATCTTATCCAAACTTAGTTTCAGTTCGAAGATGGGCCATATCGGTCCACTCCTTCAGTTTCCACCCCCACAAAAGTTCAAAAATGTTCCGTAAAACGGTGTGAACGATAACTCTCGAAGGGAGCAATCTAATATGGTCCAAACTTTGCACATCGTATTATTCCTTCCAGATTTAGATCGGATTCGAATATGTACTATATTGGTCCTCTCCTTCGGGTACCTCCCACACAAAATTAGGATAAAGTAAAGTTTAAGAGCTCGGATCGCTTTGATTTTTTTTTCAGTTGTACTTGGGTCTCCCTTTACGACGGTTAAATTTTTTTTCTTGCGCAAATCCATACTTCCTGAGATGTTGGCCTAAAAGCTCCAAGAAATCCTGACGGCGCCAACCAAAATGGCAAATCCGCAAGATAATTCTCGCAGGGAATTTCTGATTGGTCCAAACTTTGCACATCGTACTATTTCATCCAGTCATATATCAGGTTGGAATATGGACTATATCGGCCCACTACTTCTGGTACCTCCCGAACAAAATTCGAAAAAAGTGAAGTTTAAGAGCTACTCTCGCATCGTTTTGATTCTTTTTTTCAGTAGGTTGTTCTAGCGGCCTCATTTACAACGATATAATTTTTTCCGGAGTAAGTCAATACTTCCTGAGATAATAACCCAAAAGCTCCAAATACACTGCCGGCATTATGGGTATCCGTGGTCGAAACACGTTTCCACCTAAAATTGTTAACAGAAATGGAAACCGAATTGTTTTAATTTAATTCAGAATATTTAATGGTGGAGGTATTAAGAGTTCGGTCGAACTTGACTATTTTTTACTTATTTTTACTCAAACTTGCATAAATGAATCAAAGTTTTTAAAAATTTTTGAAAAACAACAAATCACCAACAAGAAATCCCTAAAAGCCTATTAAACTTGTTACCCAACTTAAAGGTTTTGTTCTTAGCCTTAGCTGCCACTGACGATGCGTTGCTTTGCTTTGCTTTATTTCCTTAACAATTTTAAGATAAAAGGCCGAACAAATTAAGTTTTTTGTTTGCTGAGATGCCAGTCGACAATCTAGAGGCTATGTAGTTCCTACGGCTGTTGGTTGTCGTCCTTCACTAGATCTTTTGCATCATGTTTGATATTTAAATTGCCTTCAAAGCTTTTAAGTTTTTCTATTTTTTTATTGTTGCACGGAAATTGCTCTTTTTCCTTCAGTTAGTTGTTCGTCGTCATCGTCATCATCTATCTGTTCGTTGGTTGTTTGTTCATTCATTCAGTTGTCTGGCGTTTTGCTGGCCATTAGCAGTAAGTAAGCATCCTTGTTTTTTGACAAGTCTGTTGTTTTGTTAGCTACCCATTGGTACTACTGCTGGCTGCTGGCTGGTATGTTGGGCATATCCGGAAATTTTTTAGCCTTGGCCAGGATACAGTTGGGACATTGCAAAATAGAGTTGGGAGGCAAATTGCTGGAAAAATGTTTTATGTCTCTGAACTGGGAGAGAGATAGTAGGGAGTTGACAAAGCGCTAAATGATGGCCGTTTTTGTTGGGTTGCTTGCCTTTGTAGGCCATTAATATTTTATTGGTTTATTTGTCACAAAAGGGTTTTGGCGACGGCGGGTGGTCTTATTTATGAAAATTATTATGTGTTGGTTGGCCCACAAGCGTTTAGAGTATTGTAGCCTTTTACAAACAAAGCTATTTGAAATTGAGGCGTGCCAATGTTGGCTCCCTGGTTCAGTGCCATTTTTCACTTACACACACACATTCCCATTGCTTTGCCGCTAATACTTGTAAAGCTTTGGCACGTTATACCCTTGGGACTCATATTAGCTAAAAACCATACAATCATATTAATAACCATTCTGCTGAATTCAATTCGCCAAAAACGAGTCATTTAAGTCTGAAGCAGGCAAACGACAATACATCAACAAAAACCGAAGACTATACTCAGACTCACACACTCTACCTCTCGTTCTCTGGCTCTCCAAAAACCACAAGCGACATCATCTGCAAAAGTTTTCCTTCCTTCCTTGATAAAGTGAAAACAATGAAGAAGAAACTTCACATTATATTTATGGCTGGCAATTGTAGTTGTCGTCCTTATGGCATTATTAAAAACTTAATGGTTTTAGCCCATCATGGCCGTAGTAGTTGCTCCGGCTGCTGTTGTTGTTGTTACTTTTGTTATTATTATTGTATGCCAAAATATTTTTATGGTTGGGTCGAGCAAACCCAACCAAACCACCATTAGACACATTGCCTCCTTGCACTTGTAAAATATATCAGCCGCCACCACTCTTACCATTATTCACATTATTTTGGGGAGCATGAAGGATATGTCATAATGGTTTTGGCGGCTTTGCATGGCAATCAAACAAGAACGAGCTGGAGAGAGAGGCAGAGGGTGTGAGCAAAATATGGGACTGGAATGATGGTTATATTAAGTAATTGATTACATCTCCTGGGACTTTTAAGAACTTTTCTTTATAGCACGAATTCAAACACAGACCATTTATAACTTTTTAGAGAAAATAAATGTTTACCAATACATGTTCGAAATGTCTGTAAGTGTTTGTGTGTGTGACTGGCATTTTAGTTTATTGGCAGTAGATGGAAAAATTATTATTAGCAATAAAACTAAGATGAGTTTCTGTTTTCTTCTTTTGGAATGGGAGAAGGTATTTAGAAAGATATTTGTGGATTTTGTCAAATGAAACGTGCTCTGTTTTGGTAGGTGCTTGCCATGGGTTTCATCTTGGGGAGATTTGGAATAAATAAAAAAATTTACAGTGGACATATTCATGACAAATCAGGAGTTATTGTTACAAACATATCACGCTCTGATAATTTTATGTTTTACACTTGGACCTCGATTATCCGTAATAGTCGGGACCGGAGGCATTACGGATAATCAATTTTCCCGGATAATGGAGTAACACTGTCTCCCATATATTTTTAGTAAAAAAATATGCTTTCTTGGAAATACTTATAAATAACAGCAATTATGAATTTAATGTGAAATAGGTATAAAAGATTGAAACTATTCTAAAATAATTTATTAGTGCATTGTTTTTGTCCATAAAATATTGGTCGAATGACTTATAATCCTCGATCATAAAGATTTTCACCGTTAATCGGTATAAAATGAACCAAAAATTATGTTGTTGTTGTAGCAACGCAAATGTGTTCGTTCGTGTATTATTTCAGATACCAGGTTATTCTGTATCCAGATTCAAGAATTCTGCAACCTGGATTGGTTGCGTCCATAAGGAATCAGGAGACAGGTGAGTGGGGTTAGCTGGACAGCTAAACAAATGCAGTGTATCGTGTGGTCACAATCCACATGTTGGGCAGGTGTTGGGTATCGTGGCGTCAATTCGGGCCCAATACGAATTAAGGCGGCTGCATCGTCAGGATCTTAACTGGGCTAACACCACTCGTGTTTGTCTTGGCAGCTGGCGTTCTTCTGCTGCGATGAATGGGGGGTGGTCTCCAATTACGGCATTCACACTGTAACTTTGTACTGCCAACGAAACAATGACAGTGTGAATGCTATCCAAGCCTGCCTGATAAGCTCGTTGGTCTAGAGGTTATCTTTTATACCTTTGGGCCTCTCTCTCTCTAGATCATGAAGATCTCTCCTGACGTGCCTGGGTGGAGGAAGCCTGTCCATTAAATCGTGACAGGGATGCTCACTGCGATGACACCCAAGCAAGTACTGCATCGACAACATTTTATTGTGTTGCCGCACCGGTAAAATCTTCATCTCCTCATGAAGATGGTCCACTGTTGTCATGAGGAGGCACTCTGTTGCAGTCCTCCTGGCAGGTTGGAATCTTCTTACGCTGCGTAGTGCTAACCTTTGCAGACCACGCTGTCGCCCCATAGCTTACCACAAACCGGACTATTGATTTGTAAGTGGTCAACAAGGTTTCTTTGTCAGCTCCTCAAGTGCTGCCGGCCAGCGACTTAGCACCTTGTTGCTACTTCTGATCTTATCGCAAATAGCTGTGGCATGCGCGGACGACTTAAACATGGTATCGAACGCTACACCCAGTATTTTGGTGTAGTTAGTAGTTGGAATCAGTGCACCATCGACCAATATGTTCAGTGGGAGCCTCATTTCAACCGTCCATGTGGTGAACAGTGTGGCAGTAGATTTAGCGGCGGATATTTTCATATTTTCATATTCCTCGTACAATCATCCGCATACATCACGATCTCTATACCGTCTGGAGGGTGTGGAACTTCAGAAAGATAGAGGTTAAACAGTTCCGGAGATATCACCTCTCCTTGGGGAACTCCCTGTTTCACTCTACGGGGTTTGGACTTCTTGTTTCTGAATTCCACACACGACTGGCGTCCGCACATATAGTTGATTACCCAACGTTTCAAACATGGCTGGAGATTAGTCTTCTCTATATCCTAGAACAGCTTGACATGGTTGACGGTATCGAAAGCCTTCGATAGGTCAAGAGCCAACATGACTGTTGGGTCGCACGGCCTTTTCTGATTCAGTCCTCTACTGATATGTGTGGATATGGCGTCTAATGCTGTTGTAGTACTGTGCATTTTCCAAAATCCATGTTGATTTTGGGCAACTGGAAAATACCTTCTCATCGTGGGGACGAGTAGAGCCTCTAGGATATTTGCTACTGGCGACAGGAGTGAAATCGGCCGGTCCAATACACCTCTGCTGGCATCCTTGCCAGGCTTCAGTAACGGGACCACCCTGCCAACTTTCCAATCTTCTGGTATGATACGGGCGGCTAACGATTGGTTGAGGACACTTGTTAAATACTCAATTTCAGGTTCATCCAGTTGCTTAAGCATTACCATCGATATTCGGATGGCATCTGCAACATCGCTCATCGTAAATTGTGGTGGTACCTCCGCGGCTGGAAGGACTCTTCTTATACGGCGTAGCACACTTCTCTTCGCCCTATCACTCTCGGGGTGCTCTATGAACTGCCGGTTAAAGTAACACGCGCACCTCTTTGGGTCAGTTACTGTCACGCCGTTGAAAGTAACTGCTGTTCTGTAATCCTTCTTTTCAGGATTCGAGAGTGATTTAACCGTTGCCCACAATTTACTTAATCATGCACCAATGTTGCATTGCTTCAGGTGGTCTAGCCACTTTTTCCGCTTATGTTCGCCTACTAACCTGTTGACTTCAAGAGTAAGCTCTCTAACTCTTGGGTCTTCAGGGTTCGTACGACGAAGCTCATCACGCTCATTTGCTAGTCCCGTCGCCTCTGCTGGGAAATTTGGTCTTATTTCGGGTATTCGACCAGCAGGTACGTATCGAGCGGCTGCTGCTGTGATGTTCCGGAAAGTTTTCTCAGCTACCCATGGTTCAGGAAAGTACGGCGGTCAGAGGTTATGAAATCGGGTGGTCTGTTTACGGAGATGATGATAGGGAGGTGGTCTGAGCTAAGGGAACTGACGGATTGCCAGGATACGTCATTTATCAGACCTGGTGACACAATGGTGATATCTGGCGATCTCTGGCAGTTCCCTCTAATCCTCGTAAGAGCGTCTTCATTTACCGTGCAAAACGTGGAGCTAGCAATTTGCTCAGCCAGCGCTGTACCCCTCTGATCATTACCTAGGACGGAATGCCAAAGCTCGTGATGAGCATTGAAGTCCCCTAGCACCAGACGGTTATTGCCCTCTAAAAGCGAACTAAAATTCTAAAATTCTGTGGTTTCCTTTCCCGGATAATAGAGGTTTACGGATAATCGATTCGCCGATAATCGAGGTTCTTTTATTTTTTTCGAAAATTACAATATAAATCTGGGAAAACTTACAGGCATCCTAAACCTATAAAGTAATAAAGCGTTAAGTACGGTTGGGGCGAACTTTTTATACCCTCCACCATGAAATATTCTGAACTTATATGAACTAATATTTTTTTACTTAAAAGAGATTATATTGAAAAATTGATATCTAGCGAAGTCCTACACACATCGTTAACTGGTTAGGTTAACATCATCAGGAATATTATATGTTGTTGTTGCTTGACAATTTTCATCATTTGGAGCCCGTATTTATACGTAGAATATTGCAAATTTGCATTTGTGAATTTTGAATTGAAGCTTTTTATTTCCAAAGACTAGTCGGGGGACAAATGACTCGTCTTTCTAGAAGTCAAATTTTAAATATTACATCATATTACAAAAAAAGTGATAAGCGAAATGGAGGAGAGTAGCGTGATAGAATCATCATGAAGTTCATGGTGCTTCCCTGTAGTGTTGGGTAAGAATAACGATGGGGCACCCGTTTCTGGGTCGACTATGGGACATTAAATGATGTCTCCAAGATGTCTCCTAATATGTCTGGACAACATCATTGTCACGAGAAAAACGTTCGACCAACACCTGAAGAACATAAAGGATGTTCTTCAAGCTCTGCCGTCGGCAGGCCTAAAGCTGAACCCGAAAAAGTTTATACTCTTCCAACGAGAAGTTCCTGGGGCATCGGGTTAAAACCGAGGGCATATGGACTGATAACGAAAAAATTCAAGCAGTCCAAGACTGGCCAAGGGCGCAAAATCTGCATGAGTTACGGAACTTTTTGGATTTTGCCAGAGTCGCTGTCAGCCTCCACCGATTAACGCAGTAGGGGCAAAAGTGTCAGTGGAACGAGGAGCAGGAAGAGGCATTTAGAAAATTAAAAGACCTGCTATGCACAGTCCCGCTTTTGGCTTACCTTATTGTCAGCGGAAAATTTGTCCAGGACGCGGATGTTAGCCCTTACGGTGCTGGTGGTGTACTATCCTAGCAAATCGACGGCGAAGAAAAAGTAATTGGATACTACAGCTGAATGTTATCAATGCGTGAGAAGATTTACTGCGTGACCAGAAAAGAGCTGCTGACAGTTGTAGAGAGCATCAAACATAACCATAAGCACCTATATGGCCAGCATTTCCTTCGAAGAACAGACCACTAAGCTCTTCGTTGGTTAATCCTGTTCAAGAATCCGGAACCTCAATTAGCGCGATGGAGAGAGAGGCTTCAAAGTTACGACTTAAGCATCGAGCACAGGAAGGTTGGAAAACATGGTAAAGCTGATGCCCTGTCTCGTCGACCGTTCGAACGAAACTGCAGGCATATCTCAAAAGCTGATTACAAAGAGAGCATCGTCGATGTTCGGCTCCTACAGATTGGATTCGACCAAGATTGGGCAGCGGAACAACGAAAAGATCCCATTCTGAGTAAGATAATTTGGGCAAAAGAGGAAGAAATCCACCTAGTCAGAAAGATATAGCGTCCTATTGGGCTCAGTTGTTGCCTATATCGTAAATGGGAAAGCGAGGATGGTAAAACCAACTGGAACCTGATTGTCGTTCCAGATTCTAAGTTTATGAAGGTCTTCAGAGAGTTTCATGATGGGCCAAGTTAAGGGCATATGGGGATAACCAAGATCGCCGAAAAGGTAAAATAGAGATTTCAATGGGTTGGATGCCAAAAATCCATAGCGGAATGGACATCCAATTGTAAGAGATGCATAAAAGCCAACCGACCAACAATAAGCGTCTCTTGGAAGCGTTACGTGTTAGTGGTTACGGAGTACTTTAGCCAAATATCGCCATGGGTTTATGCCATCAGAAATCAAGAAACCAAGACAATTGAGTATGTCGCTATGGTGTTCCATCCGAGATACATTCCGAGCAGGGTAGACACTTTGAGTCAGCTATATTCAAGGAATTAAAAAAATCAGAACAACGCCCTTACATTCCCAATCTTATGACATCATGGAAAGGTTTAATAGCACTCTGGAGGAACATCTACGGAAAGTAGTGGACAGCGGCCAAAAAGACTAGAATGAGCAAATACTTAAATTCTTAACTTCATGCAGATCGACCATCAACGATTCCACATCTCATACCATAGCTAAATTTTTTTACGGAAGTAAAATGAAACTACATGTGATTTCACCTTGATCTGAATAAAGCCGAGGACAGACGAAATTCCTTCTGTGAAGTCCACGAAGCAGTAATAACAAGTAAAAAGTCGTTAAGTTCGGCCGGGCCGAACTTTTTATACCCTCCACCATAAAATAGTCTTAATTAAAATGGAATAATTAGGGTCCTTTCACAATTTTAGGTGGAACAACTTTTCGACTATGGATAGACTACTACTGCCTCCCACTATTGCTTAAATTACACTGTGAACACAAATGTTGGGGCAGAGATAATTCCTTTTGGAGATGAAAGCCCTTGGTGTGTGTATATTAAAAACCCCGAAGGACAGATGCGCCGTGAGTCGAACTTCCGCGTTATGGCGTGATGAAGTTTTTGCAAGAGACCCTGTAAGCCATCATGAATTAGCATTATATCTTTGTTTGTTGTTTTTGTAAAGCACTTAAGCAACAGTGAACAAAGATATAACGCTAATTCCTGATGGCCCACAGGGTCTCTAACAAAAATTTTATCACGCCATAACGCGGAAGTTCGACTCACGGCGGATCTGTCCTTCGGGGTTCATAATATGCTCACCAAGGCCTTTCTTCCCCAAGAGGAATTTTCCGTGCCCCAGACTTTCATCTCCATTTTGTTGCACAGTGTTATCTAATCTAATCTAATCTAAAAAAAATTTTTCAACTAGGTGATAGGTGCCACCTAGGGGCTATATCAAAGAGTCAACCTATCTTTAAATTTTTTGGTGGAAAAGTTTTATAGCTGCAGGGAACTTCAAGAGTCAAATTGAGGGTAGTTTCATCAAAACAATGTAGACCCTCAAAAATGGACGCATGTTGACGAATTTTAGTGAAGAAATTTCGTGACCACTGAAAATTCCCGAAAATCGGGAGGTACAATTATATGGGGAGATATACCAAAACATGGACCTATATTGACGATTATTTTTGAATAGACCAAAACATGGACCTATGTTGACGATGTTTGGTGGAGATATTTCAAGACGACTGAGAACCTCAAATGGCAAATTACAGCTAGTTCGGTTAAAAATTTTAGATAAACTTCTCAAAATACCGAAAATCGGGAGGTACCGATATATGGGGGCTATACCAAAACATGGACCTATGTCCATATCCTTTGAGATATAAGTTTATTGATCACTAGGAACCCTAGGTGCTAAATTATAGCTAATTCGGTCTGCAAATGTGGCGAAGAACGTCAAAATACCTCAAATCCGGAGGTACCGTTATATGGGGGCTATACCAAAGAGTGGACCGATATAGCCCATCTTCGAACTTGACCTGCCTATAGAAAAAAGACCCTCAGTGCAAAATTTCAGCACTCTATCTCAATTATTGTGGACGCTAGAGTGATTACAACAGACGGACAGACGGACATGGCTAGATCGTCTTAGAATTTTATCCTGATCAAGAATATATATACTTTATAGGGTCGCAAATGATTAGTTCGATGTGTTACAAACGGAATGACAAACTTAATATACCCTCCATACTATGGTGGAGGGTATAAAAACCGCATGAAGAAAATGTGCGACCGAGCGGCCGATACTAATGTGTTCCAAGAAGGACAACTGGTGCTATTGTTCAACCCACAACTGAAAAAAGGACTGTGCCGAAACTACAAGCACACTGGGAAAAGCCCTACAAGGAAATCAGGAGGATAAACGACGTAGTGTTTTGCATCCAGCGAAACGATAGTCCCAGGTCAATGATGAAAGTATTACACCTAGAGCGATTGGCCTCCTATGGAACGAGAACAGTGCCTATTCGGGAGGTAATGTTAAGAATGTATCAAAAGAACTTGAATTAATATAAACATTTGAAATGTAGTTGTTGTATTTCGCCTGAACATTATAGTACATCCCAGATTGGGGATCCTGAAACATGGATCCTCAATCGAGGAACGACTTTAAATACGGGAGAATAGTTGGAGGGTGGGTGAGTTATAAGTCCGTCCTTGAAATTCTTCAAATCATTAAACAGTTTACGTTTATAGCTCTTATTGTCCCTCACGCAGTATCATCCAAGATTTTTATAAATTCTTTTTAATTTCCCCTGAGCTTAAATCTTTCTTCCATTTCGTGATTTACCTGATTTTAATGATATTATTTGTTATGCCAGCTACCGACATACATGCATAGCTAGCAAACCAATAACTCAAAGACTAATTTTATTCTTTTAGATTTTCATATTTTAATTGGTTTTCCTTTTTTACATAATATTCATTATATTCACATCATCACACAGGCATACTTAAGGTTACCCCTGGGGGCAAAAATTCTTCCTTGCGCACACAAACATCCATAGCAAATTAAAGCAAAGCAAAAAAAGAGAGTAATTTTCCTTTGATCTTGGAAAAATGTAATTTGTTGCTTAACATTCATTCATTTATTTATTTGTATGCACACAAATACACACAAAGATAAAATCAGGAGTCTGTCATTGGGTGTGTGCCTGTGTTCATGTGTACTATTATTTGAAGTTAATGTAAATGTTAGTTATACAAATAAAACTTAAATAATTTTTCCAAAAATATTCACATTACCTAAGAAAATATTTATCTTGGCAAAGTAAGCAACAGAAGGAGAATTAGAAGCAACAACGTTAGCGGGAGCGGAAAAAGCAGCAGCATCACATCATTGCAAATAGCAGTGAAGTGTGGAATTAAAGTCTTACAAAGGTTGTTTTGTAACTTATGCTAGAGAGAGAAAATGTTTTTATTGCTGTTTTTTTAGAAAACTAATTAGAATGATTTGCTGGAAGAATATATGAGTTTTTTTTCTTGGAAATATACAAGAAACTAAATTGCTAACTTTGTGCTTTAATTAAACCGGGGAAATATTTTTTTTATGTTCATGAACTTAATTTGTTATGAAAGCATATTTTTTGGAAAAATATCTAATATTTTTGAAAGCAATATTATTTATAGAAACTTATAACAAATATTTACTCACGTGGAAATGTAACTAATTTCTTTCCTTTTGTTTCTTTCAGGTACGTTTCCATGAATTTTACATTATTGCCTCTAATTTGTGAGGGAAATTATTATGGTTAAGTTATACAGGTATATTGAAAAATTTGTAAATATTTTTTGTAACTTCATTATTTTTAAATTAAATACAATTTTGAGGTGAAGTGTTGATATCTTTATCTACCAATACATATATAAAATAGAAAAATGTTTGTGCCTTTGGACACAAAAACACTGAACATTTTTCCTGTAAATTTCGTAATATACTACAGCATCGTCTGCACGAAATACAGGCTATATTTTTATTTGAAATTTTGCGTTGAGATATAGCATCAGAAGTGGTAATACCACAAAAATGTTAAATTTCTAGAGAGCAGTCTTCAATAGAATCACTATTCGCTTTCATAGCCTTAAATTTATTAGAAGTTATGGTCAAACCAATGTAATGTGTCACGAGAAAAAAGCGGATAAATAACTTCAAATGTAATGTTTTTGCTTTATTATCGGACTGAGAATCGCCAAATTTTGAACGAGATATGTTCATTTTTTTTGTTCGACAGACAACACTTTCCGCTTTGCAACACATGAAAATCACCAAATTCGTTCTAGCGGTTGCAGAGTAATTCAAGGTCAAAATTAAAAATTTCAGTTTTTATACCCTACACCAATATTCGTAATATTTTGCCCAAACTTTGTTTAAGTTCGAATGTAGGCTATGTCGGTCCACACCTCCCAAAAAAAAAAATTCAAAAATATTTTCGAAAAATTGTGTGAACGATAACTGGCGAAGTGAGCAATCGATTTGCTCCAAACTTTCCATATATTATTCCTTCCAGATATAGATCGGATAAGAAAATATCGGTCCTTAATGTACCTCCCACACAAAATTCGGAAACGGGAAATTTAAGAGTCCTCTCGAATCGTTTTGAAGTTTTTTTCAGCAGATTGTACTTGCGCCGCAAATCCGCAAGATAACTCTCAAGGGGATTTTCTGATTGGTCGAAACTTTACACATCGTATTATTTCATCCTGTCATGTGTCCGTTAGGAATATGGACTATATCGGTCCGTCCTTCGAGTACCTCCCACACAAAATTTGGGAAAAGTGCAATTGGAGGACCCGTATCGGATCTTTTTATTACTATAAGATTATTATTATTATTATTATTATTATAATTATTATTATTATTATTATTATTATTATTATTATTATTATTATTATTATTATTATTATTATTATTATTATTATTATTATTATTATTATTATTATTATTATTATTATTATTATTATTATTATTATTATTAATTATTATTATTATTATTATTATTATTATTATTATTATTATTATTATTATTATTATTATTATTATTATTATTATTATTATTATTATTATTATTATTATTATTACAATTATTATTATTATTTTATTATTATTATTATTATTATTATTATTATTATTATTATTATTATTATTATTATTATTATTGTTATTATTATTATTATTATTATTATTATTATTATTATTATTATTATTATTGTTATTATTATTATTATTATTATTATTATTATTATTATTATTATTATTATTATTATTATTATTATTATTATTGGAGAAGGTTCATTTTACGGTCCCTTTCCCTGGGTAAGTCATACCTCCTGAGATAATAGTCCAGAATTTCCAAAAACCCCTGCCAGCTCTAACTAAAATTACAAATTTGAAAAAAATAATTCTCAAATATTTCCAAAACTCAGAATTTATCTTACTAAAATTGATTTGGTATAGCCCCATATTACGATGCTGAGGGTATATCACCGTTAGCGCAGCTGACTTATACTATCTTCTTTGCTGTGTAATTGAATATGAATAATTTTGGGATTTATAAATTTTTTTGCATGCAAAATTTTTGAATTCCTTTTCATTGTTAGTTATTTCTTCCGGTATAAAATATATTTTAGATATCACAACATATGCCCACAATGAACTATTTTCGAAGCATATGTGCATATGTGTACAAGTGCACAATTTTGGACGATAGATCTTCAATAAACTCGCAATTTTCCCAATTAACAAATATACCTAATTGCGTGGTATATATATATATATATATATATATATATATATATATATATATATATATATATATATATATATATATTTTAGGTGTATTCCAAAAAGGAACCTGATATTCAAAGACAATTTGAAGATGCAGCAGGTGGGGCTAATCAATGAGAATTTTCCAATTTTCGAACATTTTTTAGAAATGATAAATTATATATTTTTCCACAAACATCCCAGTAAAGAAAAGGGGGCTTCTCTTATATCAATGGATGCATATGATGTTATTTATATGTGACCTAGTTTTTATCGCCGAGTCCGAACGGCGTGTTGCCACTTGTATAGACGTTTTTCATGTCTGAAATACTCAGGAAATATCACCAACATTACTACGGGATATTTTGCCACCGTAGACAATTTGATGGGAATCGAACCCGGACATTCAGCGTGCAAGGCGGTTGCACATAGCTAATTCCTACAGGTTGTGGTGTAGGGTATCACATGGTCGGCCCCGTCCGACTATAGCCTTTGCTTACTTGTTTTATATATTTAGCATCAAAATATGAATGTTTGTTTGTTAAAAAAGGCCAAACACAAAATAAATAAACCATAAAAATAAAAAAATAAACAAGAAAAAACGTGTTAAGTTCGGTCGGGCCGAACTTTTCATACCCTCCTCCATTAAATATTCTGAAATAAAACGAAATAATTATTTTCTTTCCTGTCCACAATTTTAGAAGGACATATTCCGTGACCACTTATACCTAAATAAGGTAAAACAAGTAAAAAAGTATCAGTCGGCTTTGCCGACAGAGATATACCCTCAGCCCGTATGAATCGAAACTTTCATCTACGTTCAGAATTTTAGGATTAAAGTTCAAAATGTTGCGGAGGAAGTACTTGAAGGAATGTACCGACATGGTCCATTATGGAAGTTGATCTTATTTTGGGGGTCATATCTTTTCGATTGATATAGCGCCCACTAGTCACTTTAGTGGGTCATAGTATAACTTTTGGAGCAGTATGCCATGAAAGCATGGATTTGTCAACGGAAAACATAATCTCGCTGTAAACGGGACCACGACGAACAGCATCTGTATACATATCCCAAGGGTCTTTGAACAGACACTGAACTGCACTTATACATAAATGTTGAACTTTTGTGGGGGAGGTACCCTAAGGATAGGACCGATATTGACCATTTTAGAAGTTAAACTTAATGTTGACAAAATATTAGGAGATCCAAAGTTTGGACCAAATTGGTTGTCCCGTTCAAGATATATCGTGCATACCATTTTAGTGATTTTTTTTATATTGGGAAAAACACCGATATTGGCCATCTTCGAACCGAAACTAAGTTTGGGCAAAATATGACGAAGACCAAATTTTGGACCAAATCGTTTGATCCGTTCGAGAGTTATCTTGCGCTCCAACCACTGCACAAGGTGTCATAGGGTTTTTTGCACCTTTCATACTCTTTTCTCAAGAAGTATGGACTTGCCTCTGAAAAAACTCTTGCCGACGTAAAGTTGCCTCAACAGAAATCAAAGTGATTCGAGAACGGGCCTTAAAGTGAATTTATCCGAAATTTTTTGTGGGAGGTACCCGAAGGAGTGGACAAATATATTTCATATTCAAACCTGATCTATATTTGGAAGACATATTAGGATGTGCAAAGTATGGAACAAATCGGTCACTCCATTCAAGAGTTATCGTGCGCACAATTTTTCCCAACATTTTTGAACTTTTGTGGGGGAGGTACCTGAAGGAGTGAACCAAAATGGCTTATCTTCGAACTTAAACTAAGTTTGGACAAAATATTATGAAGGCCAAATTTTGGATCGAATCGGCAGATCCGTTCGAAAGTTATCTTGCGATCCAACCACTACACACAGTGTCATAATGGCTTTTTGAACTTTTCAGGCTATTTTCTCAGGAAGTATGATTTTGCCCCTGATGAAACTTGTACCGCCGTGAACACAAGCGGTTACAACAAAAATCAAAACGATTCGAGAGCAGGTCCTAAACTGAACTTTTCCGAAATTTTGTGTGGAAGCACCCGAAGGCGTGTACCGTATTGGAACCCCATCTAAGCTTGGTAGAAATTTCACGATGTGCAAAGTATGGACCAAATCGGTTACTCCCTTCGAGAGTTATCATGCGCACAAATTTTCCGAATATTTTCGAACTTTTGTGGGGGAGGTACCGGAAGGAGTGGACCGATATAACCTACCTTCGAACTTTAACTAAGTTTGGACAAAATATAGTGAAGCCAAATTTTGGAACAAATCGGTTCATCCGTTCGAGAGTTATGGTGCGCACCAGCCAACCAGACAGACAAACGGACGGACATTGCTAAATCGACTCCAAACTGTCTGAAACACATTTCGTCCAAACATACTTGGATTCTAAAACCATTATTTCGATGAGGCACATTTTGCCCGTATGAAAGTGTATATACCCTCGTTAGCATAAATGCTGAGGGTATAAAAATCATAAAAAATGTATTCAATCGGTCGGGAACCTTATATGGGGCTAAATCAAAGTATGGACCTATGTTTTTGGTGGAGAAGTTTTGTGACCACTGGGAAACTCAAATGTCGAATTGCAGATGCTTGGGTCAAGAATTGTAGCTTAAGTCCAAAAAACCGAAAATCGGGAGATGTCTTTATATGGGGGCTCTACCAACACATGTATCTATGTGGACAGTTTTTCGAATAACAGATAGTTTGGTCAAAAATACCGAAAATGGAAAGGCACCGCTATATGGGGGATATACCAAAACATGGATCTACGTTGACAATTTAAAAATGGGGGTGGCTACACAGAAACATGGACCTACGAGTATGGTGACAGTTTTTGGTGGAGATGTTGTGTGACCACTGGGAACCTCAAATGTCGACTTACAAATAGTTCGGTCGAAATTTGTAGCTAAAATCTTCAAAATACCGAAAATCGGGAGGTAACGTTTCAAGTGGTTATACCAAAACATGGACCTATATTGACAGTTTTTGATTGAGATGTTGTGTGACCACTGGGAACCGAACTTATGTTTTTATGCAAAGAAAATTTGACCACTCCCACTTTTTCAAATTTTCAATTTTAATATTTTCTACAAAAACTAATGAACTGATTTTCCTGAAATTGTCATGGAATGTACAGGGATGGCCCCCGGAGAAAAAATTAGTTTCAGAGGGGGTGGGGTACTTCCAATTTACCCTACTTTTTAAAAATAGATTTATTTAAAGTAATGACGAATGTATCGGTTTGGAAATTAATTTGCCAGACAATTGTTGTTGTGCCTCCTACTCTTTTAAGACCAAAAGACTTGACCACGCCCAATTTGTACATCTACAAAACTGCTGAACCGATTTTCCTGACATTTTCAGGGAATGTACTGAGATGGCCTCCGGTTGAAATAGGATGCGTATTTGCTTGAATTTCGAAAGGGGCAGGGTACTTCCCTGCCCTAAATGGTGTTCGTGCACCACTTCGTCTACATTTTACCTGCATCCTGCATTTCCCCTTTAAGAACTCGTATCAAGATCTTTTTCCTCGTAGCACGTTTTCCACGAAGACCTTTATTGCTACCCAACTTCTTTCATCTTGCAGCATTTTGGGGATAATATTTTCACTGGTCAGCTCTCCCACCTTTGCTTCCAGTACTTCTCGGCTAGTAGCCCATCGTTCATACTTGAGGAAAGTATGTTCGGCGTCGTGAAACTCTTCTCCCTCCTCGTAGATACAGTACGGTGTTCTGCATTTCCATATGCTGTACAGGTACTGTCGGAAGTAACCGTTTGCCGAGAGCATCTGTGTTAGGTAGTAATTTACCTCGCCGTGCTTTCTGTTACACCAAATTTGCAGGTCAGGGATTTTTTTGTGTGTCCATCCTCCCTTCGTTCCATTCGTCCACCGGAGTTGCCATATATCCATTGTTTCGTCTGGTTGGGATACATTTTGATATCTTGCGTTAAAAGCATTTCTTCGCTTCATTGCCTGCAGATCGATAGGGATCATTCCAGTTATTACCAAGATGGCTTCTGCTGATACAGTACGGTATGCTGATGTCGGAGTGCGGCACTACTAATTTTTTCGCTCGGTACTGCGTTTCCAGCGTCGGTGCCCACACTTCACATCCATAAAGGAGTATGCTGTTAATGACCTCCATGAGTAATTTTCTTCTGCTCGGCAAGGGCAATTGAGCTACTCATTTGAGCCTTTTTTTTGGAATTGTTGAATACTCAATCTGTTTGGCATAGGTCAGCTTTGAGTCCAGCCTCATTCCTAAGTATTTGAGGAAAGGCTTGGTGAGAATTGTTAAGTAACGAATATGCATATGGATTTCTGTAGGCATATGTCTCCTCGTGAGAAGTATAATTTCGGTTTTTTACATCGCCAATTCTAGGCCGTCGCAGTTTCCTTTGCGCTTCCTCGGTACTTCTTGCTCTAATCACTGCTGCAACATCATCGGCATAACCATCAAATAAGGTGTTTTCTGGCATCTCTATTTGTTTAGTATTTCATCATACGTGGCGTTCCATAGATCTATTACCAGTATCGATCTTTGTGCTGCTTCTGAGGTAATTTTCATCCTTTTAGTGACCTGGTTTGTGTCATACGGTTTCTGAGGTAGTCGCCTGTTATAATTTTTAAAGACTTTGGAATGTTGGCGATTTTATCCAAAGCATCATGAACATCGACCCACCGCAAGCTATTAAAAGCATTCATAATGTCCATCATTGCTAGCAAGGTAATCGGTCAAGAGTAGTGATTACCTTGCTGTGCAGATACAACAGTGCTTACTACTTCGTTCAATGCTCCAATTGTTGATTTTCCTGGTCGAAAACCCAACTGTCTTTCGAAGAGTCCTCCTGTTGCGCTGATTGCTTCTTGTAATCTTGGTTTTTGCAGTCTCTCGAACCTTTTTTCCAGCCGTGTTCAGCATACAAAGTGGCCTGTATGACGACGGTGATAATTGGTCATCATTTCCCTTGCTAGTTTAAACCAGCTTCTGTATTTTCCATATATCTGGAAAGATACCCTTGTTTATACACTTGTTGTACATTGTTAGGAGAACGTTTGGTCGGACAAGCGCTACTTCCTTAAGAGGTTACCCCTAGTTGTGCAGACCAAAAAACCCATTTTTCATGATTTTTTTTTTTTTTTTCAAAGAAACTACAAATATTTTTAAGTAAAGGGTGTTTTTTAAGCTAGATAGAAATTTAAATTGTAAAAAGTAACACAAAAAATTAAATTTTGATGAAACTTTTTTTTTATTTGTTTCAGTATACTCTGACAAATCATCATGAATAGACTCACGCTTGAACAACGCTACGAAATTATCCAAATTTATTTTGAAAATCAGTCATCGATTCGCGCAACTGCAAATGCAAACAAGTAAGAGAGGGTTATTGTCGGGCGGGGCCGACCATGTGATACCCTACACCAATTCCCATGGGTACTAGTTTTCCACTGAATTAATTTTATACAAGTGAGCAAAGGCTATAGTCGGGACGGGGCCGACCATGTGATACCCTACACCACTACCCCTGTGCATAAGCTTTTCACTGGTAAACATTTCTTTTAGGAAATATAAACCGACTACCACCAAAAATAATATGCCTCTTTGTCTCTGGGACCCCCATAAGCAACCAAAATTTCGTGACCATCCGATCAAAATTACGACCTGTAGCTTGATTGCAAAAAAATGGAAGAATTGGATGCATTACCGACTATTGTGGGTTCTCCCTTGTTTGACCACCTTCGCCAACTGCTTTACACCAATGTAAAGGTAATATTTTCTTCTTCCATTGACAGGCTTTGTCGTTGGAATACCCCTACTAGAAACCAATATATTCACAAAGAATAACACTTTGAATTTGTCTCCAAATGAGTTTTTCCCCATTCCGACCCCTAAATATTATCCGGCTATCACCAAAATCAATAGGCTTCTTCCAATGTGGGACCCGCATCAACTCCCAAAAAATTCGTAACGATCCGATTAAAATTGCGACCTGTAGCGTGATTACAAACAAATCGGAAAATGGGATGCATTACCGACTATTGCGATATCTCTGTTGTTTGAGTAGCTACGACAACCTACTTTACATCGTTGTAAAGGTGATATTTTCTACTTTCCTTGCCAGGTTTTGCTTTTGATATACCTCTTAAAGAAACAGAGATTTTGGCTTTGAAATAAAACGTAGACCTTTTCTCCATATAAGTTTTTGCCCATTCCGACCCTTGAATATTATCCGACCATCATTAAAATCAGTAGGCTTCTTCCTCTGTGGGACCCCCATTAACTCCCAAAATTTCGTGACCATCCGATCAAAATTGCGACCTGTAGCGTGATTATAAAAAAACCGGAAAATGGGATGCATTATCGGCTATTGCCATATCTTTGATATTTGACCACCTACGACAACCTGCTTTACACCGTTGTAAAGGTGATATTTTCTACTTTCCTTATCAGGTTTTGCTTTTGATATACCTCTTAAAGAAACAGAGATATTGGCTTTGAAATAAAATGTTGACTTTTCTCCAAATAAGTGTTTGCCCATTCCGACCCCTAAATATTATCCGACCATCACCAAAATCAATATGCTTCTTCATCTGTGAGACCCCCATTAACCCTGAAATTTTCTTGACGATCCGATCAATATTGTGACCTGTAGCGTGATTTCTAAAAAAATAGAAAAATGGGATGTATTACCGACTATTGCGATATCTCCGTTATTTGGTTACCTACGCCGACCTAGTTTGCATCATTGTAAAGACGGGATCTTCTACTTTCATAGTCAGGCTTTGCTTTTGGAAAATTTTCAACCAAAGCTGTGATATTTGTCAATATAATTAAAATCGCAAAAATGAAAATTGGGGTTTTAATTGCTACTATTGCGATATCTTCGTTGTTTGATCACCTACGAGCACCTACTTTACATCATTAGAAAGGTGATATTTTCTGCTTTTATTGTCAGGTTTTGCTTTTGGTATACCCCATATAGAAGCTGAGATATTGGCTTTGGAAAAAAACGTTGTCTTTTTATCCACTTAAGTTTTTTGCCCTTTCCGACCCCTAAAAATTATCCGACCATCACCAAAATCAATAGGCTTCTTCCCCTCCGGGACCCTCATCAACATCCAAAATTTCGTGACGATCCGATCAAAATTGCGGCCTGTAGCGTGATTACAAGGTTTAGATGGACAGACGGACAGACGGACAGACGGACGGACGGACGGACTGACGGACGGACACACATAGCCAGATCGACTCAGCTCGTCGAGACATTCATTTTGATATATATAAGTATGGGTCTACGACCATTATTTCGATGCGTTACAAACTTTTTGGCCAAAACCAACTTATAATACCCTCCCCACATAGTGGTGTAGGGTATAATGACCCGTTGTTTTATCGCAAAATTGTGTTCAGCGATGAGGCGCATTTTTGGCTTAACGGGTTTGTTAATAAGCAAAATTGCCGCACATGGAGTGAGACCAATCCACAAGAGACCCTACAGACTCCATTACATCCAGAAAAATGCACCGTTTGGTGCGGTTTTCACGCTGGTGGCATCATCGGACCTCATTTCTTCAAAAATGAGGCTGGAGCTCGCGTTACGGTCAATGGAGATCGTTACCGCACCATGATCAATGATTTTTTGTTTGAAAATATAGATGACATTGATCCGGAGGAGATGTGGTTTCAACAGGATGGCGCTACGTGCCATACGGCGAACGCAACCATCGACTTATTGAAATCAAAATTTGGCGATTAGTTGCGATTTGACACCTCTCGATTATTTCCTGTGGGCAACAATTGATGCCTTGGAGGCCAGCATTGTTCGTGTTATTCGTGACATACGGCCAGCAGTGCTCGAAAAAGTGGCCAAAAATTTGACGTCCAGAATGCACTTCGTCAAGAACAGCCGCGGTGCCCATATGCCCGAAATCATTTTCAAATGTTAATGTCACGTAATGATCTTTCGAATAAAAAAAATTTTGATTACAATTTAATTTTTTGTGTTATTTTTTACAATTTCAAGTTCTATCGGGCTTAAAAAAACACCCTATAGATGTTTTTTCCTCTTGAAAGAACACATCTTAAACTACTTCTGGAATTTTTGTTGTTGAAAAATTTTGCATAGTTTTGTGGTAAGTGGCTACCTGCCAAACCCTTTTTGTAAAAGCGTTTTGCGGTGCCAACGATAGCTCGAAAACGGATGGCCGGCAACGGATTCTTAAATTTGAACGGTCATATCTTAGCCAATTTTGCTCCGATCTACTTGAAATTTTTTGTGGTATACTCTATAATACATATACTTCAAAATAAGCTAATAAATTTTTTCCCCATTTTTTGAAAGTAGGGGTAACCCCTTAATGACTTCTTCTGGTATTCCATCTGGTCCAGGAGCCTTTTTGTTTTTAAGGTTGCGGGCGGTGGCATTTAATTCATCAGCGGCGAAGAGTGGTATATTTGTTGGAGGTTCTGTTTCCATTTCCTCACATCGGTCATCATGTTTTGGGAATAATACAGTTACGCTGTTTTGCATTATTTCCTCATCCATCGTGTCAACTGAGCTTCTTCCTCCAAGCTTTTGCATGACGATCTTGTAGCCCAGACCCCATGGATTATTACTAGCGTACCGTCGCAGTTCTTCCCTCTTATTCCTCTTGCTTTTATCGATGCACTTTTGCAAATTCTTTGTATGCTCTGTGTTCACCTTCGGTTTCATCTCTTCTTTTTGCCCTCATATAATTTAAACAAAAATGTTTATGTTTTTGTGGGACAGTATCACTAGTACTGGACCCATATAGTTTCCGAACTTGATCTAAATTTGAAAGAAATAATTTAATGCACAAAGTTTGGATCGAATTGGCTATAAAGCGTTTGACCTATTTCACATTTCTGATCGTGCATATACCGTCTGTAGCCATAAGAATGAGGGTATGAACATCAAATTTAAAAGGAAAATGGAGCGGGGTTTTTCACAATACGGAAAACCTGATGCCTTTATATAAGATATTTGCCAACAAAGTGTTTAAAAACACAAAAGTGAAATTCGATGGATTAAAGTGGCTTATACCTTCACATTTGGTTATACCCTTATATACATACGTGATCATCATCAAAATCTGAACCGATATGGCCATGCGCAATATACTAGTTAATTTTGTGACAGATTTCAACGATAAAACTAAAATATTGTGACCTCTATCCTAGGTCGATATAAGATTTCGTCCCAATCAAGAATGACAAAAATGAACATTTCCCTTATACTCTGCACCAAAATAAGGGGGCATTTTTGTGGTGAAGAGGATCAAGGAAATATTAACAACGTTTGCAAACGAGAAAACATTTTCGCAAAATAAACTTTCCCAAAAAAAGTCCCTTCCCTTAACCGATTGTCATAAACAATCAAGTTTATTATGGTCACATAGCAATTATCTTTGGTTGTTATTGCAATAGACAAATATGCCGGGACAAGTTACTCAACTAACCTTATTTGTTCGTTGTAATTATAATTATGAAAAACGAAACTTTGCTCATTGTTACATAGCGTAGGAGGCTGATAAACCGCATGCTTGTTAATGAAATTACAATGAGTGGAGGTAATACTACTCTAGCAACCACCACAATAAAGATATGACAACGTAGTTATATAACCAACCGTTCAACTACTAGCCAACCAGCTTCACTGACAACGTACAGCTCTTTGCTCTCTAATGCAGGAAAACCCAATTATTGTCTTTCTCTATTGGTTACTTAGCTCCGATATGGATGTTAGAAATTTAATAAATTTCATAATGCCAACAAAACTTCAATTATAAAAGTTTTTAAACAAATTATGATGATACAGTGGATCATAGAAAAAAATAACATAAAAACGCTACCAATTTTTATTGAAGATATAAACTCATAGAATAGAATTATATGTCTTCACATATGGCTTTTAAAACCATTCGAAATTTATGGTCAATCATTAGATCCCTAGTGAGTACATTAAATTTTTGTTCAGAAAATCTCTAGCGAGTCCCTTTTAAGTCTGTTCCACTGTAGCACTTAAAATGTAATATAATATTAAATAAACTCTCTACTCAAAGGACTGGCTAAAGGTAAAATTTATTAAATGACAACTTGCTGCTGATGCTTAATTTGATTTGGTGCCACATATATCTTGTTGCACACCCACCCGCACCCACATACACACAAGCACAAAGAAACCTACATAGGTAACATAATTAATGACAAATCTATTCCATTCCCTTGACTATGGAATTCCTCTCTCCCTCCCTTACATGTTTATGTAATGTTAATCAAAGTAGAAAAAGCATAGATATATATGTATGTACGGTTAACGTTGTCAGGACACCATCGCCGACATCATTAACGTTGCCAGTCAACCAACTTACCTGCCATCACCACCATCCCCAACATCATCTTGTACATAGATTATGAGGTAAAGTATCAAAGTACCGAATTACTCGTGCTTAAATATTAATTGCTACCTTTTTGAAAATGCCAAAAACCAAAACGAAAAGAATTGTCAGATAGACAGCTAGGCAGCAAATGCCGGCTGTGGGATAGACATAGCATAGATAAAATTACAAGAAACAAAAAAAAAAAAAAAACAACAGATAAAAACAACAGAGCAGATCAAATTACCCAGAAAGGAAACACATCATTTATTGACAAAAATTAATGAGGGGTAAAAGGTTTGGAATTTTGCAAACTCCAAAAATTCGCCAATGGAGCATTGAAAACGTGCAAATAATAAAAAATCAAAGAAATTTGATTTTTGGAAATTTAAAAAAATATTTAAATTTCGTAATAACAAATTTCGGATTCTACTTGTTTGCAAAGAGGGATTAGTAAACATTTTGCGAAGACAATGTTTCGAAAGCGTTCAAAACTTACAAAATTGGATAATAGCGACTACGCAATGCGAACATATACATTACGTTACTGACTAATCTGGCAAAAAAAACTTATGGAACACAGAATTTCATACACACAGACTCGTAAAAGTCTTTAATTTAAATGTGAAATTTTGTTTGTTGTTGTTGTAGCAACGCAAATACGTTAGTTCGTGTATTATTATTGTGAAGAGAATTTGTTATCAGGTTCTGGTTCCTCTGTAACCTGACTCAAAAATTCAACAACTTGGACTGGTTGAATCCACACCCCGCTCTTGAATCAAATTTGAATGGAAGGTGCTTACCATCTCCAAAATGGTTAAACCTACGAAAATATCATAAAGGTCAATCTTGTAGAGAATTTTCACAGCTACAATATTATCTCTAACTTCATTTCGATAGGTCTTGCGGTTTCCAACTAAAATCGTGAAAACCTAAAAAACCCTAAAAATCCGATCCGCCGATTTTTTTTTTTTTTTTTTTTTTTTTTTTTTTTGATTGTAGTTTCAGAATCCGCAAAATCTTCCCAGGACAACATCATGTGATGTTGATGCACCTATAAAACCTTTGTCTCCTTATGAAGATGGACCACTGGTGTTCTGAGGAGGCACCTTGTTGCAGTCCTCAGGTCGGCCATCTGCCAGATTTGAATATTTCCCCACTAACGTAGCGCTAACATTTGCGTAGTACTTAGGCGCCGCATAGCTTACCATAGACCGGTCTGTTGCATTGTAAGAGGTCAACAGGGTTTCTTTGCTAGGACCCCGAGTACTGCCGGCCAGTGACTTTAAAACCTTGTTCCTACCTCTGAATTAATCTCAAATACCTGTGGCTTGCGCGGACGACTTAAGCATGCTATCGAAAGTTACACCAAATATGTTGGGATAATTAGTGGTCGGAATCAGTACACCATCGACCAATATGTTCAGTGGGAGCCTCATTTCAGCCGTCCCAAGGTTGAACAGTGTGGCAGTGGACTTAGCGCTGTACATTTTCATATTTCTGAGATGGAAGAACTGCACTAGGTCAACTATGTAGACATTTAGGATACCACATATGTTATCGTCGATAGGACCCAAAGCCAACATCGTACAATCAACCACATACATTACGATCTCTATACCGTCTGGAGGGTGTGGAATTTCAAAAGGTAGAGGTTAAACAGTTTCGGAGATATCACCCCGACTTCTTGTTTCCTAATTACACAAATAACTGGCGATCTCAGATACAGTTGGTTATCCAACGTTTCAAACACGGTTGGAGAGTAGTCGTCGCTGTATTCTCGAACAGCTTGGCATGTTTGACGGTATAGAAGATCTTTAATAGGTCAAGAGCCACCATGACTGTTCGGACACGCGGCCTGTTCTGATTCAGTCATCGACTGATATGTGTAGATATTACGTGCAATGCTGTTGTAGTATCATGTATTTTCCGGAATCCATTTTGATGTTGGGCAACTGGAAAAACATCTTATCATCGTGGGGAAAAGTAATGCCTCTAGAAACTCTGCTACCTTTGACGGGAGGGAAATCGGCCTGTACGATTCACTTCTGATGGCATCCTTGACAGGCTTCAGTAGCGGTACAACCTTGCCAACATTCCAGGCTTCGGGTTCAATATGGATGGCTAACGATGTGTCAAGGACGCTTGTTAAATACTTAACTATAGGTTCATCCAATTGCTTAAGCATTGTCATTGATATTCCTAACTCTTTGGATGATTTCGCCTTTCGAATGATAACTGCAACATCACCAATCGTAAATTGTGGTGGTACCTCCTCGACAGGGAGGGCTCCTCTTATACGGAGTAGCATACTCCTCTTCGCCCGACCACTCTATATCAGTAGTTTTTGAGTTACCGACAAAAATCGGTAAAATAAAAATTCTTATATTTTCGGTAATTAACGATATTTTTTGGTAAGTTAGCGACCAATAAAAAGTAGTCGTAAAGTTCTACCGACAGCAAAAGTGTTGTCAACTTTTATTTGAACTTCTCATTCACAATTTTGCGTTTTAATTTGTTTGTCGGTAACTCGAAAAATGAGTTGGAGAATCGCACTACAGCAGCATATCATATATGTTCTCTTTATTCTCAGCTGTCGTGGTTTAGCAATGTAAAGACTTGCTCAGAGAGACTAATGCACAAAATATTTTGAGCACCACCGCACTACAGGTATCGGCACCAATACAAATGTGGTATGTGCGGTCACACGCATACCACATCGAGAGCGTAAATTTCACTCTCTCAACAAACATCGTGTGGGTTAATGCATTGCTAAAATTAAAAATCTTTTAAAAAAGCGGCGGCACAACCTTCTTCATTGACTTCTGAGTGAAGTCTAAATGGTGGTTGTTTTGTTGTTACTCTCATCAAAGGCACGTGTGCCCCTTTTTGCCGCATGCTGCTCTATATACTGCCGGTTAAAATAACACATGTACTTCTTTGGGTCAGTTACTGCCACGCCGTTGAAAGTAACGGCCGTTCTATCATTATTCTTTCCCGGATCCGAGGGTGATTTAACCCTTGCCCACAATTTACGTAATAATGTACCAATGCTGCATGGCTTCAGGTGGTCTTGCTACTTTTCCGCTAAGCTGTTGACTTCGAAAGAAAGATCCCTAAATCTTGGTTCTTCAAGATTCGTACGAAGCTCATCGCACTCATTTTCTAGTTCCGTGACCTGCTAGCAATTTGGCCTGCGTTCGGGTATTCGACCAGCAGTTATGCAGCAAGCGGCTGTTGCAGTGCTCTCAGCTACCCGCGGATCTGAGGGCATGGGTAGCTCTCTGAAGCTGTGATTGGTAAATTCTCTGAAAAATTGCCAATAAACTTTCCATGGTTCAGAAAAGTATGGCGTTCAGAGGTATACTTAAGGAGACGATGATAGTAAGGTGGTCTGAGCCAAGGGAAATTTCGGGTAGCCAGAATACGTCATTTATCAGACCTTGTGCCACAATGGTTTTGTCTTGGGAGCGTAGAAGCGTCTTCATTCACCGTTCAAAACGTGGAGCTATCAATTTGTTTGGCCAGCGCCAAAGCTCATAATGGGCATTGAAGTCCCGTAGCAGCAGACGGTTATTGCTTTTCAAAACCGCAGTAATATAAGTCTTATAATGAATTTTCACCGTAAGCACACCCGTACATTCCATGTATGGGTCACTAGAGTTAAACACAAGCGAGCTAGGTATGTTCTATACAGACTGGTGTATAAAGAAGGCGACTCCTCCACTGCTTTTTGTACGTTGTAACCAACATAACGTTGCAAGTTACAGGTGACGGTGAGCTTTGTTTCCTGGATTGCGCGGTCATGATGTTTCTAACTCATAAAATACAACTTCCCTGGCGTTGTTGGGGAGACCGCACCGATTTAAATGCAGGAATGATGAGGCTCTGAGCAACAACATGGGTATAATGTGTTGCGGTTATTGCTGTTGAGGAGATTCGAGGGATTTAATATACTCCGACGACGATTTTAAATACGACCACGAAATTAAAGACACGATGGGAGATGTTCAGGAGCAGTAATCAGCAACATAACACCTTTCGGCTGAAGCCTGAGCAGCCTTGGAAGTGCACCCATTCCCTACATCTATTACATCCAATGGTGGGCAAATTGCGAGAGACTCATGTATTTTTTATACTTTTGTGTGTGAGGCAGAGCATTTCTGCCCATCAGTGATTACATCTCACCGATGTTGTCATGGGGTGGATGCAGATCTGGCATAAATGCAACAGGACACCTTGCCTGAAAATTTAGATATATGGCCATACCAAAATATGGGCCTATTTTGACAATTTTTGGTGAAGAAAAGTTTTTACCCCTAAGAAATTTATTGCTAAAATCCTCAAAATAACGAAAATCTGGAAGTAACATTAATGGGGAATATACGTAAATATGGGCCTATGTTGACTGTTTTTGGAGAACTGTTGTGACCCCTAAGAACCTCAAGTACAAAATAACAGTTAGTTCGGTTAAAATTTGCAGCTAAAATCCTCAAAATAACGAAAAATGGGAGTTGGTGCAGAAGTGTTGTGACCCCTAAGAACCTCAAATGTAAAATAACAGCTAGTTCGGTACAAATTGTAGCTTAAAGCCTCAAAATAACGAAAATCGGGAGGTACCGTTATATGACAGCTATACCAAAACATGGGCGATATAGCCTATCTTCGAACCTGACCTGCCTATGGGAAAAATATACGGAAGCAATATAGCGCTATAGCTAAATTTTTGTGGACGCTAGAGTGATTACATCAGACGGACATGGCTAGATCGACTCAGAAGTTTATCCTCATCAAGAATATAAATACTTTATCGGGTCGAAAATGATTATTGCAATACTTTACAAACGAAGAAATGAACTTAATGTATACTCCATACTATGGTGGAGTATATAAAAATATTGTTTGATGGTCTGTTAATCCTTGGAACAATCTATGTCGACGTTTTGCTGACATATCCCTTATAAAGCAGCCGTTTGTTGGGGTCCGATAGTACACGTTTTTATACCCTCAGCATTTATGGTAACGAGTGTATATATACTTTCATGCGGGTAAAATGTGATTCATCGAAATAATGGTATAGACCCCAAGTGTGATTGGACGAAATCCGTTTGCGGAGCAAACTTAAAAAAGTTCTAAGATGGGCCATATCGGTAAAATCGCTCGGGTACCTCCCCCACAAAAGTTAAAAATTTTGTGCTAAAATTATGAGCACGGTAACTCCAGAAGGGACTTACCGATTTTGTACACACTTTGCACATCGTAATATTTCTACCAGACGTAGATCATATTCCAATATCGGTCCACTCCTTCGGGTACCACCCACACAATATTTCGGAAAAGTGCAGTTTAAGACCTCCTCTCGAATCATTTTTATTTTTCTTGTATCAACTTTCATACGGGCAAAATGTGATTCATCGAAATAATGGTTTTAGACCCGAAGTGTGTTTGGACGAAATCCGTTTCAGACAATATGGATTCGATTTAGCAATGTCCGTCTCTCTGTCTGGCTGGAGCGCACGGTAACTTTGAACGGATTAAACAATTTTGTCCAAAAATAGGCTTTCGTAATATTTTGTCCAAACTTAATTTAAGTTCGAAGATGGGTCATATCGGTAAACTCTCTCGGGTACATCGCCCACAAAAGTTAAAAATGTTGAGCTAAAATTATGAGCACCGTAACTCTAGAAGGGACTTAGCGATTTTATCCATACTTTGCACATCGTAATATTTCTACCAGACTTAGATCATGTCCCAATGTGGACTATACCGCTCCACTCCTTCGGGTACCACCCACACAATATTTCGGAAAAGTGCAGTTTAAGACCTCCTCTCGAATAGTTGTTATGTTTCTTGTATTAACTTGTATTCGCCGCCACTTTTGCGGCGGTACAAGTTGTTTTTAGGGTCAAGTCCATACTTCTTGAGAAAATGGCACGAAATCTATAAACCACAGATCCAGATTTGAAAGTGGAAGGGGTCATCTCAGCCCATTCTTTAGGGTACCTCCCCCACAAAAGTTGACAACTTTTCTCTAAAATAGTGCCCACAATAAATCTCGAAAGCAGTGACCGATTTGATCCATACTTTGCACATCGTAATATTTCCACGAGACATACAGTTTGACAAGTAATTGTTTTCAAACTGAGAAAACAAACACTTTTCATGCATTAATTACTAAAAAATGACAAATAGTTGTGATAAAAATGTCGGGTTTTTTACAAAAATTAGTTGGTCGACTTATTTAAGACCAAAATGAATGGATAAATAAAAAATTAACCCGCTTAGTTCAACAATAATAACCAAGAGAATAATTAACATGTAATGCAAGGTGCCAAGAAAATGTTTTCAAAATCTAATTGAGTTTCCAAAATACCGCATTTTTTCGGTAAATACATAAAAAGCATGACATTTTATGAATTTTATTCTTAACAAGTATTAGTTGCTAACAGGTATCAACAATATTAGGCATGGAATATCCCCACTAAGAGGGTTACCATATGGACCAAAGAGGTACCAGATCGTATTACATGTAAACGAGGTCCTATAGGTCTCAAACCGGGAATATCTGAAAACTAAGACATTTTATGAGTATTTTTAGTTCACCAGGATGGAATTCCATCAATTACAATAAATATTGCCTACAGAATAGCTCGATCAGGAGGGTTGCCAGATCGACTAAAATAGTACCAGGTCTTATTAACAGTAAAAGGGACCAACTAGGCCCACAACCACAGCCCACAAGTGGTTCATTCAACTCAAAATTTATTAAGAGATAAGAATATTTCATGAAACAGTCGAAAATAGCACATTTGGAGACTAATATTCCTTAGAAATTTGTGGGGTACAGATTTCTACAATTTTCGCAAATGCTTACTATGACCTACTGGAGACATTTAGTGGACTGTGAAGTAATACTGTGACAAAAATTTCTAAGTGACGGGGAAATAATGCTACAGTGTTACCATGGTATACCATCAAAGCCAAAAAACTTACGGGAATTCCTCAATCTGGCTGTTAATAGATAAAATTGGATGTCTATAGCAAGCTCAGTATAATTTAGCAATATCTTCCATATGCATTTCTAACCGATTTTTGTACTTCTTGGTTATATTTTGGTTTGTTTTAGTGAATATCCTTATCCCTAAATTAAATTTCAGTTAAATAAACCACTTTTAAGATCTAATTGTGGGCCTAGGAGGTTCAGTTTACTGTTATTAAGACCTGGTAATTTTTTTGTCGATCTGTCAACCCTCCCGATCGAGTTCTGCTGTAGGTAATATTCATTGTAATTGATGGCAGTCCATCTTGGTAAACCAAAATACTCATAAAACGTCTTAGTTTTTAGATATTCCCGGCTTGAGACCTATAGGACATTGTTTGCATGCAATATGATCTGATACCCCCTTGGTCCATATGGTAACCCTCTTAGTGGGGATATCCCATGCCTAATATTGCTGATACTTGTTAGCAACTAATCCTTGTTAAGAATGAAATTCATAAAATGTCATGATTTTTAAGCATTTACCGAAAACATGGGGTATTTTGGAACCTTAATTACATTTTGAAAACATTTTCTTGGCACCTTGCATTACATGTTAATTATTCTTTTGGTTATTATTGTTGAACTAAGCTGGTTAATTTTTTATTTATTCGTTTAATGTGGTCTCAAATAAGTCGACCAACTAATTTTTGCAAAAAACCCGACATTTTTATCACAACTATTTGTAATTTTTTAGTAATTAATGCATGAAAACTGTTCGTTTTCTCAGTTTGAAAACAATTACTTGTCAAACTGTAGATTCGATTAGAATATTGAGTATATATGTCAACAGGTTCGGGTACCTACCACGCAGAATTTCGGAACAGTGCAGTTTAGTACCTCCTCTCGAATAGTTTAGATTTTTCTTGCAACATGTTGTGCTCAAAGTCCCTATTACGATGGTGTAAGTTTTTGAGTGGCCAGTCCATACTACTTGAGAAAATGACCCGAACGTTGTGTAAAGCCCATTAGGCCAGCATGTGTAGTGACTGATACGCACGACAACTCTGGAACCGAATACTGTGTTGGTCCACACTTTGCATATCGTAATATTTTTTCGAATATTAGATGAAATTCGAATGTGGTGCTTATAGGTCCACACCTACAGATACCTCCCCTCAAAATTTCGAAAATATTCGTTAAAATTTTTCGCGAGATATCTCATAAACGCAACCGATTTGGTTCAAACTTTGGATCTCGAAATACTTTGCCCAAAATTAGTTTATGTTCAAAAGTGAGCCTTATTGGCATTCGAAGGTGGTGCTTATAGGTCCACTACTTCCGGTATCTCCCCCACAAAAGTTGGTACACATAAAATGGTACGCGCGATATCTCATAAATGGATCAACCGATTTGGTTCAAACTTTGGATCTCGAAATATTTTGCCCAAAATTAGTTTATGTTCAAAAGTGAGCCCTTTCGGTCCACTCCTTGGTGTACCACCTACACAAATGTTGAACATTTTTGTGGGGTTAAGTATCTTTTCGAGGATCCTTTGTAAATTGTTACTGAAGGTCATCTTAGTGGCTCTGTTTACAGCGATCTTATGTTTGTCGTAGGCAAGTACATGTTGTTGTTGTAACAGTGTTTGTTATTATTTTTGTATGTTCGTTCTTTTGTTCAAACTGACTCTGGGTCTATCTCCAGTTCCAGGAAAGTGGCTGCTTCGATGGGATGTAACCACAGATCCACTGGAGTTAGATGAGTAGGTTTGGCCGGGCAGTTGAAAATGTGTTTTGTGTTGTGCGGGCCCATGCCACATACTGGGCAGATGTCTTGCACGGCGCTGTCGATTTCCGCCCAATAAGAATTTAGGCGACTGCAATATACCGAGCGTAGTTGAGCCAAAACTGCTCTAGTTTGTCGTGGCAGCTGATGCTCCTCAGCTGCGATAGATGGGGGATGTATTTCGAGGACTATATTTGCTTATGGCCTTAGCAACTGCATCCGTGTGACTACTATTTAAACCAGCTTGATATTCCTGTTGATCTAGGGGTTCTCTCCTATATTGTTGGACCTCCCTCTCTAAAGCATGAATACCCTTCCTGTTATGCCTGTATGTGTCGGGCCTAGCCAGCAGATGTTGATTGGGAGGGCTCTCACGGTAACACCCAAGCAAGTACTGCAACGAAAGCATCTTATTGGGTTGCTTTACTGGAAGAATCTTTGCCTGCTCATGTAGATGGTCCACTTAAGACTTGAGGAGGCACCCTGTTGCTGTTCTCAGGGCGGCATTCTGGCAGGTTTGAATCTTTTTCCAATTCGTATCATGTAATCCCGGGGACCAAACGGGCGACGCATAGCTTACCACAGACCGGCCTATCGCGTTATATGTGGTCAACAAGGTTTCTTTATCTGCACCCCAAGCACTGCCGGCTAGAGACTTGAGGACCTTGTTCCTACTTTTCAGTTTGTCGCAGATAGCTGTGGGGTGCGCGCATGACGTGAAAGTAGTGTCAAAGGTGACCCCTAAAATTTTAGGGCAGTTTGTGGTCGAAATTCTGCTACCGTCGACCACGACATTCAATTCTCTTCCAAACTGCGCTGTCCATGTGGTGAACAGAGTGGTTGTTGATTTTTTGGCGGAAATCTGCATATTCCTCGATTGGAAAAAGGTGGTAGGATCGGTTAAATAATTGCTCAGTCTCTCACAGATGTCATCAGGATAGGTACCCGACGCCAGGATCGTGCATCCGCATTTGCTACGATCTCCATGCTGTCTGCAGGGGGGCGGAATACAAGAAAAGTAGAGGTTAAACAGTTCCGGAGATATCGCCCCACCTTGGGGAACTCCCTGTTTCACTCTACGGGGTTTGGACTTCTTGTTCCTGAATTCCACGTACGACTGGCGTCCACACATATAATTGACTATCAAACGTTTCACGTGCCTGACTGTATCAAAGGCTTTTGATAAGTCAAGCGCCGCCATCACTGATCTATCGCACGGCCGTCTCTGGTTGGCGTGCAGCGCAGTTATCGTGCTGTGCTGCATACGGAATCCATGCTGATGATCAGCAACTTGATAGCTATTCCTGATACTGGGGAGGACTAAGGCCTCAAGGGTCTTTGCTACGGGCGACAAAAGCGAAACCGGCCTGTACGATTCACTTTTGCTGGCATCCTTGCCGGGCTTCCGTATTGGGACCAACCAGCCCATTTTCCAGACTTCGGAAACAATGAGGGTGGATAGCGACAAGTTGAGAACTTTAGTGAGATTTAGTGAGATAATCCACTCCCGGATCATCCAGCTGCTTCAGCATTACCATAGAGATTCCATCAGGGCCCAACGCTTTGGATGATTTAGCGTTCCTGATGGCATTGGCAACATCATCCATTGTAAACTGTGGTGGTTCCTCCTCGGCAAGAAGAGATCTGATGCGACGTAATACTCTTCTCTTCGCCCTGTCACTCTCGGGGTGCTCGACAAACTGTCGTTTGATATAACGTGCGCACCTCTTCGGGTCAGTCAACGTAACGTCGCTAAACGTGACTGAAGTCCTATCTTCCCTTCTTCCAGTGTTCGAGAGTGACTTAATCGTTGCCCACAATTCACCTATACCGGCTCCAATGTTACAACTCTTCAGATGATTTAACCACTTGTTCCGCTTATGCTCGCCGACCAGCCTGTTAACTTCCAGTGTCAGCTCCCTGACTCTGGGGTCATTGGGGATGGTTCGGCGAAGCTCATCACGCTCATTTGCTAATCCCGTCGCCTCTGCTGGGAAGTTTGGTCTTACTTCGGGTATTCGACCAGCAGGGATATGGCGAGCGGATGCAGCAGTGATGATGTCTCGGAACTTCCTTTCCGCTATTCGAACATCAGAAGGACTGGGCAGTTCTCTGAAGCGGTGATTGGTGAACTCTCTGAAACCCGGCCAATTAGCTTTCTTATGATTGACGAATGTGCGGCGTTCAGAGGTAATGAAATCGGGTGGTTTGCTAATGAAGACAATTATGGGGAGATGGTCTGATCCAAGGGAAATGACGTGTTGCCAGGTAACGTAATTTGTCAACCCAGGTGACACGATGTTTATGTCTGGCGAGCTGTGACAATCTCCTCTAATTCTGGTAGGGACGTCCTCATTGACCGTGCAAAACGTAGAGCTCTCAATCTGCTCAGCCAGCGCTGTACCTCTCTGTTCGTTTCCGAGGGCCGAATGCCACATCTCATGATGCGCATTAAAGTCCCCCAGGACCAGACGATTATGACCTTCCAAAAGCGGGCTAATGTTAGGCACGTAATCTGAGTTACAGCTATTTCTCAGCGGGATGTATACGTTCAGCAACTCTATCTTGGCAGTTCCACACCTGACTGCTACCCCCATACATTCCATGTACGGGTCATTAGAGACAGGCTCAAGCGAGATAGGTCTGTATTGGACAGACTGGTGCAATAGGAAAGCTAATCCGCCACCTCCACTTCTGGTGCGATCCTTCCTTAGCACGTTGTAAACATGGCAACGTTGTAAGCTACAGCTTGGTTTCTTGCACCGCAGCGACCTTGATATTCCTCCGACTCATGAAATTTGCTCTTTCCTCGATCTTACCTCGGAGTCCATTGCAATTAAATTTCAAAAAGGATGCATTTTGAGGGATTGGGACAACAACGGCTGGTGTTAAAGGCTGCATGTGCGGTTGTTGTCGAGGGGACTGCGGGGGAGTCTCATAATCAGACGACGAGGGAGTTTCGTAGTCCGCATGCAGCAGCATAGTCCCTGTCGCACAATGTCGCGAGTTCTTATTAACTGTGGCCAAAAATAGAAGGAGTTGTCGTAGGTGCATCAATTTTGGTACACGTACCTATTATTGACATACAATCTTCAGGAAAAAAAATTGGGTTGGTCGGTCCACGTTTTGATATAGCCCCCATAGAACTGTACCTCCCGATTTTCGGTATTTTGAATGTTTTAGACACAATGACAAACGGAAAGTATTCAAATTTTGTGGTTAGTCTTCGGCAGAGGTATCAAACATTCCAACAGAGAATTGTGGGCTTAGGTCCACGTTTTGATATAGTCCCCATACAACGGTACCTCCCGATTATCGGTATTTTGAAGATTTTAGCCACATTATTACACCGAAATTGCTGAAATTTGGTATTTAGTCTTCGTAGGGGGCATTATACCTTCACCTGGAAATTTGTTTGCATAGGTCCACGCCATCATATAGCCCCATAGGACGGTACCTCCCGATTTTCGGTATTTTGGAGGTTTTAGACTGATTATCACACCGAAATGGCTGAAAATTGGTATTAAGTCTCCGTTGGGGGACTTATAAACTTCCACCAGAAATATGTCGGTATAGGTCCTCGTCTTCCTATAGCCCCCATAGAACCGTGCCTCCTCATTCTCGGTATTTTGAGTGTTGTGGCCTCAATATCCTCCCAATATGACTGAAATTTGGTGTTTAGTCTTCATATTGTTTGTGAGCATATTGAATATATCAAACTCTTGTCTTTTATATATGAGAAATTTCCTTTAAAAAATTTTTTTGACCGATTAGTGGTCAAAAAACGGTCAATTTTTATGTAAAAATCGAATTTTGATTTTCGCTGTTCAAAATTTTTTTAAAAATTGATATTTTTAAAATTGTCTCGTTTTAAAGCAATATTATTATTCACTTAATAAGCCGACAAAAATATATGATGATCGGTTCATTCGTTTTCGCGCTATAGCCAACACCGCAAAACGATTTGTTAAAAAAAGGGGGTATCCTCTCAGTGAGGTGGTCGCTGAAAAAGAGAAATGACATATTCGTCTGCAAACCTCTGCAGCTGGGACATTTATATATTTGAAGTACTCACTTTTTACTACTCTTATACAAGTTTTTCCCACTCCACTCAATTTAAAATTTGCTTCAGAAAATTAATAAACTTAGTAATACATGTTTGGGTAAATGTAAACACCATATGATTAATATTTACATGCAAACAAAAGTGTAGCCAAGTTTATTACATCCCAACAGAACTTAGGAACCATTTTTGCAGCGACCGTTACTTTTAAATTTTAAATATTAACGCATAATATAATTTATTAAATTGTCGGATTTAAATCCTCATATAGCAAAAACTACTTCACGTATCAATACCAAACTTCAGATTCTTCTTAATTAATATGTTTTCTATCACTCCCCATTAACAAATTTGTTCAACGAAGTATTTGGTTTTTACCATTTTTGGCCACGGTCGTGACACTGTGTCCTAGTCCCTCACGAGGGCAAGTCCAGAGCAACCCCATAGATGCACCCACTCCTGATATCTATTGCATCTCACCGAAGGCTGCATGTGGGTGAAGATGCGGGTGTGACAATCCGAGCACAAATATATTGGTCCTGGGTTTTCCTCCGTACCGGCATGGACCAAAAGGATTCGGAGCAGGCATTCCGGGATATGCACAACACAGAAAAACGAAACAAATACAAACATATATTATATTATATGGTGATCAACTGAAATGCCAAGTGGGCGCAATATCTATCGAAAGGAATGACTCCAAAAAAAAGACCCATTCCAAAATGGACTATGTCCATTCTTATAGGTACCTCCATCGCAAAACTTTTGAGCTTTAATTCAAATCCATGTTTTTGTTGTTCATACGCCCAAAATTTTGAAAAACCCCTAAAAACATAAGTTTTTTTTTGGCAAATTAGTGTTTTGATTCACACAACCTGAGGGGACCTCTCTGTCGGCAAAGCCGACTGATATTTTTTTTACAAAAAAATCACACTTTTTCTAGTGTTTATTTTTCATCAAATAATCTTTAACAAAACATGGTACCAATATTTTCTTTACGCAATGAAAAAATTCCTCAAACAATGTATATTAAAAATTCCTACAAAAATAATATTTTATTTAATTCCGAACCATTGAATTGAATTATAAAATAAAATTGTTATATTTTTTTAATTGTTGCAACTTCATAGCTCCTCTTCATGGATATTTTCTATAAATTGGTTTTTTGGGAAATTATTTTTAATTGAATTCTGAACATCTTGAGTTTACCTTTGCAAACAAAAGATTTTTTCTCCAAAAACTAGTTTGTTGTTGTTGTTATTATTAGA
Source organism: Musca autumnalis (assembly GCF_047663935.1). Taxonomy (NCBI): domain Eukaryota; kingdom Metazoa; phylum Arthropoda; class Insecta; order Diptera; family Muscidae; genus Musca; species Musca autumnalis. Next base: position 197,820,767 of record NW_027411977.1, on the reverse strand, counting down.
AAATATACAAACTATATGCATCCAATTTGTTTTAGTAAGACCCAAGAAATCTCTTGAAATCCTTTGGTAATTGCTAAGCTACTCCATATATCGTTGTTGAGAAGTAGTTGTTATGTTTACATTTGTATTAAAGTGTGTGTAGGGGTGTGTGTGCGGGGGTGTGTATGAGTGTGCTAGAGTTTGTATGAGCTTTAAGAGTTCAGTTAGTTGTTGATTTCTTAAAAAAATAGTTTTGTAATTAAATGTTTAGATGAAACCATGAAATCTTCTAAGGCAAAAAACAAGCTCTCTACCATGAAATGCAAGTCTGAATTTTTCATTGGTATTTTATTTATTTGTTGTTATGCATAAAATTTTGTTTGGTATTTTTTTTATGACGTATGGAACATAACAACAAACCAAAGTAAGGGAAAGAAAAAAAATATTTTGAAAAATAATACAATAATACTACAATATAATAAATACATACAAACAAACAGACATATAAATTCACTCGCATAGACATACATTCACAATGACAGAAAGAGAACCAATCAAAAATCCAATTAAAATTGAGGAAAATTCGATTTGTATGTAAAATATTCAAATGCCAATGGGGTTTGGGGTTTTATACATATTTTTTTCTTTTGTGTGGCTTTTTTTTTGTAGAGTTGGGAAAGGTTATGGCGATGACGACAGAAATGGTTATAATCCATGAAATATCCAGAAATATATACCAATGCGATAAAATACTATAGATGTGTGTCTAGGTGTGTGTGTGTGTTTGTTTTTTTTGAGAGAAATGTGTGAGTTAGCGTGAAATGTTTTTGTTTTATTTATAAATGTGGAGAAGACAAAAAAATAAATCAACCTACCAAAAATAAGACAAATATGGGAGCTCAGTGAGAGTTGGGAGATCAGACAATGTAGCAAAAACCCATACATAAATTGATGAATTTGTCTACAGTAAGGCCTTTCATAAGAAACTGAAGCCCAAATAAAATAACCTAACAATATCAATTTCTTTAAAATCATTTGCCAGGACAAAAAATAGCGAACGAGCCTATCTCCGAGTTAAGAACAAAGTGAAAACTTAAACAATTCTTCCTCCGGCTCTAACATCCTAACAATCGAGGCTTCACTGTTTATTATCTGGCCACTTTCCCAACATATGCCATAATAGCGAAGGAGGTGGAGCAGGAGCAGCAGTAATATATACCATGACCATACAATATAACAATAAAAAACTAAATTTGCTACGGCTTTGTTTTAATGCTTAACACAAAATCTCTCTATGATTGCTTTGGCCAATGATTGATTATTTTTTATTTAGTTTTATTTCCATGACAAAAGGGAGACACATACATGGACTACATTCCTATCTTTCTCGCAAAAAATGGAAAAAACAAACAAAACCTCCACTGGAAAACAATCTCTAAATAACGCAACAAAAGCCCTCAAAACCATGGATCATGTAACATGATTCGTCTTCGTCGTCACTCACACACTCACCATCGTTGCTGGTATGGCTATTTTTAAATAAAAATGGAAATCCCTTAAAATTTACTGAATTTTTAATAAATATTTTGCCCATTTGGAAAAATGGATTAAGTTTTTATTTAAAATACAATATTGTATTTTGCATCAATGTGTGTATATATGTATATAGCCGTCGATGTGTGTTTGTTGAAATGTGCGAAATGCAATAAATAAATAATTTAATTGAGTTTTTATTTTTTGCTTTGTTTTTCCAATCTATATTAGCATTTTGATGAAAATAGTTTTTGTTGTTATTATTTATTTTCAAATTAACCACAAATCAAAGAAAAAAAAATTTCAAATTACTTTTTGTCGAGTAGCTTTAAAAATGACCACACTTGAAAGGATATTAGAAAAGATAATAAAAAGATAATAATTCCATGTCAGTAATTTCTAAACTAATTTGAAGATTAATTAAAGGATATGGTCGAGGTATATGAACCGAAAAAAATGTGATTTGGATTAAAGCTCAAATGTTTTGCGGGGTAGGTAGCTAAAGGAATGGACCGACATAAACCATTTATGATGTGGGTCTTACTTTGGGAGTCATTCCTTTCGATAGGTTTCGAGCCCAGCTGTCATTTCAGTTGGTCACTATATAATTAAGGTTAGATTAGCTTGAAAAGAGGGGTGACTCAAGATCACCACATGTCCCTGTGGACATACAATTAATCCATACAGAGGCCTGTTGTGCGCTCTAATTTGGGGTCAGGATGAGGTTGTATATTAGAATATATAAGAATTTCTATTGACATAGCCTCTTAAATTTTGAGCTCGATTGTCCTAAATTGGTCGAGTCCTTGTATTATGCCGCTCCCTAGTAGCTGGGTTCTCGGGTTTGTGAAGACTTGGCAGTGACAGAGGTAGTGTTCCAACGTTTCGTAGTCCTCTCCGCATGCTCTGCATTCACTGCTTTCTGCACAACATATTTTGTGCATGTGCGCTTGTATTGTGCGCAAATTGGCTGGTCGGGATTGGATCTGTTGTATCTTCGTCGCCTTCGCTACTATCGAACATCAACAGTTTGGAAAAATGCCAAATTACCTTGCCGGTCTCTACAGGAGGATGTGCCTGTACCAAATACATCAGTTTGATGTTTTACTCTTCTTCCCCCGTTAACATTTCTCTCTTTTTCCTGCGGAAAAGATGTTTCCCCTCTCTCCTTTTCTCCCGATACCTCTCTCGTGCGGTACGCGTTTCTACTGATTGTACAGTAGCCCTATTTGCCGCATATTTCTCTTCGGTAGCAGCACGACACTCCTGGTCATACCATGGATTTGCCATTGTGCTGATGTGTTATCGGGGCTGGGAGTGCTTTGATTAACCAATTGGGCCAGTTGAGTGGAATATGCTGTGGCTATCTGTTGTGATTGCAGCTTACCGATGTTTAACTTTCGTGTTGTGTCTGTTCGTACTTTATTCACTACGTTTAGCCGGGTACGTACCTTTGCTGCAACAAGGTAGTGGTCAGAGTCTATGTTTTCCAAAGTCTATCAGCCTCATTCCATTTTCAGGTGTTTCACTGTGGAGGCTGAATTTTCCGACTGTTGGGCCAAAGATATTCTCCTTTCCAATTTTGGCATTAAAATCGCCTAGAATGATTTTAATGTCATGGGCAGGGCAACGGTCATATGTTTCTTCTAAGCGCTCGTAAAATATATCTTTGGTCTGTTCGTCCTTTTCTTCAGTGGGAGCATGAGCGCAAATAAAGCTGATGTTGAAGAATTTGGCTTTTATTCGAATTGCAGCAAGCCTTTCATTCACTGGGGTGAAACTGGATACCACAGATGTTTTAGCCTCCGACTAACTACGAATTCGCAGCCAAACACATGCTTTACGTCATGGCAGCTATAACACAGTGCGTCAACTTTAGGTGTTGTGACGCTTTTCCCAATCCATCGTATTTCCAGTATGGCAGTAATGTCGGTATTGTACTTTTCAAGTACATCTGCCAATGCGTAAACTGCACCTTCTCTATAAAGAGTGCGAACATTCTAGGTGCAGATTCGCAGTTCATGGTCCTTAAAACGTTTGCTGGGGTCGTCAACTTAAGAGGGGTTTGTTTTTCTTTTCTTTCTGTTTTCCTAGTAGGGTTACTAACCCGACGCCCAAACCCAAGTTTTTAACATTCTTATGGGTGAACGCGTGGCACATGTTAGCTCACTATCTTTAACCGGTGTTAAAGACAGTTTCCCAGGTGACACCACGGAGTGTCCACTTGAGATGAAAAAGGGACCAAGATAAATCCTGGGCTTTGCCATGTTAAAACCGGTCAGGACCGTTCCTTGGTATCTTTCATCCCTTTTTACTCAGTAAAAGTAGTTCCTTTGTTTTGTCCTCGTCTGGGTTCCCCCATAGGATTTTTGTGCTTTCCCCCTTCTCTTCACTACTCCAGAGGGATATATGTGCAATTTTTTGCCTATACCTTTAGCTCTATACGCGTCGCTTTTAAGGGCTTGGCGTTATCTAGGCTCACTGTAGGTTGCTCCCTGGCTTTTTTTCCAAGGTATTTGCTATTTCATTACCTGTAATCCCTATATGCCCTTGTACCCATACAATGTTTACAGTGCCATGTTGAGAGTAGTTGTTTATAGACTTTATACATTCCAAGACAGTTCTAGATTTCACCGTCGTGGTTGTTATAGACTTAATGGCTGCTTTACTGTCCGTAAGGATATTTGCAGTGGTAGGCGTTGTGTGAGTGTCAAACACCTCCAGACACACAGTTATTGCTCGGATTTCCGCCTGAAGAATCGTATTATGACCAGCCAGTCGCAGGGAGATTTTCGTTTCCGGTTCCATGATATATAGACGCAGTCCGGTTCTCCCCTCTAGCACGGTCCCATCCATAAACCCGCAGCTACCATCTGTGCTAGAGTTCCATCGATCCACATGTCTCCGTCTAGTATTAAAACTTCACACAATGCTACATCGCTTGTTTCAGGTATTCGTTCCGATACTATTTGGTTTATAGATATCGCTGTAACCAGGGCCACTGGGAGTACCTTCGGTAAAAATTTCCAAAAGATCTTCGAACAAACCCTTAACCGCAGAAAAATGTTGAAAATTTGTTTGGGTGGACCCCAAGAAGTTGACCGATAGAGCCCACTTTTAAACATAAAATAAGTTGTGACAAAATATTTCTAGATCCAAAGTTTGGACCAAATCATTTACTCTGTTTATGAGATATTACTCGTCCAAATTTATCGAATTTTTCGAACTAAAAACTTATACCATCGTTATAGCCCAGCAAAAAATAATGGGTTTTATAAAGGATTTTTGGTAGCCGTAACTAATAACAAAACCCCCTACCAACTCATTATTTTAACAAGGGCATGGCGCACTGATTCAATAGTTATTCTATGACCACTAGAATAACTAGATATTCTGTGGCCACTAGAAGTTGAAAAATAAGCAAAAAATGATTTGTAGAACAACAGTTGAGATGGAATTTGTTTTCAAATTCAACACATTTCATATTTTTATTTTATTTCTCCGCTGGATTTGATAACGCGATCTTCTGATTTATATCCGAACACACTGCACACTCAGCCACACGTTCGAACATTAAGGGTTGTTTAAACGCTTACATGTGCACCACCAACTGTTCTCTGTTTTTTTTTTTTTTTTTTTTTTTTTTTTTGATTGTTGAACACACAACCCGAGTATTTGTAGCCGGACACACACTCTCTGTGCCCCTGTACACATAACTTATTAAGGAGTAATATGATAATTTATTTTAGTTTACATTACTTTGTAATGGGTTACATAATGACTAACGGATCTGAATTTTTACTGGGAGGGGCTTTGAGTGCAACATGTTGCAAGAAAATCAAAACGATTAGCGAGGAGGTCTTAAGCTGCACTTTTCCGAAATTTTGTGTGGGAGGTACCCGAAGGAGTTGACATATATAGTTCATATTCACACCGGATCTATGTCTCGTAGAAATATGACTATGTGCAAAATATGGATAAAATCAGTCCCCATACTGTCTTCGAGAGTTGTCATGCTCATAATTTTATCGAACTTTTGTGGGGGATGTAACCGATGGAGTGGAACGTTATGGCCCATCTTAGAACTGGTTTTAATTTTGCGCAAAATATTACAACTGCCAAAATTTTGGACCGAATTGGTTTATCCGTTCGAGAGTTATCCTGCCATAGCGGGCATTAACAGCTTTCGAGCCATTTTCTTTGGAAATGTGGACTTGCCCCTGAAAGATCTTGTACCATCGTAATGGGGGTGCCGAATACAAGTTGTTTCAAGAAAAATCGAAACTATACGAGAGGAGGTCTTAAACTGCACTATTTCGAAAAATTTGTGTGGGAGGTACCCGAAGGAGTGAACCGATATAGTCCATATTCGAACATGATCTATGTCTGGTAGAAATATTACAATGTGCAAAGTATGAATCAAATCGGTAAGTCGCGTTATCGTACGCATAATTTTTGCGAAAATTTTTGAACTTTTGTCGGGGAGGTACTTAAGGGAGTGGACAGATATGGCCCATCTTCGAACTTAAACTAAATATGGACAAAATATTACAAAATATTACAAAATTTTGGACCAAATCGGTTAATCAGTTCAAGAGTTTCAGCTCCAGCCAGACAGACGGACGGACATTGTCTGCAACGCATTTCGTCCAAACATACTTGGGGTCTTAAACCATTACTTCTATGAGGTGTTAGCATAAATACTGAGGGTATAAAAACATTCCAGAAGGAACAATGAAGACTTCTATTATATCAATGAGTGCACCCCGATTCATATTTGCTCGATGATATAGGACCAACTTTCTAATACCGAGTTCGAACGGCGGGTCTCAAGATATCACTTTAAAAGAGGTTTTAGATGACTAAAACACTCACAAATGTCGCTAACATTGCGATGAGTGATATTTTTGTCACGGTTGAAAAAGTGTTTTAACCGGACCTGGGAATCGACACTGACAAGCAGTATGCAAGGCGTCTGTGTTTACCATTGTTCCACGGTAACACCCACAAATGAATAACAACAAATTACAAACAGTTGTTACCTTCAGCTTTAAGGTTTACATTGTAACATACTACTACCAAAAATGTGCTTTCTCGAGATAAGGTTTTTGAAAGCCATGGATGTTGGGACTAAATCCGTCTGTTTGTCTGGCTGGCTGATAAGGATGATAATTTAGTTTGAAGATAGGCCATATCGTTGCACTCCTTCGGCTACCTGCCCCAAAAAAGTACAAAAAATTTAAGGGGTAAGATGAGTGGGGTTGCTAACCCCACTAAATGCAGCGTGTGATGGGCCTTCAATTCGGACTCAATATGAATTGAAATGACCGAATCTTAACTGGCCTAAAACCACTATTGTTTGCTTTGGCAGCTGGCGTTGTTCTGCTGCGATGGATGGGGTTCGTTGATCTAGAGGTTCTCACTTGTATCTTTGGACGCTCTCTCTATATGATGATGATCTTTCCTGATGTGCTTGGGTGGGGCAATCTCTATTCTTCATTGTGGCAGCGATGCTCACGGCAATAACTCTCAAGCATGTACTTCATCTCATTGTGCTGATGCACCGGTAATATTAACGCCTCCTCATAAAGATGATCCACTGGTCTCATGAGGAAGCACAATGTTGCAGTCATCAGGGGGTATTCTGACAGATTTTGATATTTATCCACTCCGTAGCTCAAAAATTTGCCTGTCACACAAGTGTTGTATAGGTAACAGACTGGCCTATTGCTTCGTAAGAGGTCAACAAGGTTTTTGGTCAGCTGCGGAGAAGCGACTTTTGGACCTGGTTCCCACATCTTATGTTGTCGCAAGTTGCTGTGATATGCGTGCATGATTTAATCAACACATCGAACGTTACATCCAATATTTTGGGTATCGGATCGGGGCACCATTGACCTTTATATGCAAGGAGAACAACCTTTCAGCAGTCCATATGGTTAACAGTACGGCATGTTCCTCAGACGGAGGAAATGCACTAAGTCAGCTATGTAGGTATTTAGAACGGTAGCACCCAACGTCAAGATCGTACGATCATCCGCATACTTTACGATCTTTGTGCGGTCCGAAGGGTGTGAAATTTCAGAAATATTGAGACTAAACGTTTCTTAGACTACTTATTTCTAAATTCCCCAAACGACTGGCGCCCACACATTTAGTTGATTGTCCAACGTTTCAACCATGGCTGGAGGAAGTTTTCATTTTTTCGAGCAGCTTGGCATTGTTGACGATCTCCAAGGACTTCGTTAGGTCAAAAGCCTGGAGGCTCCTGTTCAGTCCTCAACTGACATGTCTGAATATGGCGTGTTGTGATGGTGCCATGCATTTTCCGAAGTCCATGCAAATGCTGGGAAACAGCTTCTCGTTGGGAATATCGGCCTGTAGAATTCGGCTCTGCTGGCTGCACGGCTTCAGTAGAACGACCATGCTGCTAACTTTCCTAGTTTCTGGTACAAAATGGTGGGCTAACGACGAATTGTAAATACTTTTCAAATACTCAAAAAACCGCATAGCCGGGTACGACCGCCGCCAAATTTTTATATTTTCGTAATCAGGACAACAAGATCTACCTATGATAAAAATTTCAAATCGATCCGACGATTAATTCCCCAAACGACTAGCGTCCACACATATTGTTGATTATTCAACGTTTCAACCGCGACTGGAGGATATTTTCTTTTTTCGAGCAGCCTGGCATTGTTGACGATTTCCAAGGACTTCTGTAGGTCAAAAGCCTCAATGACCTGTTCTGTTCTTGTAATGGTGCTATGCATTTTCCGTAGTCCATGCTGATGTTGGGAAACAGCTTGTCGTTGGGAATGTCGGCCTGTGCAATTCGCCTCGGCACGGCTTCAGTAGAACAAACAGGCTGCTAACATTCCTGGTTTCTAGTACATGGTAAATGGTGGGCTAACGACGAATTGTAAAGACTTTTCAAATACCAAACTCCGTGCTCATCTAATAGCTTAAGCAATACCATTGGGATACCGTCTGACGAGAACACTTTGGCTTATTTCGCACTTAGGATGACATCAGTTGAGAGGGTTCTAAGTATCACTCTCTTAGAGCTGTACAAAATTGCGGTTAAACTAACAACCTCTCGGATATGTTGCAGTCACACTGTTGAAAGTAACAGTCGCTGTATCGCACTTCTTTTCGGATTCGAGAGTAATTTAACCGTTGCCCACAGTTTGCCTTGCTTCAGGTGGTCTAGCCACTTTTTCTGCTTATGCCTACTAGCTTGTTGACTGCACAAAATGACGGTTAAAATAACAAGCGCTCGGATCTATTGCCGTCATACTGTTGAAGGCTGCAGTAGCTGTATCACACTTCTTTTCCGGATTCGAGAGTGATTTAATCATTTGCTAGTCCCGTTGCCTCTGCTTGGAAATTTCGTCTAATTTCGGATATTCCATCAGCTGGTAAGACGCGAGCGGCTGCAATTGATTTCGCCGCAAATTCTCTCAGCTACCCGAGGATCTTTGGGACTGGGCAGCTCTCTGAAGCGGTGATTGGTAAATTCTCTGAACTGTTGTCAATCACCTTTGCCATAGTTCAGAAAATAACAGCTGTCACAGGTTGTGAAGTCGGGTGGTCTGTTAACTGAGACGGTGATAGGAAAAAGTGATCTGAACAAAGCGAAATAACTGGTTGCCAAGACACTTCATTTATCAGACCACAATGGTGATGTCTGGCGACTTGTGACAATCACCTCTAATTCTAGTAGGAACGTCTTCGTTCACCGTAAAAAATGTGGAGCAACGATGCTTCTGTGTCTCATAAAGACTACAATTTAGCTGACTTTGTTGCGGAGAACAATGCAATTGAATTGCAAGAATGAAGCGTTTCCAGGGCACTTAAGAAAAAATGATGTGCAAGATGTTGCGTTTGTCGAAGTTGGTGACCCACTGGTAGATGTTATGGCGCAGCAAGCAGCTCCCAATTCCTATCGCAGTAGTCCTGGGTGAGGGTAAGACCAGAGCTATCTCGGAAGTGCACGCACTTCCTACATCAATTACATCTCACCAATGTAAAAATGTGTGGGTGCCACCGTGGTGCAATGGTATGTACACGCGCCTTATACACTGAATGCCCGGGTTCGATTCCCAGGCAACATCAAGTTTTCAGCTTTGGCAAATATACCCCCAGCAGCGAAATTTTCTGATTGTTTCAGTCATGTACAACTTCTCTATATGTGGTGTCTTAAGACTCGCCGTTCGACCTTGCCCATAAAAGTATGTCTCATATCAATGACCTAATACGAATCGGGGTGCACTCGTTGATATAAGAGAAGTCTCCCTTGTCTTTTCCAGGATGTTTGCGGAACTATTTAAATAAAATGTTGACATGTGGTAAAAGCGGATTTGACAAACGGAACAGATTTAATGCCTGTAGTTCCTCTCTATCCCGGAAGGGACCAAAAGTGCTCGGGGCAAGCATTCCGTGATATATTGCCGCTTCCATAGTAAAAAAACGAACACAACACACATAATTGTTGAGGTAACGGGTCCAGGTGGAAGATTCTTCCGAGTCAATTCGGTGCATAGGACCGGCCACCATGGGATTGATTGACCACTTATGTTAAGACCGTTGGCCACTAAAATTTCAACATGATGAGAGAAATGGACTTAAACTGGATTTAATTGGAAAAATGTTGAGTTTTTGTGCAGAAGGTACCTGAAGGTATCCAAAGGAGTTGCTCGATATAGCCAAATCGCCGAAGATGATTTAATTATGTGGGATATATGTACGGTGACCAATATTTTTGAATAAAAACAAGTAAAAAAGTATCAATCGGCTTTGCCGACAGAGATATACCCTCAGCCTGTGCAAATTGAAACACTTTTTTCACACAAAACTTATGTATTTAGGGGGTTTCAAAATTTTGGTCGTATGAACCGACAAAATTGTTGATTAGGATTAAAGTTCATAAGTTTTGCGGAAAAGGTACTTAAAGGAATGGACCGACATAGACCATGGGGGTGCCATAGGGGGTTTTTACACCTTTCGGGCTCTTTTCTCAATAAGTATGGACTTGCCCCTGAAACAACTTTTACCATCGTAATTGAGGCAGCGAATGTAAGTTGCTTCAACAAAAATCAAAGTGATTCAATAGCAGGTCTTAAAGTGAACTTATCCAAAATTTTGTGTGAGAGGTACGGGATGGAGTGGAAAAATATAGTCCATATTCGAACCTGATCTATATCTGATAGATATTATGAGAATGTGTAAACTATGGACCAAATCGGTCACTCCCATCAAGAGTTATCGTGCACACAATTTTTCCTAATATTTTGAACTTTTGTGGGCTAGGTTCCTGAAGGAGTCGAACGATATGGCTTATTAACGAACTTAAACTAAGTTTGGAAACAATATTACGAAGGACAAATTTTGGCCGGAATCGGCATTTCCGTTCGAGAATTATCTTGCGCTTCCACCCATAAACGTGGTGTCATAGGGTTTGTTTTTCAACTTTCAGGCTATTTTTTCAGGAAGTATGGACTTGCCCCTGAGGAAACTTGTACCTTCGTATAGGGGACAGTGAATACAAGATGTTACAACAAAAACCAAGGCGATTCGAGAGCAGGTCCTAAACTGAACTTTTCCGAAATTTTGTGTGGGAGGTACTGGAAGGAGTTTACCGATTGAGTCCATATTGCAACCTCATCTAAGTCTGGTAGAAATTTCATAATGTGCAAAGTATGGACCAAATCGGTTACTTCTTTCAAGAGTTATCGTACGCACAAATTTTCCGAACATTTTCGAACTTTTGTGGGGCAGGTACCGGAAGGAGTGGACCGATATAATCCATCTTTGAACTTGAACTAAGTTTGGACAAAATATTACGAAAGCAAAATTTTGGACCGAATCGGCAGATCCGTTCGAGAGTTATCTTGCGCTCCAACCACTACACACGGTGTCATAGGGTTTTTTGTAACTTTCAGGCTATTTTCTCAGGAAGTATGGACTTGCCCCTAATGAAACTTACAGCGTCGTATAGAGGACAGCGAATACAACTTGCGTAAACAAAAATCAAAGCGATTCGAGACCAGGTCCTAAACTGAACTTTTCCGAAATTTTGTGTGGGAGGTACCCGAAGGAGTGGACCGATTGAGTCCATATTGGAACCTCATCTAAGCTTGGTAGAAATTACACGATGTGCAAAGTATGGACCAAATCGGTTATTCCCTACAAGAGTTATCGTGCGCACAAGTTTTGTGACAATTTTTGAACATTTGTGGGGGAGGTACCTGAAGGAGTGGACCTATATGACCCGTCTTCGAACTTAAATCGAATCTGGACAAAATATTTCGATACCCAAAAGTGCTAGATCTACTCAACATTGCTTGATCTATTCAAAAGTGTCTGAAACGGATATCGTACAAACATACTTGGGGTCTAAAACATTATTTCGATGAGGCACATTTTTGGTCGTATCAAAGTGTAAATACCCTATTTAGCCTAAAGGCTGAGGGTATAATAAAGTACATATACGAATGTGTAAGATGTTACAGGCCAAAAAAGAGGACAGAAAAACTGTGGAGGTCTTCTGAAGAACACAGAGGATTTTTTGACGTGTTCGAAGGGCAACTGAAGACTTTTGGAGGTATTCTAAAGGCAACCGAAGACCTTTGGAGGTCTTCTAAAGACAACAGAAGCCCTTTGGAGGTCTTCTAAAGGCAACTGAAGACCTTTGGAAGCCTTCAAAAGCCAACAGAAGGCCTTTGGATGTCTTCTAAAAACAAACGAAAACCTTTGCAGGTCTTCTAAAAACAACAGAAGACCTTTGCAGGCCTCCGAAAGACAACAGAAGACCTTTGGATGTCTTCTAAAGACAACCGAAGACCTTTGCAGGTCTTCTTTAGACATCAGAAGACCTTTGGAGGTCTTCTAAAAAAACAGAAGTCCTCTTAAGGTCTTCGAAAGACAATAGAAGATTTTTCGAGGTCTTATAAAGGCAACTGAAGATCTTTGGAGGTCTTCTGAAGCCAATAGAACACCTTTGGAGGTCTTCGAAACACAAGAGAAGACCTCTGGTGGTCTTCTATAGACAACAGAAAACCTCTAAAGACGTCTGGAGGCCTTCTTAGGACAACAGAAGACCTTTAGAGGTCTTCTAACGAAACAAGAACACCTGTTTCTGCCTAGGGTTTCTTTATTTCATTGGATTACCTAGGTATACACATTAGGCCGGGGCGACTTGTATGGAAAGAAAAAACCTAAATGGGCTCTTCGCGTTTCTTATTCCTGGGATTGAACTAAGCAAAAAAGTCTACTAGACCATGGTCTATCGTGAAAATCGAGCCTCCCGATTTTGACTTTACGTTTTTATATACGTTTTTTGAACATTTTGGCATATAACAGTGGTTTAAGTCCACCCCCACAAAAAAACTAACTGAATTTCTCACAATTTTCAAAAGAGTTATTGAACAAAAAAAAAAAACATTATATTTTTGAAAATTGTGAGAAATTCAGTTATAGTTTTTTGTGGAGGTTTTCAGACCTAAACCACTATAACTAAGTCATTTGTTAACCGATTTAAAAAATAGTAACTTGTTCGAAAGATATTATTTACCCCTTTAAAAGGAAGAAGAATCAATAGAAGTCGGTTATTAAAAAAAAAGAAGATATGTCCGTTTAAATTTAAAAATGTAAGAAACCCAGATTTTTACTACTTTTACTGTTATATATCAATAAAACGAAGTGATACAAACGAACTAAAGGCATTGTCGTTGTCCATGGATCCCAACACGATATAATTTTGCATCAGAACGCTTGAGTATTTTTCTGGTCATCTTTTGTAGCACAGTGCCATTTATCGACATTTTTCGAAAAGTTTGCACCTTCTCAATGCCAAAACTGCCTGAAGGAGCGTTCTTAACTACTGTCTTGGCTATAATTATTGTCCTTTTGTTTCATCGAAAATCTCAATGGCTTGGCTGTTATATGCCAAAATGTTCAAAAAACGTAGATAAAAAAATTTAAAGTCAAAATCGGAAGGCTCGATTTTCACGATAGACCTATGGTATAGTAGACTTTTTTGCTCAGTTCAATCCCAGGAATAAGAAACGCGAAGGGTCCATTAAGGTTTTCAAACCGCCCCGGCCTAATACACATGTTCACTTGTACAATTCAAAAATAGAGGACAAATAGAATAATTAAAAAATAGAGTACGGATACCTAAAATAGAGTACTGTACTCTGTAAAAGAGTACAGTTGGTCACCGTAGATCAATGCTGAGCAAAATAGGAAAAGAGAAAATTTAAGGGAGAATTAATATTTAATTTTTCTTGTTGTTTCATTACACTAATGTTACCTAAAATCGTGCTAGAAATGAATTATTAAAGAATTATTACAAAAAATACTTAAGAGTCCAAGTGTTGTTGAATTAATTAAATTAAGAGTATTTTACAGAAACCACCAGTGGATGGCCGTGCACACCATTGCCGTAGATATATGTATTACGATGTTCACATATAGACAACATCGCCCAGCAAGCATTTTCTATCGCCCATTACCCGAAGCAGTCACTCCCGGGCGATAGAAACACACATCCGCGATATCGCATTCTAATTGATGTAGGCACACCGTACGGGAAGAAATGAACCACGCATTCGTTTCCTCATAAAAATATCGCCATCGTGACTCTCGACTCTGGACTAAAGCGATTATTTCAAAGACAACGCATGAGACACATTTATGAGGAAACGAGTGCGTGGTTCATTTCTTCCCGTACGGTGTGCCTACATCAATTAGAATGCGATATCGGGGATGTGTATTTCTATCGCCCGGGAGTGACTGCTTCGGGTAATGGGCGATAGAAAATGCTTGTTGGATATAGTACCTTTAGGCGACAAATAAGTACATTGTTTGAAAGATATTGTATATTTTACCATAAAATAGTGGCAATGACCAATAAATAAATAAATAAATAAATAAATAAATAAATAAATAAATAAATAAATAAATAAATAAATAAATAAATAAATAAATAAATAAATAAATAAATAAATAAATAAATAAATAAATAAATAAATAAATAAATAAATAAATAAATAAATAAATAAATAAATAAATAAATAAATAAATAAATAAATAAATAAATAAATAAATAAATAAATAAATAAATAAATAAATAAATAAATAAATAAATAAATAAATAAATAAATAAATAAATAAATAAATAAATAAATAAATAAATAAATAAATAAATAAATAAATAAATAAATAAATAAATAAATAAATAAATAAATAAATAAATAAATAAATAAATAAATAAATAAATAAATAAATAAATAAATAAATAAATAAATAAATAAATAAATAAATAAATAAATAAATAAATAAATAAATAAATAAATAAATAAATAAATAAATAAATAAATAAATAAATAAATAAATAAATAAATAAATAAATAAATAAATAAATAAATAAATAAATAAATAAATAAATAAATAAATAAATAAATAAATAAATAAATAAATAAATAAATAAATAAATAAATAAATAAATAAATAAATAAATAAATAAATAAATAAATAAATAAATAAATAAATAAATAAATAAATAAATAAATAAATAAATAAATAAATAAATAAATAAATAAATAAATAAATAAATAAATAAATAAATAAATAAATAAATAAATAAATAAATAAATAAATAAATAAATAAATAAATAAATAAATAAATAAATAAATAAATAAATAAATAAATAAATAAATAAATAAATAAATAAATAAATAAATAAATAAATAAATAAATAAATAAATAAATAAATAAATAAATAAATAAATAAATAAATAAATAAATAAATAAATAAATAAATAAATAAATAAATAAATAAATAAATAAATAAATAAATAAATAAATAAATAAATAAATAAATAAATAAATAAATAAATAAATAAATAAATAAATAAATAAATAAATAAATAAATAAATAAATAAATAAATAAATAAATAAATAAATAAATAAATATATAAATAAATAAATAAATAAATAAAACAAAAATTAAAATCGAATTTTAAAAGTCAAATTATATTATCATTATTTCTGCAAACTTATTTGTTTTAATTTTCTTTGTCGAATGAGTGTAATAAGTACTGTTGGCACTTTCGAATTTTTGGAATTTTTTCGATTTTTTGTTTTTTTTTTTCTAATATTCAAATTCACTCTATGATAAAGAAAATGAAATTTATTTTTTCTTATCTAAATATCACTCACATTATACACAATACATATTATTATTTTTTCTGCTTTTTATCATTCACAATTATTTAGTCACTGCACTTTTTTACATTTCAATTTATAAATGTTTAAATATTAAATTATTAATTTAATTTTTTCAATTTCACTTTTCCACGAACCTTTCGCACTTACAATATCAAACTGACTGATATTTTTCTTATTGTTGATATTTGCAAATACTTGGAGTAGCTGTAAAACTCTCACCTTATCTCTCTCACGAGAAGAAATAGTAAAACAATGTAAATTGTTTGTGTAAACATTCAAATGCAGAATTTTCATGTTCTTCTGTGACACTAGGTAGTTCTTGCAGATCGATCTAATTTGAACAGTAATACATTTGTTATTGTAAAATGATAAAGTATCGCTCTTGTATAGAAAAGAAGTTCAGAAAGCGATTACTTTTGGTAGAGGAAGTGAGTAAGTCACTTCCAAATGCTAGCTGGGCGGTTTCTCCCTTCGAGAGTTGTGTTGTACTGTGGTGCAAAACAGCGAACCAGACAGACTGACGGAAAAATGCCAGATCGACTTCAATTTTTCTTAATATATCGACACCTCCAAATAATAGTATGCTAAGTCTAAAAAGTGAGTTTTGCAGGAGAAGCTCTCAAAGTTTGGAAATTTTTTTGAACTTCAGTACTATGCTAAGTCAATATTTGTTTATAACTTCTGTTCGGATTGTCCGATCATTACCAAAATTAGACAGAATTTAAGTTAAAGGACGTTCGACACCTCCAAATAATAGTTTGCTAATTCTGAAAAGCGAGTTTTGCAGGACAAGCTCTAAAAGTTTGGAAATTTCTTTGACCTTCAGTACTATGCTAAGTAAATATTGGTTTACAACTTCTGTTCGGATTGTCCGATCATTACCAAAATTTGACAGAATTTAAGTTAAAGGACGTTAAATATGAAAATGTAAAGAACTTGAAAACATGCTAAGTCGACTTATCATACTATTATTTGGAGGCGTCGATATGTGGGGTTTAAACATAACGAAATCCTGATAAGCCGTTACATAAATGAAATGACAGTAAAATAAATGAATTAAACAGACAAATGTATATTTGTCTTGGTAAAAAAGCTTCACTTCAGCATTGTGCAATACAACCTGTCGTTGTAGATCGACGGAAGAAAGAATAGAATTGTTTTACTTTAGCGATTACTGAAGGACATCTTTGTGTGTATATAGAATGTTATGTTATTATGTTGACATAACATTACTTGATCAAAGCCACTGAGCTCATTGTCATCAATTGTAAACAGTGGATATTTGTAAGGACAACAATGGCACTCTTCGTTCCATTGATATTTAGGTCAATATGTCGTTTTTTTCTTTGTTTTTTGTTTAATGGTGTTCTAAAGCCACACCACAAAGAGATAGACACCTCTGCTCAATAGCGTACACGTGTGGTTTTCAAAGGAATTTATTTATTTTGGTTGCTTTTTATATCAATTTCAATGGATGTGCTGCTGCCTTCAAAACATTTCATTTGGCTTGTTTCTTTATTTTTTTCTGATTCTACGAATATCCTTTGGAAAAATGTTTTGTTTGTTTGTATAGGAAAAAAGTGGTTGTCACTTTACTTCACTCACTTTGGCTATTGAACAACACAACACATCACATCACACAGGACTTGTAAAGTGTTTGTGGCATTTGTGAGGAAGGGGGAAGGAGAAAGCGAGGTAGTAGTATAGAAAAACAATGATGTTTGTATGTGTTTAGTGGGGGTATTGCTGTGGTTATTTGTGCAAGGCGTGAAGGATATGTTTTAGACAGCTTGACAGTTCGGTTTATTTATTTATTTTTTTCTTACATTGCTTTCCTCCAACAATTTACTTAATGAATTCAATTATTTATTTACTTTTAATTCCATTTACCTGCGATATTTCAAAGTAAAGCGATAACGCTTTGACTTGTTTGGGTTTTGGCTTGGCCAGCCGCACTGAAGTTGTTGAATTAATCAGGCCATAGCAATGACGCACAGTTGGACTAATGTAACAAAAATATAAATCGCGAACGTAAGAAGAGAACTTTGAAGTTCGAAAAGACAAATATTTAAGTAAAAAATCGGCCCGACCGAACTTTTCATACCCTCCACCTTAAATAAATTCTGAACTAAAACGGAATAATTAGTTGTCCTTCCTGTCCAAAATTTAATAATAATTGTTCCAAAACATTCCAGACGGAACAAAGTAGACTTCTCTCATATCAATGAGTGCTCACCGATTCATATTAGCTCAATGATATGGGTCCTACTGTTTATCGCCGAGTCCGAACGGCGTATCTTCAGAAAAAACTTGTTGAGAAGTTCTACATGGCTGAAATACTCAGGAGATGTCGCCAATAGTACTGGGGGTATTTTGACACCGTTGAAATTTTAAGGAGGGGATAATTTATGACCACGTACACCCCAAATGCTTAAATTAGGTCAATCGGTTGACACCTTTATATGCGCCTGTGTGGAACTATGTTGAAAATTTTTATTGGATAAGTTTTGTGACCATTGCGAATCTCAACTGTCAAATTACTGGTCAAAAATTAAGCTAAAATCTAAAAAATCGGAAGGTACCGTTTAGTGGGGGCAATAACAAAACATGGACCTATATTAACAATTTTTGTGTGGAAGTTTTGTGAACACTGTGAAGGAGAAGTTTTGTAACCACTGGGAACCGTAAATGTCAACATACAGGAAGTTCGATCAAAAAATATAGCCAAAATCCTGAAAATACCGAAAATCGGGAGGTTTCGTTGTATGGGCTATACCAAAACATGGACCTATATTTACAATTTTCGGTGGAGATTTTTTTTTTTGCACTGGGAACATTAATTGTCAAATTACAGATAGTTCTGTCAACAAATGCAAAACAAGGACCTTTGTTGTTAATTTTTGGTGGAGAAATTTTGTGTCCACTGGATATCTCATATGTCAAATTATAGGGAGTTCGGTCAAAACATTTTGCTAAAGTCCTGAAAATGCCGAAAATCAGGAGGTACCGTTATATAGGGGGGCTATACCAAACCATGGACCTATATTGACAAACTTGGAGAAATTTTGTGACCACTAGGAACCTCACATGTTAAATTACAACAATTTCGGCTCAGAATTGTGGCTAAAATCCTGAAAATACCGAAAAGTAGGGAGGTCCGTTATATGGGGCTATACCAGAACGTGGACCGAACTTGTCCTGCTATTGGAAATAAGATACGCAGTTGCAAAAGTATAGCGTTTTAGTTCAATTAATGTGGACACTAGTGATTACAACAGACGAACGAGCGGACATGGTTAGATCAGGACTTTAACCTCATCAGTAGTGGGATTCTGTAACTCATTTTTGCTGTTATCGATAATTGTCGGTAAAATTAAAATGCTTATAATTTCGATAATTAACGATATTTTTCGGTAAGTCAACGATGAATAAAAAGTAGTCGCTAGCCTCTACCGACACAAACAGTGATGCCAACTTTTCTTTATAATTTTAGTTATAACTTTGAGATTTAATTTTACCGATTTTTGTCGGTAACAGCAAAAATGAGTTACAGAATCCCACTACAGGAATATATACTTTATAGCGTTGCAAATGATAAGTTCAATGACTAACAAACGAAAAACCAAACTTAGTATACCCTTCATACTATGGTGGAGGGTATACAAACAAAAATTGTGGATTGTTAAAAAAATTGAAGGTTTAGAATCTACCTACCTGTCTCCAATGAGAATAATTATCTCTACAAGAAGAGCTACCTGCTTTCTATAAGTAGATCTGCAAGTCTTCTATAAGATTACCTGTTGGTCTTGGCTTTTATTAGAACAACTTCTGATGACTATAAGAAACCATACAACTCTTTTATGAGGAGAACATTGTAGGTAAAAAGCTCAAAAGGCTTTTAAAAGTCACGATCTTTTGGCTTTCAAATGGACAGACGCCACAGATTTTGTCAAGTCTACATGACTTCTATGAGAAGAACTTTGTAGGAAGGAGAAAATATTTACAAAGGCTTTAAAAGTCGCGTCTTGGGGCTTTTGAATCAACAGACGCTGCAGCTTTGGTTAAGCCTATATGAGTGTTAGATCCATCCATCTGTATAGATGGCAGACAATTCAGAGGAAAACTAAAAAATATATTTTATATTAAAACCTACCTGCTTTTATTAGAACAACTTCTGATGACTATAAGAAAACCTACAGGTCTTTTATGAGGAGAATATTGTAGGTAAAAAGCTCAAAAGGCTTTTAAAAGTCACGATCTTTTGGCTTTCGAATGGACAGACGCCAAAAGCTTTGGTTAAAGCTGTGTTCCTTTACTTACCTGAGGTTACCATTTTTACCATTTGTTACCATTTCTAACCTGCAAAGCGTTCCTTAACCCCGAAAAGTGGAAAAACTGGAAGCAATTTTTAAGAGAGTGAGAGGGTAGAGAGAGCGAAAATTGCTTTCTCTTCTACCACAGGCTACCAGCAAAATTTCTGCAGGTAGAAAATGGCAGAACTGATTTTTCGACTTATGTTTGACGATTATTTCACAAATGGACTAAAAACCGAAGAAAAAGTTGAACACTTACAAAACTAAATTAAAAACTGTGAAATAAAAGACGAAAATTGATTTTTTTATGTTTTTTTCTGACATTGCTGCCGACTCTACTATTTTTCCGTTCCTTTACTTTTCTGGTAAAAATGTTCATGAGAGAGGAATTTTGAACAATTTTGACACTTTTCTCTTTTACCACTTTTACCATTAAAAAAGTAAAGGAACAAATCTTAAGTCTACATGACTGTTTGATCCATCCATATGTATATATTACAAGACCATTTAGAGATAATTACTCTGAAGGTAAGCCAAAGAGCTACCTGCCTTCTATAAGTAGATCTGCAAGTTACCCACGAGATTACCCCTGGTCTTTTATACAAAGACCTACCAGGTCTTCTATGGGAAGAATTTTGTAGGAAGGAGAAAAATATTTACAAAGGCTTTAAAAGTCGCGTCTTCTGGCATTTTGATCAGCAGACGCTACAGCTTTGGTTAAGCCTATATGAATGTTTGATCCATCCATCTGTATAGATGGCAGACAATTCAGAGGGAAATTAAGCAAATATCTATGCTTGGAATATTACGGTTGGTCTTTTATATTAAAACCTACCTGCTTTTATTAGAACAACTTCTGATGACTATAAGAAAACCTACAGGTCTTTTATGAGGAGAATATTGTAGGTAAAAAGCTCAAAAGTCTTTTAAAAGTCACGATCTTTTGGCTTTCGAATGGACAGACGCCAAAAGCTTTGGTTAAGTCTACATGACTGTTTGATCCATCCATATGTATATACATATTACAAGGCCATTTAGAGATAATTACTCTAAAGGTAAGCCAAAGAGCTACCTGCCTTCTATAAAAGATCTGCAAGTTACCCACGAGATTACCCGCTGGTCTTTTATACAAAGACCTACCAGGTCTTCTATGGGAAGAATTTTGTAGGAAGGAGAAAATTTTTTACAAAGGCATTTTGATCAGCAGACGCTACAGCTTTGGTTAAGCCTATATGAATGTTTGATCCATCCATCTGTATAGATGGCAGACAATTCAGAGGGATTTATCCATCTGTATAGGTAGCCAGATCATTCCGTAATTTGGAATAATTACGGATTCTTAGAAAAGGTTCTAGGCGTGGAACTTACCTACCAGCCTTCAATAAGAATAGCTGTCTGGATTCTAAAAGGTTACCTGCTACTATTTTATACAAAGGCCTACCTGTCTTCTATTAGAAGAACTTTGTAGGTAAAATGAAAGTACATACATATTTAAAAAGCTTTTAGGAAGTCGCGATCTTTTGGCTTTCGAATTAACAGCTACTGCAGCTTTTGTTAAATCTATATGAGTGTTTGATCCATGCACCTGTATAGATGGCAGACAATTCAGAGCAAACTTAAGCAAATATCAATGCTTGGAATATTACCGATTCTTAGAAAAGGTTAAAGGCGTAGAACCTAACTACAAGTCTCCAATAAGAATAGCTACTTGAATTCTACAAGAAAAGCTACCTGGTTTCTATAAGTTGACATACTAGTCTTCTATAAGATTACCTGCTGTTTTTTTGCACAAAGACCTACCTGTCTTCTATTAGAAGACCTCCTAATAACTATAAGAAAACCTACAGGTCTTCTATGAGAAGAAGTTTGTAGGCAACAGACTTATTAAAAATAGGTTAAAAAGTCTCGATTTTTTGACTTTCGAATAGGCAGACCCTAAAGCTATAGTTAAGCCTACATGATTAGTTGATTCATCCATATGTACATATATATTACCGGATCATTAAGAGGACAATTTTTCAGAAAATGAGGCAAACATGAAAGAGTTCGTGGACGCGTAATCGCTTGTGTGATAACTGTCGCCAAGCTCAAGCTGACAATCAATTAAGTTGAATAGCTTCGCATATACATAAAGGACGCGGATTGGTGTATTAACCGTTTGAAACCACTTGGTTGGTTTTAACTTAACCAGCCATACACGAATTCTAGAAGTATTCAGGTCATAGCAATGAAGCTCAGTTCGACAAAAATAAAGAATAGATATCGGGGATTCTTAGAAAAAGTTGAAGGCATATAACCTACATACCTGTCCTCAATAAGAATAGCTACCTCAATCGTACATGAAGAGCTACATGCCTTCTATAAATAGATTTGCAAGTCGTCTATAAGATTACCTGCTGGTCTTTTATAAAAGATTTGCCTGTCTTTAATCAGAGAACCTTCTGGTAACTATAAGAAGACCTATGAGAAGAGCTTTGTAGGTAAAAGAAGTGTGTATGTAAAATTTGTAAAGGCTTTAAAAGTGGCGATTTTTTGGCTTTCGAATTGTCATACGCTACATATTTGTCAAGGGCTCCGTACAAAATAAGCCTTTAGAGTCTTTGATCCATCTGTATATGTATGTATATTGCTAGACCATTCAGAGAATAATTCCCCAAATTATTTAGTTAATTTTACATGTGATAGCCAGCTATACTGAAGTTCTTGAATTAAACAGTTCAAAGCAATGGGACACAGTTGGGCTAAAGTAAAAAATATAAATCCTGGATTCTTAGAAAAAGTTGAAGTTGTTGAACCTACCTATCTGTCTTCAATAAGACATATCTACCTGAATTCTACAAGAAGACAACATTAAAAAATTAAACCGTGGATTTTTAGAAATTATTATGCATAGAACCTACCTACCTACCTGTATTCAATAAGAATATCTACCCGAATTCTACGAGAAGCCCTATCTGTCTTCTATAAGTATGTCTGCAATTTTGGGCATTTGAACCGACAAAAATGTTGATTAGGATTAAAGATCAAAAGTTTTGCGGAGAAGATACTAAAAGGAATGTATCGACATAGACCGTTATGGAAGTGGATATCCAGCCACAACATATGGTGCCATAGGGGGTTTTTACACTATACGGGCTGTTTGCTCAAGAAGTATGGACTTGCGAATGCAAGTTGCTTCAACAAAAATCAAAGTGATTCGATATTAGGTCATAAAGTTAACTTATCCGAAATTTTGGGTGGGAGGTACCGGATGGAGTGGACAAATATAGTCCATATTTGAACATGATCTATATCTGGTAGATATATAAGGATGTGTAAAGTATAGACCAATTCGGCCACTCCCTTCAAGAGTTACCGTACGAACAATTTTTCCGAACATTTTTGAACTTTTGTGGGGAGGTACCTGAAGTACCTGAAACTTAAACTAAGTTTGCACAAAATATTACGAAGGCCACATTTAGGACCGAATCGGCAGATCTGTTCGAGAGTTATCTTGGGCTCCAACCACCTCACACCGTGTCATAGGGATTTTTTGCAAGTTTCAGGCTATTATCTCAGGAAGTGTGGACTTGTCCCTGATGAAACTTGTACCGTCGTATGGAGGGCAGTCAATACAAGTTGCTAAAACAAAAATCGAAGCGATTCGAGAGATGGCCCTTAACTGAACTTTTCCGAAATTTTGTGTGGGAGGTACCCGAAGGAGTGGACCTATTGAGACCATATTAGAACCTCATATTAATCTGGTAGAAAGTTTACGCTATACAAAGTATGGACGAAATCGGTCACTCCCTTCAAGAGTTATCGTGCGCACAAACTTTCCGAACATTTTCGAACTTTTGTGGGGGAGGTACCGGAAGGAGTGGACCGATGTAGGTCATCTTCGAACTTAAACTAAGTTTGGGCAAAATATTACGAAAGCCAAAATTTGAACCGAATCGGTTCATCCGTTCGAGAGTTATCGTGCGCTCCAGCCAGCAGGACAGACAGACAGACAGACGGACAGACATGGCTAGATCGACTCAAAATTGTCTGAAACACATTTCGTCCAAACATACTTGGGGTCTAAAACCATTATTTCGATGAGGCACATTTTCATCGTATTAAAGTGTATATACCCTCCTTAGCCTAAAGGCTGAGGGTATAAAAAGTCAAGACCTTTTGGCTTTCGAATAGACAACTATGATTGACGTTATATGAGTGTTTGAGCCATCCATCTGTATATACGAGAATTACCCAAATGTCTAGCTTGGAATATTAACTGAGTCAAACCAGAAAGAGGTGGTGGGCATGTAATCGCTTGTGCATTTACTATCGCCAAGCTCAAGATGGCCACCAATTAAGGTGAAGTCCTTCGCATGCCCATACAGGACTTGAGTTTGTGTATAAACCGTTTTGGAACCACTGTCTGTCATTAGCTTTACTCGGTTGGCTGAATAATTTGATTTGCATACAGTAAGATTTAAATATAACCAAGTCCTCCTCTTCGCAGTAGCTGCTGCTGTTGTTTTTATTTCTGTACTCGAATGTAATTAGTTTGGATTTTAATGCAGCTTCTTATAGCTGACATTAATTAAATCACCTGATATTCTTGAACTGTTATAAAAACCAGAAATCTCATTATCTTCGACCAATAGGCCATTAGAGTAAAAGGCCAAAGTGTTCATCCATCCATCCGTTGGTCTATAGATTTATCCATTCGCATAATTGTCTGTCCGCCCATCTCCTTGTTTATATGTATATTGTACATGAATTTGTGCAGGTGTAGGACAGCTGGTGTTCACTGAACTTTTAAAACTGGTCAGTCAGTCAGCCAACCAACCACACTGGGTATTAAATAACAAATGGAAATTTAATTACAACAAATCCGTAATGGCCTAGGGATAGATAATAATATTGTTGTTGTAGTTACTGCTGTTATTGCATAACTGTAATAATCCTTGATTTTAATTAAGGATTAAATGTTGTGAATATTTTTACTTCGAGCTCTTCTTCTTCGTAAATGGAATTTTTCTTATTTAGGTTTAGTTTATTTTTTGTTTTTGCACTTGGATTTCCAACGAAGCGTACAATCCTCAGTGAGTAAGTAAATGAATCAGATAGCCAGTCAGTCAGTCGGTCATTCACTCAACTATGCAATATTCAAGTTGTATAAGAGAGAGTTTTAATTACATTTTACCTTTTACGTAAAATAATATCACAACAACAATGATGTTACGGTATAAAGAGCTGCTGACTGCTGCGTTCCTGCTGACTTGTCTAATCAATAAATATTAATTAATTTACTAATACTAATTAAACACAAAACAGTATTTGTTTGTAAGCAAATAACTTTTAAGTTGAAAGATTCTAATTAAAAATATATTAAGGTTAACAGAGAGAGTAGTACTCGAGATGTTAAGTGTGCACGCAAATACAAATACATACGTATGTATGTACAAAAATATAAATAAGGTAATAAAAAGTAATTAGAAGAAGTTGTAAGTTGATAACCTATAACTCGAGGAGTAATTTATAATTTTATGAAGATAAATAAGTCAAAGAAACTAATAATAGAATTCAGATTTCATTTAATCCCACGGCGCACAGTGTTGCCTCAGTGGACAAAAATCGTAAAATGTGTTCTTGACTTTTTTATAATTTTATGGTTTTATTTTATTGAGAACACTTCAAATAGGACAAACCTCAAAGATGTTGTCGATATTTGGTGTTACTATAAAGTTATAGCTCGTTAAACATAGAACATTTTTCGTATGTGACATTTACTAAAATGTATTTAAGAAAGAAACCCATGTTCATGGAAATTTTTTAAAGAAGTTATTGACATATTCCACAACTTTTGAATATGGAATTAAAGAGTGGTCGATAGTCTTGCAATTTATGAAAAAAAAAGTTTACATATAATGTGTATACATAAAGTACCGTTATGTTGATTGGAACAGTAACGTGTTATACAAAACTCACGAATTTCGCTTCTTAAATGGAGTGTATCTAAAAATTGCAGCAAATTGCAGTTTCGACCATTTGGTACATGAAACAGACATCCCTTTCGAATTAAAAAATGCAAAGTTTACATCCTATAAAATCCGATTCTCGGAGCCACAACCATATCATCATAAACAATTTGTACGAAAAGAGCAAGAATCCTTGTTTTGCCTCAGTGGATAAATTCACTTTATTTGACTGCTTCGTTTTATATATCCAAATATGAACCGATTTTTAACTAAATCGGTAAAACTAATCAGAGGCCCAAGCAAATATCGCATATTAAATTTGAAGCCGGTTCAATTAAAATTGGTTGAGTTATAGCAAAATCGGGGAAATATATATATGTGGGGGCTATATCGAAATCTGATCTGATTTTTAACAAAATCGGTAAAACTGATCAGAGGCCCAAGCAAATATCGCATATTAAATTTGAAGGCGGTTCAATTAAAATTGGCTGAGTTATAGCAGAATCGGGGAAATATATACATATATATATGTATGTGGGGGCTATATCGAAATCTGATCCGATTTTTAACAAAATCGGTAAAACTGATCAGAGGCCCAAGCAAATATCGCATATTAAATTTGAAGGCGGTTCAATTAAAATTGGCTGAGTTATAGCAGAATCGGGGAAATATATACATATATATATGTATGTGGGGGCTATATCGAAATCTGATCCGATTTTTAACAAAATCGGTAAAACTGATCAGAGGCCCAAGCAAATATCGCATATTAAATTTGAAGGCGGTTCAATTAAAATTGGCTGAGTTATAGCAGAATCGGAGAAATATATATATGGGGGATATATCCAAATCTGAACCGATATGGACCAAAAGGGGAATTTTTCATTCCTATGCCCGCATAAGTACTTGTATAAAAATTCATCGACCTAGGTCAACTCCTTCTATTTTTGTCCACGTTTACAAAGGAGCGGCAACACTGTGCGGCGTCCGGTTGTATGTTCCGGATTGATATATTCCACCAGGGACAGAGAAAAACCTGACCATGGAGTTTTCCGTTTGTCATTTCCTCATCCATCACATGTTAACATTGGTGAGACATCGGGTTGTATAGCTCACGAAAGAAATAGGTCAATTGAACGACATATTGGAAAGATCGTATGAACTAGATCAGTCAATAATATTGACTCAATATTGCTCACTATGCGATACAACGAAAAGACAACTGACCGACAGAGCTTCGTGGCGAACGATTGAACTACTGAACTAAAAGAACAACCTAGTTCACTTAAAAGAGTTGAACTAAATGGAGTAATCAGTTAAATGAGCCAGAAAATATAGCTCTAGTGAGATGTAATGGATGTATGGAACGGGTGCACTTCCGAGGCTGTTCTGGTTGCTGATTTCTGCGCCACAATATTCACCAGCTTATTTCTAGTTAATAGTTAGATTCATCGTCAACGAGTAGTTAGATTCAGCATCTTGTTCCTGCAATTCAATTGCAATGGTTTCCGCAACTAAGTCCGCTAGATTGAAGACGTTACAAGTCGGAAAAAGATCATAAAATAAAGCTCAGAGCACCGCTAGCTTGCAGCGTTGTGATAGTTACAACGTTTTCCGAAATGATCGATGTAGCTGCAACGCAAATGTATACGATCTTGTATCGTTTTCAGTTATCTAATTCTCGTTCCTCTGTGCGGAATTAAAAATTCTTCAACCTGGAATGGCTGTGTCCATAAAAAATCAGGAAACAGTTGACTGTGTTTAGCTGTACAATTAAAGAAATGCAGCGTGTAGTACGTGCGTGTCAACAGAATATGTGTGGGATCTCGTGCTGTCGATTCGGCCCAAATTGAGGCGGCTGCACCGCAGCAAACATCCCAGATGGGACAAGAGAAACTTCTCTCATATCAATGAGTGCACCCCGATTCATATTAGCTCAATGGTATGGGAACTACTGTTTATCGCCGAGTCCGAACGGCGTGTCTTAAGACACCACTTGTATTTCAGCCATGTAAAACTTCTTTACAAGTGTTGTCTTAAGACACACCGTTCCTCCTGCCCAGGTTTGGAAATAACAAACTGTTAAAAACTCAAGGAAATTTGAAAGGTTTGTTATTTACGGGCCTGAACAGGAAGGAATGATCTAAAATAATCGAATTTTGAGCTTGAAGAATCGTTCCTAGAATCTTCATATGTTCTAGAAACTTGTTTGTTGAAATCTAAGGTACATTTTTGTAGTTGACTGTATCCTTAATTTGTGGAAGGTTAGGTATCTTTGGACCAGAGTCGGAGAAAAAAGTATAATAACTGAATATTTTCAAAAGATTTTTGTTATTTTTACCATTAAAACCGTTCATAGACATTTCACATGTTCTAAAAGTTGTTTATTGATGCCTTTGCTACGTTATTGTAGTTGGTTGTTTTCTTGAATATTGAACGGGTCAGTATCTGTGGACCAGAACCATCACATTTGCTTTGCTATTTTGACCTTTAAGAAACGTCTATACAGAGTTCGTATATTCTAGAAAGATGTTTATTGGGATCTGAGGTAGGGATGAATGATACCAAGGAACGGTCTTGACCGGCTTTAACATGGCAAAGCCCAGGACTTATCTTGGTCCCTCATTAATCTCAAGTGGATACTGACCTCCCCGTGGTGTCACGTGGGGAGCTGCCTTTAACGCCCGTTAAAGGTAGTGAGTTAATATGTGCCGCGCGTTCACCCATAAGAACGATAAAAACTTGGGTTGGGCGTTGGGCTAGTAACTCACCCCGTCAAAACAGCTTACTATGAAAAAACAAAGAAAAATAAGAAAAACAAACCCCTCTAAAGTTGACGACACCCGCAAACGTATTAAGGACTATGATCTGCGAATCTGCACCTGGACTGTCAGGACTCTTTACAGAGTAGGTGCAGTTTACGCATTGGTGGATGTACTTGTCAAGTATAATGCTGATATTATCGCCTTACAGGAAGTGCGATGGAATCGGGCAGACGTAAAGATCACAAACGATTACGCAATGTATTATAGCTGCCATGAAACGAAGCATGAGGTAGGTGTTGGATTCATGGTAAGCCGGAGGCTTAAAAATCTTGTATCCAGTTTTACTCCGGTTGATGAGAGAATTGCCACAATCTGTATAAAAGCAACGTTTTTTAACATCAGTCTCATCTGCCCTCATCCCGATGCTCCGACCGAAGAGAAAGACGAACAGACCAAGGAGCGCCTAGATAGAGTATATGATCGCTGCCCTGGCCATGACATTAAGATTGTTCTAGGAGATTTTAATGCTAAAATTGGAAGGGAAAATATATTCCAATTTCCTTGTATCAGCCAAGGTACGCACTCGTCTTAATGTTGCGGCAAAAGTGCGATCTAACACAGGACAGAAGTCGAGAAGCTGCAAACACAACAGACAGCACAAGCCTACTCCGCTTAACTGACTCGCATGCTGGAAAACAGCATTCCTTGTCCCGATAATGTAGAAGCACGTTGGCAGACTTCAGACTGCCACAAAACCATACTTGGGTACCAAAAACCTCCACCTAAAAATGTGTGGCACGATCAGGAGTGTCGTAAAGCTACAGAAGAAAAGAACGCGACATATAGAGCAACACTGCATTCAGTAGCAACACGAAGAACGAAACTTATCGGGAGAAGAGGAGAGAGGCAAAAGCGTATTTTCATAAGAAAAAAGAAGGAGCAAGAAAAACGTGAGCGTAAGAAACTCAAAATGTTCAGGAGTCAGAATGAAGTCCGAAAATTTTACCAGAGTGTAAAACACCAGACTGAAGGTTATGGTGCAGGCACATTTTCCTGCAAAGATCTGGAAGGAGCACTTTATGAAGCTTTTGGTATCGAATATGGATGGCGATGAAGTTACCCCAGAACCAATCGTAAATGACAATGTTGAATGTCTATCACCTAGCCAAAGCGAGGTTACGACAGCCATTAATCGGCTGAAAAACAATAAGGCAGCAGGAGCTGATGGACTTCCCACCGAATTGTTCAAGACCGGTGGCGAAATGCTGGTAAGGAGTATGCATCAGCTAATTTGCGAAATTTGGCAGGAAGAAAGCATACCCAACGGTTGGAACCTCAGCCTACTATGTCCCGTACATAAGAAAGGATACAAAACGGTTAGTGCAAATTACCGAGGTATAAGTCTCCTTCCCATCGCATATAAAGTGTTGTCGGGCATACTGTGTGAAAGGTTGAAACCCGTGGTCAATGAAATAATCGGGTCATACTAATGTGATTTTAGACCTGGTAAGTCGACAATTGACCAAATCTTCACACTGCGCCAAATATTGGAGAAGACCCACGAAAGACATATCGACACATACCACCTATTTGTCGACTATAAGGCCGCGTTCGACAGCCCAATTAGAGCAAAGGTGTTTCAAGCCATATCTGAGTTTGGCATCCCTGCAAAACTACTTCGACTATGCAGGATAACATTGGCTGACACAAGATCAGCGGTTAAAATAGGAAAGAACCTCTCCGAGCCTTTCAACACAAAACGAGGTTTCAGACGAGGTGACAGTCTATCGTGTGACCTATTTAATATCCTACTGGAAAAGGTCATTCGAGATACGAATATATATACGGCCAGAGACAAAAACAGCACGATATACAATAAAGATGTAATGTTGCTTGCATACACAGATGACATAGACATAATATGTAGATCAGCGTGAGCCGTAACAGCCACCTTTGCAAAAATTGAAAAAGAGTCTGCCAAAGTGGGTTTGGTAGTCAACGGCGATAAGACGAAGTCGTCCAGTAGACGCGGACCAACTGTGGATGTTGATAATTATAAATTTGAGATAGTAAATGACTTTATCTACCTCGGCACCGCCATAAATAAAACCAACAATATAAGCATTGAAATAAAGAGAAGAATAATATTGGCCAACAGATGCTACTTTGGTCTAAATAAACAGTTTAAAAGCAAAACCACCTCTCGTCAAACAAAACTTACACTTTACCGGACACTGATACTACCCGTTCTTATGTATGGATCTGAAGCATGGGTTTTTTTGTTTGTTTGTGTGGATATGCTCCGCCCCTGCTAAAAAATGCAACAGCTATCCGAATAAGAAAGCCACCAATCTTATGGCCTTCAGAGATTTTGGAGGACACTTAAAAAGGTCATTTACATACAGAATAGGTTACTAGCGCTACGGCAACCCTTGCGAAAATTCTTTAATCTATATAAAATTAATTTAGTTTTGAAAAACTAATATAGGAAATTATTTTAAAGACATTCATTCGAAAGCCTTGCTATTTGGTTGATATCAAAAATGCTGAATATACACAAATACAACATTATCCTTCTAAGATTATTTTCAATAATCCCAATTTTAAAAGGACGTTATTGTTCCTTCAGACGTAAATGTCTTAATAACCATACCCAAGCAACTTTTCAAAACTAAAAGACTTGTCTCGTTAAAATCTTGGCATTAAAGGCTAACCGAACACCATTACCATATAACTAAAATACCAACCACACAGTTTATAAATCGTGTCCAGTGTCTAATGACCATGTCTAAGAAGTAATGAACAGCAACAGGACAAACAAATGTTCAACAACAAACTAAAAGCAAATGTTCGAAAACTAACCAGACATCAAAAATATGGACATTATCTAAAAGGACAATAGAGCAATAACAGCAACAATAGCAACAACTAAATGTACTAGTCATAATGATAATGATGTTGTTATTATTGTATTTGCCGTCTGCTGCCAATGTTGTGTGTTGTTATCTTAAAACTGAAATCTTAAAATAAACATTAAAAGTACACACACCTAACTAAACATATTGGGCTTAAGAAGCAAAACAGGAGGTTTGGTAGAGGTAGTAAGCAGTTTAGTAAGTAGTAAAGTTATTATTCATAAACTTGGTCTTTATGTTTACGGACATACGAAACACGACTACAATGGACCATGTTGCCTTAGCTGATAATAATTTTGGGTTACTCTTCCCTCTCGTCCTCTTAAAGCAATGATTGCAAGGTAAACAACATTTTTAAAAATCCTAATTTTATGTAGAATATTTCAACTTTGACTTTATTAAATTATGAAAAATGTTAAATAGCATCCGAACTATTTAATCCCTTGAATTCAACTTTATGTGCACGTATGTATGAAGGAGCCACGGTATGTGAACATGCAACATACCTCATGGAATTAAACAAACAAAAGTTGAGTTATTAACACTTAAAACCATAGCATTGTGGTGAATGTAGAGCGAGAGAGATACGCTTAACAAACACCTATTTGGATTTTCCTAACTAGTAGATGTTTGTTTTAGAAATTTCAAACTTCTACTGCTACTGTGGTTGTTGTTGCTGCTGCCTTGCACTTGTTAAGAGAGTAAGTTTACGTGTTTTCGTAGTTTGTGAAAACACAAAATACCAGATTTTTTCCACCACAACAACAACTTCATCTGAAAACGAGAAAAATAAACCTAAAGTTTCGCAAGTGCCATTCCATGCAGTGCCATAGTGCAACAATATGTTCCACTCTAATACCATTCGTAACTACAGACATACTTACATACATTGTACATTTCTGCTCCTCTATGTGTGTCTAAAGTTATTAGAAATTGTTGTAGTTGGTAAACATATTCCGTCTAGAAGCTCTTAATAATTATGATTATAACAACAATGACGCCACACTACATTTAATACTGCCATTGATGCACAGAGTTATAATTCTCATACTCTAGAACATTTTGGGTACTTTCATCCTAAGACCACACATAAATACGTACCACCGTGAGTGTATGTGTACAATTTAAACATTATAAAATTTCCTAACGAAATAGTTTCCTTTCCTTGGAGGAGGTGGGGTTAAATTCGTTGGGTCTTTTGTTCGTCATCGTTTGCTAATGAATGACAAAAGTGTTGGCGGTATTTCGGTAAAATTAAGATACAATCATCGGTTATGGCATTAGGAAAGGCAGGTGTTTTTGATATATCCCCGTTATCCCACCAACGCGAAAATATTATCCACGGGCAGATATTGTCCACATTATCCTAATAAATAACGACACGTTGTATAAATAACGACAAAATATTATGCACGATATTCAAATAACTTACTTACTTACTTAGTTGGCCCATTACAGAACATTTGTTCCATAGACCGAACTAAGAAAAGATCTCCATTCCTCTCTGTTTTTGGCTTGACTTTTTGGAATACCGCGCCTTTCCATTTCTTCATCCACTTGTTTGCTCCATCGAAGCTTAGGCCTGCCGATTCTGCGTGCACCGCCAAGCGGCATGTATTCATACGCCTTTTTAGCGGGTTCATCATCGCTCATTCTCATAATATGGCCTAGCCAACGCAATCGTTGCATCTCGATACGTTTAACTATATTCATGTCTTTGTATAGCTGATAGAGCTCGTGGTTCATACGACGTCGATATTCACCGTCAACGCAAATCGGCCCGTAGATCTTTCGAAGAATTTTCCTCTCAAACACACCAAGCACTGCCTTATCTGCTTGCGCAAGTACCCATGCTTCGGAGCCATACATTAGCACGGGTAGTATCAGCGTTTTGTACAGTGTTATTTTTGTTTGACGAGATGTGGCTTTGTTTTTAAATTGCTTACTTAGGCCATAGTAGCATCTGTTGGCCAATACAATTCTTCTTCTTATTTCACAACTGATGTTGTTTATTGTGTTTATGGCAGTGCCGAGGTATACGAAGTCTTTAACTACCTCAAAATTGTAGGTACCAACTTCCACAGTTGGTCCGAGCTCTATGGACGCTTTGCGCGTCAACACCATCAATTTGGTCTTTTCTCCGTTTACCGCCAGACCCATTTTCGCAGATTCTGCTTCGACCTTCCTAAAGGTGTCAGTTACTTCCTTTACTGATCGTCCCATGATGTCTATGTCATCAGAATAAGCAAGTAACATGTGGCTATTGGTGTAAATTGTGCCATTTCTTTTGACATTTGCATCTCGTATTACCTTTTCCAGAAAAATGTTGAATAGGTCACACGAAAGGCTGTCTCCTTGTCTGAAACCTCTTTTGGTACAAAATTCTTCGGAGAGGTTCTTTCCAATTTTAACTGAGGACCTAGTATCAGTTAAAGTCATCTTACAAAGCCGGATGAGCTTTGCGAGGATACCAAATTCAGACATTGCGTGGAATACCTTTGATCGGAGGGGACTGTCGAATGCTGCTTTATAATCAACAAAAAGGTGAAATATGTCGATCTGCATCTCTTGGGTCTTCTCTAGGATTTGCCGCAGGGTAAATATCTGGTCAATGGTGGACTTGCCAGGTCTAAGGCCACATTGGTATGGTCCAATTATTTCGTTGACCATTGGATTTAGTCGTTCGCACAATATCCCTGACACTATCTTATAGGCAATAGGGAGAAGACTTATGCCCCTATAGTTTGAGCATACAGTCTTATCTCCTTTCTTGTGGACGGGACATAGGATGCTCAGGTTCTAATCGTCGGGCACGCGTTCTTCCTGCCAGATGGTGGTAACTAGCTGATGCATACACCTTATCAGCGCGTCGCCCCCGGTTTTAAACAGCTCGGCTGGTAAGCCATCGACTCCTGCTGCTTTATTATTCTTCAGCCGGTTGATTGCTGTTTTTACCTCATCTTGGCCGGGCGGTATACATTCTATACCATCTTCTGGGATTGGATCTGTGGTATAATCGTCTTCGCTACTATTGGATACCAGCAGATTTTAGAAATGTTCCTTCCATATCCTGAGCACGCTATCTGTATCTGTTACCAGATTACCTTGCTGGTCTCTACAGGAGGATGTGCCTGTACCAAAGCCATCTGTTTGATGTTTCACTCTTTGGTAGAATTTTCCGACTTCATTCTGGCTCCTGTTCATCTCGATTTTTTCACACTCCCGCTTTTCCATTTCTCTCTTTTTCTTGCGGAAAAGACGTTTCTCTTCTCTCCTTTTCTCCCGATATCTCTCTTGCGCGCTACGCGTTGCTACTGATTGCAAAGTAGCTCTATATGCCGCATTTTTCTTTTCGGTAGCAGCACGACACTGCTGATCATACCATGGATTCCTTGGTGGAGGCCTCTGGTATCCAAGTATGGATTTTGCGGCTGTTTGCATGGAGTGGGCAATGCTTTGCCATTGCGCTGATATGTTATCGGGATGAGGAGTGCTTTGATTAAGCAATTGGGCTAGTTGAGTGGAATATGCTGTGGCTATCTGTTGTGTATGCAGCCTATCGATGTCAAACTTCCGCGTTGAGTCTGTTCGTGCTTTATTTGCAACGTTTTGACGGGTCCGTACCTTTGCTGCAACAAGGTAGTGGTCCGAATCAGTGTTTGCGGCTCGGAACGATCGTACATCCAACACGCTGGATGAATGTCTTCCATCTATTACAACATGATCAATTTGATTACTTGTTCTGTGATCTGAAGACAGCCAGGTGCCCTTATGAATATCGAGATGATTAAATCTGGTACTGCTAACTACCATGTTTTTTGCAGGTGCAAAGTCTATCAGCCTCATACCATTGTCAGATGTTTCATTGTGGAGACTGAAATTCCCGACTGTTGGGCGAAAGATATTCTCCTTTCCAATTTTGGCATTAAAATCGCCTAGAATGATTTTAATGTCATGGGCAGGGCAGGTCTGTTCGTCCTTTTCTTCAGTGGGAGCATGAGCACAAATAAAGCTGATGTTGAAGAATTTAGCTTTTATTCGAATTGCAGCAAGTCTTTCATTCACCGGGGTGAAGCTGGATACCAGATGTTTTAGTCTCCCACTAACTACGAATCTGCAACCAAACTCATGCTTTACGTCATGGCAGCTATAATACAGTGCGTCACCTTTAGATGTTGTTGTGACGCCTTTCCCAGTCCATCGTATTTCCTGTATGGCAGTAATATAGGCCTTGTACTTTTCAAGTACGTCTGCCAATGCGAAGACTGCACCTTCTCTATAAAGAGTGCGAACATTCCAGGTGCAGATTCGCAGATCATGGTCCTTAAAACGTTTGCGGGGTTCGTCAACTTTAGAGGGGTTTGTTTTTCTTTTCTTTCGTTTTTTCATAGTAGGATGTTTTTCTAGGGGAGGGTTACTAACCCGACGCCCAAACCCAAGTTTTTAACGTTCTTATGGGTGAACGCGCGGCACATGTTAGCTCACTACCTTTAACGGGTGTTAAAGGCAGTTCCCCAGGTGACACCACGGGGAGGTCAGTGTCCACTTGAGATGAAAGAGGGACCAAGATAAATCCTGGGCTTTGCCATGTTAAAGCCGGTCAAGACCGTTGCTTGGTATCATTCATCCCCTACGTCATCCAAATAACATGGAAATATTACCCAAATTATCTAAATTATCTAACGTAAAAATATTATGCATGTTATCCACGTTAGTCACATAACGTGAAAATGGTGTTCATGTTATCCACTTAACTTGAGAATACTATCCACGTTATCCAAATAACGTAAATATATTATCCACGTTATCCAAATAATTTAAATATATTATCCACGTTATCCAAATAACGTAAATATATTATCCACGTTATCCAAATAATATGAAAATATTATTCACGATAACCCAATAAAGATAACATATTATCCACGTTATCTACATAATGTAAATATGTTATCCACGTTATTTACAAATGTAAAAATGTTTCCTCTTTAGTCACGCAACGTAAAAATATTATCCAAATAGCGTAAAAATATGATCCACGTTATCCAAATATCTAGAAAATGTAATCCAAGTTATCCAAATAACAGGGAAATATTATCCAAATTATCCATACGTGCAAATGTTATCCACATTATCTCATTGGGGTCTGGAGGTGTGGAATACAGAAGAGGTAGAGGTTAAACAGTTCCGTACTATGGATCACAATGGTGTCTAAAGGGGGTAGAATACATCAGAGATAGAGGTTAAACAGTTCCGCTCATCCCATTATGGGAATTCCCTGTTTTACTCTACGGGGCTTGGACTTCTTATTCCTGAATTCCACGTACCACGTATTATTGATTATCCAACGTTTCAAACTTCGCACGAGGGTTGTCTGCTCAATGTCCTCAAACAGCTTAGAATGCTTCACAATATCAAAGTCTTTTGGCGTCTCGAGCGCCACCAACACTGACATATCGCACGCCATGTTCTAGTTGAGTGCTATACTAAACTGTGTTCATATGGTGTGCAGAGCTGTTGCCGTGATGCTTAAGGAAAACATGTTGATGATCGGCAAATGGGTAGCTATTTCTGTCGTTAAACCTCAAGAGACTTAGCCACGGGCGACGAAAGCGAATTCGGTATGTACTATTCACCTTTGGTATTGCTACTGAAGCCAGGCATGAGTGTAAGCCTGGCTTCAGTATCAGTACCACTCTGACCATTTTCTAGACTTCTTGTACAATGTTGGTGGCTAGGGACAGGTTGAAAACTTTTGTAAGATACTCATCTCCTAGCTAGTACATCTGTTTTAGCATTAACATGGAAATTCCGTGAGGGTCCAACGCTGGTTTAGTATTTCACATCATCCATAGTAAACTGTGGCGATTCTTCCTCGCAGGAAGAGTTCTAATGCGAAGCAGTATTCTTGTCTTCGCCCACAAGGTGCTCCACAAACTGTGTATTAAAATAACTTGCGCACCTCTTCGGATCAGTCAGCGTAACGTCGCCAAACATGACTAAGGTCGTATCTTCCTTCTTCCGAGGGCTCGAGAGTGACTTAACCGTTGCCCACAATTGACTTATTCCGGCTGCAATGTTGCAACACTTCAGATGATTTAACCACTTGTTCTGCTTATGCTCACTGACCAACCTGTTAACTTTCAGTGTCAGCTCCCTGACTCTGGGGTCACTGGGATTGGCACGACGATGCTCATAACACTCATTTGCTAATTCCGTCGCCTCTTTCGGGAAGTTTGGTCTCACTTCCTGTATTTGAACAGCAGGTATATGGCGAGCGACTGCAGTAGTGACGATGTCTCCGAACGTCCGCTCTGCTACCCCAACATCAGAAGGATTGGGTAGTTGATGAAATCGGCCGGCCTGCTGATGGGGATAATTATGGTGCAACCTCCATATATTCCATGTACGGGTCAGTAGAGGCAGGCCCTAGCGGGAGAGGTCTGTATTGAACAGACTGCTACAATAGGAAAGCTATTCCACCCACATCCACTTCTTGTGCGATCCTTCCGCCGTACGTTGTAACCATAACAACACTGTAAGCTGTAGTTGTGTTTGTTGTAACTCCTACAGGTAAAGTTGTATCGGTAGTAAAAGCAAAAAGAAAAGAAAGAGAAGAACATTTTAAATTAGTAAGTAGGCATCTAAGCATCCACATCAAGCCCCAGAAAGCGGGCCGCTAAGACTGGATGTGTCCATAGTGACTCCGGTGTCAGGCCCGACGGATTTGCAGGACATGCGAAGAGCTGACGTGTGATGTGTGGTGTTTGGCCACATTTTGGGCATGTGTCTGTTGTCTCAGGATTCAGAAGGGAGAGATAACTATTGAGGTACCTAGATATACCAGACCGAATTTGAGTTGTCCTCTCATCTTCACTTTTGGGTAGGGGTGTCCCGTCGAACACAGAACTGCTTGTGTAAGATGGGATGAGTCCTCTACCACCCTCGTTTAAGCCTGCCTCAGGACACTTTGAATGTCATCAGTGGCTGGGTTTTGAGGAATTTGGGGAATGTTTCTTAGAAAAAATACTCATTACAAAACCCCATTATTTTAACAAGGGCCTGTCGCGCGAATTATGTAGTTATTTTTTGACTCCTTAAATATGTAGTTAGAAAAGTAGTGATGACTTTTAGTAACTACTTATTTAACTACTTATATAAGTAGCCAAAAAATAACTACACATCTCGCGTGACATGTCCTTGTTAAAATAATGGGTAAGCAGGGGGTTTTGTAATGAGTATTTTTGCTGGATTGGGAGGTCCTTACGGAATTCGTGTATGATCGGGACATCTCTTTCAGAGGGAGGTCTGGTGAAACTTTCGTTGTTTGGGTGGTCCCGTTTGGTGCATTTATTTTCATCCTTTCTGGTTACTAGAGTGAAGTGGGGTTGCACCGGGAGAAGCTTTGCTTCGGGGTGTATATGTTCTTCAGAGGTCTTGGAGTGGCAACCGGTAGCGATGCGAGGTCGGTATTTTGGATCCTTTGAAGATTTCCACATTGTATATCGTTTAGTCCTGGGGACCATATCGTGGCCGCGTAGTCCATGAGGGGACGGCTTATGGATTTGTAGGTGGTCAGGATGGTCTACTTTTTGTTTCCCCAGGTACTACCAGCAAACGCTTTGAGTATTTTGCGGTTTTTTGAGCTTGCACCGCCGCTACCGTGATATTCTTCGGACTTAGAAAATCAATCCAGCATCGAAGAACCCGCAGCTATAGAATTGAGCGCAATTGTTGGATAACTTGCCGTTAAATCTTAAGAATATAAATCATAGTGACATTGATTTAGGAGTATGCTGCTACAGGGATATTCATGGTGATAACACCCAAGTAGAAGGGCAGATAATGCAGATGCTGGATTCGGTAGTTTCTTTTTTCGGACTATTTAAATAAAATATGTACTTTCCCGTCATAATTACCACACCTTGGGACTGTGGTTTTTTATACTTTTGTGTGAAGTGCAGAATGCACCCATCAATATGCCAAAAGTTTGAATTTGTGTTCCGTTGCTTGATTTGGCGTAAAGTGGGCGTGTCATTTTATTAGGTGCTTGTGTATGCTTGCTCTATAAGCTTCATTAAGCATATGTTACCTTTATGTCTTTGCAATAGCGACTAATAGTTAAACACACACACACACACTAGCGCACACATGCACGGGGCAAACAACATCGCTAACTAACTATGTTTGTTCTCAATATATACTTAGTTACGTGTAGTGTATAATATGTGATGTTATGACGAGGAGCTGAAGGTAAAGGAGGAACATCAAGGACGACGACAACAACGACATTGGTGATGATGATGAGTTGAGGTAGTGAATGAATGGCTACATATACCTGTAAACACATACCTATTAAGATTCGAAGGTACTTTACAGCGTATTAAACATATTTAGCATAAGGATTTGTCATTATACAACATACATTTTGCAAGCATATACATGCATATGAACACTTTTACACACACTCATACACACAGCCACACATAGCCACTAGAGTGATATGTTAGCACCTAATATTCATAGGAGCATAGCAGCATGGCAAGCAACCCGGCAAGCAAGGATAATTAAATGTTGTGTTACTACTCATGTAGCTCTACTTAATTTAGTTTCATTGTTAGCTCTTAGCTCATTTGTGAACACTACTCTAGGCTGTGTGTTCGTTTGTTCACATCGAAAGCAATGGGAAGTAGAAAGAAGCACACATTCATACACAACAGGAAAATACCAATATTAGCAGCCACTCATATTGAGATGCCTTTAACAAAATTAAAGGAAAGGGGGCAAAAATATAAATTTAACAGGAAATAGGTGTAAAATACTTGAGTTAATGAAATTTTTTGTCGCACACTCTCTCTCTCTTTCTCTCCTCCATCCGCTTTTTCTATCTTTCTAATAAAGTTTTCTGCAAAAAGCTATTATAATAATACACTGAGCTTCTGCTTGGTTGCATGCAATAGCACATATTAGCTACTGTTGTCGTCGTGGCACAGGAAGTGCTAATAAATGTCATAGAAAAGGGGTTTTGTTGGGATTTGCAAAAAAAAAGAAAATATGTAAGAAGGAAATATGACAGAGGAAGCATTGCTTGAAGCAAAGTAACCAGGATTAACATGGTATTAAATATGTTGATTAGATGGTGTGATTGTGTTTTTTTTTGGGATTTAAAGGACAGTTCATACATGCATTATTCTTATTAATAATCCAAAGATATTTCATGTGGTGGATTGTCCCTTTCGACATGTTAAGTTAATGCAATGAATTATCAAATTCAAGAAAAAAACCTTCCACAGAATTATTTGAAAACGTGATTTCACAGAGTGCGAAAAAGACTTACTCGTAAAGTAACATCCAAACTTTGTTCAAGTTCGGAGATAGTCCGTTCTCGTTTACTCCTTAGGTTAGATCCACTACAAGAGTTCTGATATTATGTTTGGTTAAAGCCATTTGTAACGCATTGAAACAATGGTTTGCCAATAAAGTACATATGTATGTATATGGGAATATCTGAGTGAAATCTGATCATTTTTCAATAAGTGGTTTTTGATTTCCTTTAGTTTTGGCTGCGATGCTGCTACTCATCAGCAAAGCATTTTAGATATCGAATTCTGTAAAAAGGATGTGCAAGGAAATACACATAAAGTCTTTAATATTTGTCAAGTAAAAAGAAGTAAAAAAGTCGTTAAGTTGAGCCGGGCCGAACTTTTTATACCCTCCACCATAAAATAGTCTTCATTTAAATGGAATAATTAGTTTCCTTGAAAATTTTGCCTTTTTAGGGCGAAGATAATTTTCTTTAATATTAATTTTTAATTAATTTCTCGTTGGAATCAATTTTAGGTTGAAAAATTGTTCGATCATGGATACGCCAAATGCTTAAATTGTTTAATCTATAAAATGTGTTCAGCCAGGTGTCAAATGTCAAATTACAGATAGTTCTGTTAAAAATTTTAGCTAACATCCTCAAGATACCGAAAATCGCGAGGCACCGTTATATGGGGGCTATACCAAAAAATTGACCTATATTGACGATTTTTAGTGGAGAAGTTTCGTAACCGCTTAGAACCTCAAATTTCAAATTACAGACAGTTCTGTTAAAAGTTTTAGCTAAAATCCGCAAAATATCGAAAATCGGGAGGTACCGTTATATGGGGGCTATACCAAAATATGGACCTATATTGACGATTTTTGGTGGAGAAGTTTTGTGACCACTGAGAACCCCAAATATCAAATTACAGCAAGTTCCGTTAAAACTGTAGCTAAAATCCTCAAAATACCGAAAACCGGGAGGTACTGTTACATGGAAGCTATACCAAAACATGGACCTATGTTGGCGATTTTTAGAGGAGAAGTTTCGTGACCGCCGAAAACCCCAAATATTAAATTACAGCAAGTTCGGTTAACAACTGTAGCTAAAATCCTCAAAATACCAAAAATCGGGAGGTACTGTTATATAGGAGCTATACCAAAACATGGACCTATGTTGACGATTTTTGGTGGGCAGGTTTCGTGACCACTGATAACCTCAAATGTCAAATTACAGCCAGTTCGGTTAAAAATTTTAGCAAAAATTCTCAAAATACGGAAAATCGGGAGGTACCGTTATATGGGGGCTATACCGAAACAAGGACCAATGTTGACGATTTTTAGTGGAGAAGTTTCGTAACCGCTGAGAACCTCAAATTTCAAATTACAGATAGTTCTGTTAAAAATTTTAGCTAAAATCCGTAAAATGTCGAAAATCGGGAGGTACCGTTATATGGGGGCTATACCAAAACATGACTTGACGATTTTTAGAGGATAAGTTTCATGACCGCTGATAACCTCAAATGGCAAATTACAGCTAGTTCGGTTAAAAATTTTAGGAAAAATGCTCAAAATACCGAAAATAGGGAGGTACCGTTATATGGGGGCTATACCAAAACATGGACCAATATTGTCGATTTTTTTGTGAGGAAGTTTCGTGACCGCTGAGAACCTCAAATGTCAAATAACAGCTAGTTCGGTCAAAAATTGTAGATAAAATTCTCAAAATATCGAAAATCGGGAGGTACCTTTTTTTGTGGCCATACCAAATCATGTGTTGACGATTTTTGGTGGAGAGGTTTCGTGACCACTGATAACCTCAAATGTCAAATTACAGCTAGTTCGGTTAAAAATTGTAGGAAAAATTCTCAAAATACCGAAAATCGGGAGGTACCGTTATATGGGGGCCATACCAAAACATGGACCTATATTGACGATTTTTTTGTGGGGAAGTTTTGGGCCCACCGAGAACTTCGAATGTCAAATTACAGCTACTTCGGTAAAAATTGTAGCTAAAATTCTCAAAATACCGAAAACATGGAAGTATATTGACGATTTTTGACGGAGAAGTTTCGTTACCAGCTGACGCTCCTCAGCTGCAATTGATGGTGGATGTTCTCCGAGGGCCGCATTCACACGAAAGTTGTTTATGGCATCTGCGACTGCATCTATGTGAATAGCATTGAAAGGCTTGCTGAGCTAGGGCTTCTCTCTTGTAACATTGTACCTCTCTCTTTAGATCATAAACTTCACGACTGACATGCTTGGCAGGTGATTAGGATGGCTCTCACAGAACCACCCGAGTAAGTACTGCCACGAGAGCATGTCATTGTGTTGCTGTACTGGAAGAATCTTTGCCTCCTCATATAAGTGGTCCTTTGAAGACATGAGGAGGCATTCTGACATGTTTGAACTGGACCACACTGACGCAGCATTGTTCACCCCAGACCGATATATTGTGTTATATGTAGTGAACAAGGTCTCTTTATCTGCACCGGAAGTGCTGTAGTTCAGGGACTTGAGGACCTTGTTCCTACATCTCAGTTTGTCGCAGATAGCAAGGGCAATAGGGTTTCTTTATCTGCCACCCAAGTGCTGCAGACCAGGGAGGTCCTGAACCTTGTTCCTACATCTCAGCTGGTCGCTAATAGCAAGGGCGTGATCGGACGACATGAACATGCTGTTAAATGTGAACCTTAGGATCGTGGGGTAGTTTCTGCTACGGTCGACTATGCGATTCAATTCAGTGCTCACCTCCACAGTACATGTGGTGAACAGAATGGCCGTAGGTTTAGTGCCGGATAAAGCGAAATCGGTCTGTATATTCACCTTTGTTAGCATTCTTGTCTGGCTTCAGTAGCGGGACCACCCTGGCCATTGTCCAGGCTCCGGGAATGATAACTTTGGTGAGATACTCGACTCCCGGCTCATCCAGCTGTTTCTGCATTACCATTGAGATTCCATCAGATCCAAACGCTTTAGATGCTTTAGCATTCCTGATGAAATTCGCATCACGATAGATTGTAAATTGTGGTGAT
Source organism: Musca autumnalis (assembly GCF_047663935.1). NCBI lineage: Eukaryota > Metazoa > Arthropoda > Insecta > Diptera > Muscidae > Musca > Musca autumnalis. Next base: position 197,776,730 of record NW_027411977.1, on the reverse strand, counting down.
ACCTCCCCGGCAGTAAGAGATCTAATGTAATCTAGTACTCTCCTTTTCGCCCTGTCATTCCCGAGGAGATCGGTATATTGTCGCTTAAAATAACTTGAGCACCACTTCGGATCAGTAAGCGTATCTTCCGTATCTTCCTTCATTCAAGGGTTCGTGAGTGACTTAACTAATGCCAACAATTAACATATTCCGTCTTAAATGTTGCAACTCTTCAGATGATTTAGCTACTTCTAGTGTGAGTGTCCGACCCTGGGTTCTCTAGGATTGTTTCGATGAAGCTCATCACTCTTATTTGATAATCCCGTCGCCTCTGCTGGAAAATGTTGTCTCACTTCGGTTATTCGACCAGCAGGTATATGGTGAGTGGCTGCAGCAGTGATGATGTGTAGGGCAGATCTCTGAAGTGGTGATTAGTGAACTTTTGAAACTACGCCAATTATATTTCCATGATTGATGATGATGAAAGTGCGGTCTGCTGATGGAGCAATTATGGGTAGATCGTCCAACCCAAGACAAACGACGGGTTGTCAAGTGACCTCATTTGCCAGACCATGTTTATATTTGGCGAACTGTATCATTCTCCGCTATATGTGGTAGGGGCATCCTAAATGACCGTTGACAACCTAGAGCTATCAATCTGCTCAGCCAGTACTAAAGTACCTTATGGTCATTGCCGAGGACCGAATGCCACAACTCACGATAAAAATAAATTCCCTCAAGACCAGACCGTTATGACCTTCAAAAACTGGGCTAATGGTGGGCCTATAAACTGGAGTACAGTTTTTCATCGGCAGGTTGTATACGTTAAACAACTCTAACTTGGATGTTCAACACCTGACTGCTACCCCCATACATTCCATGTACGGGTCAGTGGAGCCAGGCTCAAGTGAAATGGGTCTATACTGAACAGACTGATGTAATAGGAAAGCTAATCATCCTTCTTCAACCATCACAACACTGTAAGCTGCAGAAGTTGAGCTTGGTTTCCTGCACAGCCGCGACCCTGATATTCTTCCGAGTCTTAAAGTCCAATATTTCCTCGATCTTAATTTAATCGTCATTGCAATTTTCAACAGCAACGAAGGATGTTAAGTGATCCGTTTGTGGCTGCTATTAGGGGACTGCTGGGAGTCTCGTATTCTGATGATGACGACTCGCTGGGGGCTGTGTTCACGCAACATGCAGCAACATAGTAACTGTTGTAGTCCCTCACATGGACAACACGGTGCGCCTGAACCAACATTGAATGGAAGTTGCTTACACCTGGGAAGTTTTTGTGGATTCTGAAATACAATGTTCACAGATGAGAAAAATCAAAAAAAAAATCAAATAAGCCGCGGTCAAATTGTTAGGTTAAAAATCCTTTCGACGATTTTTTTGGAAAAAGTCATGGAAGCCAATCTTGTAGGAAATTTTCACAGCTACAACATTTCCTCCAATTTCATTTCGATACGACTTGCGGTTTCCAAGTAAAAACGTGAAAACCTACAAAAAACCTAAAAATGTGAACTTTGATCGCGATTTATTTAAAAAGCGCTCCGACTCAGATAGTGCTTTAAACTGTTCATTTTAAAATTCCAAGATCACTTAAATACCTACTCCATAAAAGTGCTTCGAAATTTCTTCAATTCTTTCTTCCATAAAGTCTTAAGCAATAAGCAATTGTCTTTACAAAAAATCCCTCACAAAATTTCTTGCAAATGTCTCCGAAACTCTCTACACGTCATTGTAAGATAAGCTATTGGTGTCTTTTGAAAATAACTTAAATTCTTTCACTAAATGTATTCAACAATTTAGAAAGTTTTTTTCTTGTACAGAACGTTTTCTCAATTTAGACTTCATCAAAAGTACTCAAATATCAACAAAAAGTAAGAAAAAACAACAACAAATGTTGTAAAATGCAAATCCTACAAATCAACTTCAATAACAACATTTGTTACTTCCACACGACGTTGTCGAGATTAGGAGAAGGGGAGACACCATCTTCTGCCTTATGAAAATCCTTTTAAAATGAGCTACATTTGTGTGGCAGTTGTTCGTTCGACCACATAAAACATGCAACAACTTGTAGAAAACTTCTAATGGTGTTATGTTCCTGTTTCTCGTTGTTGTTCTTTTTTCTTCTTTCCTTATTTTGAAAATGAAAACAATTTTTGACATGTCTATTTAATCCGGCATAAATTGCTTTGACCTTTTACCAGAACTTGGCTAAGTGTCAGTTGGGTTTTTTTCTCGAAAGTTTAAAGGGAGATGTGGGAGTTATTTATGTAAAATACAAACACGTAATATTTTTTTTTCTTTGTCGTGGTACTCAATATTCCAAAAAGAAAGGCCAAGCATTAAGTCACGTTTTCGCACCATTAACCCATAAACCTTGAAGCCATGAAGACCTCTACATTGGCGTTACTAAAAACATCTGATCTGAGGGAAATGATTTAACATAAATTTCAACAACAGCAGCAGCAGAGCATCAGAACCAAACGGAGAATCAACAAACACAAATATTGAACTTTATGTTACGCACATCCACACATATCCCACGTCCAAAATACACCGAAAGGGGCCAAGTCGTTCAGTTTTTTTTTTTTTTTGTTGCTGCTACCATTTTCTTCGCTTCATTTGCTAGATTCTGACTATTAGCAGCGAGTCATGTAAAATATATTATAAAATATTTAATATGCAAAGGACATTCACATATTTCAACAAGAAGTCAGGACAAATCCTTACCAATTTAGAGACAACAAAAAATAAGGAGGTACATTTTGAAGGGCACATAGAAGATAAGGAGGTGGGTGAAGAGTTTCGTGAATGTGTGACACACATGCTGCTGTTGGGGTTTCTATCAGTGTTGCCGTTAAGGAAAAAAATATGTTAGGCTATGTTACATTTCCACTGAGTCAGGATCTTTGGAAGGGAGTAACCGATTTTGTTCAAATTTTTAAGTCGCAATATATCTTGAAACTTAGATCGAGTTCAGAGATGGAATAAAATTTACATAATATTTTTCAAAAATTATCAACGCACCATTCCTGGATTTTTTAAATAATATTTTTCAATGATTATCAGAACAATAAACGTGGATTTTTTAAATAATATTTTTCAATGATTATCAGGACAATAAACGTGGATTTTTTAAATAATTTTTTTCAATGATTATCAGGACAATAAACGTGGATTTTTTAAATAATATTTTTCAACGATTATCGGGACAATAAACGTGGATTTTTTAAAGAATATATTCAACGATTATCAGGACAATAAACGTGGATTTTTTAAATAGTATTTTTCAACGATTATCAGGACAATAAACGTGGATTTTTTAAATATTTTTCAACAATTATCAGGACCATAAACGTGGATTTTTTAAATAATATTTTTCAACGATTATCAGGACAATAAACGTGGATTTTTTAAATAAAATTTTTCAACGATTATCAGGACAATAAACGTGGATTTTTTAAATAATATTTTTCAACGATTATCAGGACAATAAACTTGGATTTTTTAAATAATATTTTTCAACGATTATCAGGACAATAAACGTGGATTTTTTAAATAATATTTTTCAACGATTATCAGGACAATAAACGTGAATTTTCTAAATAATATTTTTCAACGATTATCAGGACAATAAACGTGGATTTTTTAAATAATATTTTTCAACGATTATCAGGACAATAAACGTGGATTTTTTAAATAATATTTTTCAACGATTATCAGGACAATAAACGTGGATTTTTTAAATAATATTTTTCAATGATTATCAGGACAATAAACGTGGATTTTTTAAATAATATTTTTCAATGATTATCAGGACAATAAACGTGGATTTTTTAAATAATATTTTTCAATGATTATCAGGACAATAAACGTGGATTTTTTAAATAATATTTTTCAATGATTATCAGGACAATAAACGTGGATTTTTTAAATAATATTTTTCAATGATTATCAGGACAATAAACGTGGATTTTTTAAATAATATTTTTCAATGATTATCAGGACAATAAACGTGGATTTTTTAAATAATATTTTTCAATGATTATCGGGACAATAAACGTGGATTTTTTAAATAATATTTTTCAATGATTATCAGGACAATAAACGTGGATTTTTTAAATAATATTTTTCAATGATTATCAGGACAATAAACGTGGATTTTTTAAATAATATTTTTCAACGATTATCAGGACAATAAACGTGGATTTTTTAAATAATATTTTTCAACGATTATCAGGACAATAAACGTGGATTTTTTAAATAATATTTTTCAACGATTATCAGGACAATAAACGTGGATTTTTTAAATAATATTTTTCAACGATTATCAGGACAATAAACGTGGATTTTTTAAATAATATTTTTCAACGATTATCAGGACAATAAACGTGGATTTTTTAAATAATATTTTTCAACGATTATCAGGACAATAAACGTGGATTTTTTAAATAATATTTTTCAACGATTATCAGGACAATAAACGTGGATTTTTTAAATAATATTTTTCAACGATTATCAGGACAATAAACGTGGATTTTTTAAATAATATTTTTCAACGATTATCAGGACAATAAACGTGGATTTTTTAAATAATATTTTTCAACGATTATCAGGACAATAAACGTGGATTTTTTAAATAATATTTTTCAACGATTATCAGGACAATAAACGTGGATTTTTTAAATAATATTTTTCAACGATTATCAGGACAATAAACGTGGATTTTTTAAATAATATTTTTCAACGATTATCAGGACAATAAACGTGGATTTTTTAAATAATATTTTTCAACGATTATCAGGACAATAAACGTGGATTTTTTAAATAATATTTTTCAACGATTATCAGGACAATAAACGTGGATTTTTTAAATAATATTTTTCAACGATTATCAGGACAATAAACGTGGATTTTTTAAATAATATTTTTCAACGATTATCAGGACAATAAACGTGGATTTTTTAAATAATATTTTTCAACGATTATCAGGACAATAAACGTGGATTTTTTAAATAATATTTTTCAACGATTATCAGGACAATAAACGTGGATTTTTTAAATAATATTTTTCAACGATTATCAGGACAATAAACGTGGATTTTTTAAATAATATTTTTCAACGATTATCAGGACAATAAACGTGGATTTTTTAAATAATATTTTTCAACGATTATCAGGACAATAAACGTGGATTTTTTAAATAATATTTTTCAATGATTATCAGGACAATAAACGTGGATTTTTTAAATAATATTTTTCAATGATTATCAGGACAATAAACGTGGATTTTTTAAATAATATTTTTCAATGATTATCAGGACAATAAACGTGGATTTTTTAAATAATATTTTTCAATGATTATCAGGACAATAAACGTGGATTTTTTAAATAATATTTTTCAATGATTATCAGGACAATAAACGTGGATTTTTTAAATAATATTTTTCAATGATTATCAGGACAATAAACGTGGATTTTTTAAATAATATTTTTCAATGATTATCAGGACAATAAACGTGGATTTTTTAAATAATATTTTTCAATGATTATCAGGACAATAAACGTGGATTTTTTAAATAATATTTTTCAATGATTATCAGGACAATAAACGTGGATTTTTTAAATAATATTTTTCAACGATTATCAGGACAATAAACGTGGATTTTTTAAATAATATTTTTCAACGATTATCAGGACAATAAACGTGGATTTTTTAAATAATATTTTTCAACGATTATCAGGACAATAAACGTGGATTTTTTAAATAATATTTTTCAACGATTATCAGGACAATAAACGTGGATTTTTTAAATAATATTTTTCAACGATTATCAGGACAATAAACGTGGATTTTTTAAATAATATTTTTCAACGATTATCAGGACAATAAACGTGGATTTTTTAAATAATATTTTTCAACGATTATCAGGACAATAAACGTGGATTTTTTAAATAATATTTTTCAACGATTATCAGGACAATAAACGTGGATTTTTTAAATAATATTTTTCAACGATTATCAGGACAATAAACGTGGATTTTTTAAATAATATTTTTCAACGATTATCAGGACAATAAACGTGGATTTTTTAAATAATATTTTTCAACGATTATCAGGACAATAAACGTGGATTTTTTAAATAATATTTTTCAACGATTATCAGGACAATAAACGTGGATTTTTTAAATAATATTTTTCAACGATTATCAGGACAATAAACGTGGATTTTTTAAATAATATTTTTCAACGATTATCAGGACAATAAACGTGGATTTTTTAAATAATATTTTTCAACGATTATCAGGACAATAAACGTGGATTTTTTAAATAATATTTTTCAACGATTATCAGGACAATAAACGTGGATTTTTTAAATAATATTTTTCAACGATTATCAGGACAATAAACGTGGATTTTTTAAATAATATTTTTCAACGATTATCAGGACAATAAACGTGGATTTTTTAAATAATATTTTTCAACGATTATCAGGACAATAAACGTGGATTTTTTAAATAATATTTTTCAACGATTATCAGGACAATAAACGTGGATTTTTTAAATAATATTTTTCAACGATTATCAGGACAATAAACGTGGATTTTTTAAATAATATTTTTCAACGATTATCAGGACAATAAACGTGGATTTTTTAAATAATATTTTTCAACGATTATCAGGACAATAAACGTGGATTTTTTAAATAATATTTTTCAACGATTATCAGGACAATAAACGTGGATTTTTTAAATAATATTTTTCAACGATTATCAGGACAATAAACGTGGATTTTTTAAATAATATTTTTCAACGATTATCAGGACAATAAACGTGGATTTTTTAAATAATATTTTTCAACGATTATCAGGACAATAAACGTGGATTTTTTAAATAATATTTTTCAACGATTATCAGGACAATAAACGTGGATTTTTTAAATAATATTTTTCAACGATTATCAGGACAATAAACGTGGATTTTTTAAATAATATTTTTCAACGATTATCAGGACAATAAACGTGGATTTTTTAAATAATATTTTTCAACGATTATCAGGACAATAAACGTGGATTTTTTAAATAATATTTTTCAACGATTATCAGGACAATAAACGTGGATTTTTTAAATAATATTTTTCAACGATTATCAGGACAATAAACGTGGATTTTTTAAATAATATTTTTCAACGATTATCAGGACAATAAACGTGGATTTTTTAAATAATATTTTTCAACGATTATCAGGACAATAAACGTGGATTTTTTAAATAATATTTTTCAACGATTATCAGGACAATAAACGTGGATTTTTTAAATAATATTTTTCAACGATTATCAGGACAATAAACGTGGATTTTTTAAATAATATTTTTCAACGATTATCAGGACAATAAACGTGGATTTTTTAAATAATATTTTTCAACGATTATCAGGACAATAAACGTGGATTTTTTAAATAATAATTTTCAACGATTATCAGGACAATAAACGTGGATTTTTTAAATAATATTTTTCAACGATTATCAGGACAATAAACGTGGTTTTTTTAAATAATATTTTTCAACGATTATCAGGACAATAAACGTGGTTTTTTTAAATAATATTTTTCAACGATTATCAGGACAATAAACGTGGATTTTTTAAATAATATTTTTCAACGATTATCAGGACAATAAACGTGGATTTTTTAAATAATATTTTTCAACGATTATCAGGACAATAAACGTGGATTTTTTAAAAAATATTTTTCAACGATTATCAGGACAATAAACGTGGATTTTTTAAATAATATTTTTCAACGATTATCAGGACAATAAACGTGGATTTTTTAAATAATATTTTTCAACGATTATCAGGACAATAAACGTGGATTTTTTAAATAATATTTTTCAACGATTATCAGGACAATAAACGTGGATTTTTTAAATAATATTTTTCAACGATTATCAGGACAATAAACGTGGATTTTTTAAATAATATTTTTCAACGATTATCAGGACAATAAACGTGGATTTTTTAAATAATATTTTTCAACGATTATCAGGACAATAAACGTGGATTTTTTAAATAATATTTTTCAACGATTATCAGGACAATAAACGTGGATTTTTTAAATAATATTTTTCAACGATTATCAGGACAATAAACGTGGATTTTTTAAATAATATTTTTCAACGATTATCAGGACAATAAACGTGGATTTTTTAAATAATATTTTTCAACGATTATCAGGACAATAAACGTGGATTTTTTAAATAATATTTTTCAACGATTATCAGGACAATAAACGTGGATTTTTTAAATAATATTTTTCAACGATTATCAGGACAATAAACGTGGATTTTTTAAATAATATTTTTCAACGATTATCAGGACAATAAACGTGGATTTTTTAAATAATATTTTTCAACGATTATCAGGACAATAAACGTGGATTTTTTAAATAATATTTTTCAACGATTATCAGGACAATAAACGTGGATTTTTTAAATAATATTTTTCAACGATTATCAGGACAATAAACGTGGATTTTTTAAATAATATTTTTCAACGATTATCAGGACAATAAACGTGGATTTTTTAAATAATATTTTTCAATGATTATCAGGACAATAAACGTGGATTTTTTAAATAATATTTTTCAATGATTATCAGGACAATAAACGTGGATTTTTTAAATAATATTTTTCAATGATTATCAGGACAATAAACGTGGATTTTTTAAATAATATTTTTCAATGATTATCAGGACAATAAACGTGGATTTTTTAAATAATATTTTTCAATGATTATCAGGACAATAAACGTGGATTTTTTAAATAATATTTTTCAATGATTATCAGGACAATAAACGTGGATTTTTTAAATAATATTTTTCAATGATTATCAGGACAATAAACGTGGATTTTTTAAATAATATTTTTCAATGATTATCAGGACAATAAACGTGGATTTTTTAAATAATATTTTTCAATGATTATCAGGACAATACACGTGGATTTTTTAAATAATATTTTTCAATGATTATCAGGACAATAAACGTGGATTTTTTAAATAATATTTTTCAATGATTATCAGGACAATAAACGTGGATTTTTTAAATAATATTTTTCAACGATTATCAGGACAATAAACGTGGATTTTTTAAATAATATTTTTCAACGATTATCAGGACAATAAACGTGGATTTTTTAAATAATATTTTTCAACGATTATCAGGACAATAAACGTGGATTTTTTAAATAATATTTTTCAACGATTATCAGGACAATAAACGTGGATTTTTTAAATAATATTTTTCAACGATTATCAGGACAATAAACGTGGATTTTTTAAATAATATTTTTCAACGATTATCAGGACAATAAACGTGGATTTTTTAAATAATATTTTTCAACGATTATCAGGACAATAAACGTGGATTTTTTAAATAATATTTTTCAACGATTATCAGGACAATAAACGTGGATTTTTTAAATAATATTTTTCAATGATTATCAGGACAATAAACGTGGATTTTTTAAATAATATTTTTCAATGATTATCAGGACAATAAACGTGGATTTTTTAAATAATATTTTTCAATGATTATCAGGACAATAAACGTGGATTTTTTAAATAATATTTTTCAATGATTATCAGGACAATAAACGTGGATTTTTTAAATAATATTTTTCAATGATTATCAGGACAATAAACGTGGATTTTTAAATAATATTTTTCAACGATTATCAGGACAATAAACGTGGATTTTTTAAATAATATTTTTCAACGATTATCAGGACAATAAACGTGGATTTTTTAAATAATATTTTTCAACGATTATCAGGACAATAAACGTGGATTTTTTAAATAATATTTTTCAACGATTATCAGGACAATAAACGTGGATTTTTTAAATAATATTTTTCAACGATTATCAGGACAATAAACGTGGATTTTTTAAATAATATTTTTCAACGATTATCAGGACAATAAACGTGGATTTTTTAAATAATATTTTTCAACGATTATCAGGACAATAAACGTGGATTTTTTAAATAATATTTTTCAACGATTATCAGGACAATAAACGTGGATTTTTTAAATAATATTTTTCAACGATTATCAGGACAATAAACGTGGATTTTTTAAATAATATTTTTCAACGATTATCAGGACAATAAACGTGGATTTTTTAAATAATATTTTTCAACGATTATCAGGACAATAAACGTGGATTTTTTAAATAATATTTTTCAACGATTATCAGGACAATAAACGTGGATTTTTTAAATAATATTTTTCAACGATTATCAGGACAATAAACGTGGATTTTTTAAATAATATTTTTCAACGATTATCAGGACAATAAACGTGGATTTTTTAAATAATATTTTTCAACGATTATCAGGACAATAAACGTGGATTTTTTAAATAATATTTTTCAACGATTATCAGGACAATAAACGTGGATTTTTTAAATAATATTTTTCAACGATTATCAGGACAATAAACGTGGATTTTTTAAATAATATTTTTCAACGATTATCAGGACAATAAACGTGGATTTTTTAAATAATATTTTTCAACGATTATCAGGACAATAAACGTGGATTTTTTAAATAATATTTTTCAACGATTATCAGGACAATAAACGTGGATTTTTTAAATAATATTTTTCAACGATTATCAGGACAATAAACGTGGATTTTTTAAATAATATTTTTCAACGATTATCAGGACAATAAACGTGGATTTTTTAAATAATATTTTTCAATGATTATCAGGACAATAAACGTGGATTTTTTAAATAATATTTTTCAATGATAATCAGGACAATAAATGTGGATTTTTTAAATAATATTTTTCAATGATTATCAGGACAATAAACGTGGATTTTTTAAATAATATTTTTCAACGATTATCAAGACAATAAACGTGGATTTTTTAAATAATATTTTCAAGGATTATCAGGGCAATAAACGTGGATTTTTTAAATAATATTTTTCAACGATTATCAGGACAATAAACGTGGATTTTTTAAATAATATTTTTCAACGATTATCAGGACAATAAACGTGGATTTTTTAAATAATATTTTTCAACGATTATCAGGACAATAAACGTGGATTTTTTAAATAATATTTTTCAACGATTATCAGGACAATAAACGTGGATTTTTTAAATAATATTTTTCAACGATTATCAGGACAATAAACGTGGATTTTTTAAATAATATTTTTCAACGATTATCAGGACAATAAACGTGGATTTTTTAAATAATATTTTTCAACGATTATCAGGACAATAAACGTGGATTTTTTAGGTATTATTTTATAACGATTATCAGGACCATAAACGTGGATTTTTAGGTATTATTTTATAACGATTATCAGGACCATAAACCTGGATTTTTTAAATAATATTTTTCAACGATTATCAGGACAATAAACGTGGATTTTTTAAATAATATTTTTCAACGATTATCAGGACAATAAACGTGGATTTTTTAAATAATATTTTTCAACGATTATCAGGACAATAAACGTGGATTTTTTAAATAATATTTTTCAACGATTATCAGGACAATAAACTTGGATTTTTTAAATAATACTTTTCAACGTTTATCAGACAATAAACGTGGATTTTTAAATTATATTTTTCAACCATTATCAGGATAATAAACCTGAATTTTTTAAATAATATTTTTCAAGGATTATCGGGACAATATACGTGAATTTTTTAAACAATGTTTATCAACGATTATCAGGAAAAAAAACCTTGATTTATAAATACAATTTTTAAGAATTATCAGGACATTAAACGTGGATTTTTTTAAATAATATTTTTTTCGTGGATTCTTTAAATAATATTTTTCAAGGATTATCAACGCATTATTCGTGAATTTTTTAAATAATATTTTTCAAAAATAATCAACACATTCTTCAAATAAAAAATATATGGCAACTCTGTTTCTAAACCAAAAATGCTTTGGAAACCTTAAAGTAGGCTTCATTTTTAATTCTTTTCTGAACTTTTTCATAGGCTTGTGTTGTTGCCAAAATCTACCCTTGTCTTAAAGGATATCTTGACTTTATGTGATTTAATTTTTTTACACATCCATACATACACATTCAGTATCACACACATACTCACACATCAACATTGTTACATATCAGCGTTTTTTATATAAATTATGCTTGTCTATGCCTATGTTAGGTGACAATTTAGAGCTTTAGCTGCAAGTAAGAGCTTAAATGATTTACTTTACTGTACGTTTTTTGTCTACCTTCCCCTCCCCCAATATTTTAGTAAATCCTCTATACATGAATCTACTGCTAAATATGATAAGGGTTTGAAGTGTGTGTGTTTGCGAGCGTTATTTTATCGCTGATACGCATTGTAAACTTTGTATTTTTGTTGTAGTGCTTGGCAAGAAAGTCTGCTGCTGAGAAGAGTATTTGGATTTGTTGAAAATTGAAATTCAAAAGTGACTTTAGCTTTTTTTACTTTGTTGGCTAGATGAGTTGGCCCATTTCATATTAGAGTTTTTTTTGGTTTGTTTTTCCATGACACTTATGTGAGGTAGGCAAGATGGTGTTTGCTGTTCATTTAAGCTGTTTCCTTTAAATTCATACAGACCTGACAGCTATGCGTGCTTTTTTCCCCTGCCTTATCCTGTCGCATGTGTTGTAGGCTTGATTTTAGAGTGGAGTCCGTAAGCCATATGTGTGGTGTTGACACAACCTTAAGTAATTTTCAATTAAGTTTCAAAATATTTGGCTTATACACAAACTAAAGGAGGCAGGAGTTATTTAGAAAAAGTATCTTTAAAGCCGTAACATAAGCAATACATTTTAAAGTTGTGTGGATTTGTGAAATTTTGTGGATTTGTAAAATAGAAACTGGATTTTACCCCAAAATCTTTGAAGTTTTGTGGAGGAGTTTCCTAAGGGAATGGACCAACATTTAAATTCGGTTAGAAATTTGGGGTCGTTGCACACTGAACCAAAATATTTGAAAAATTGTCTTTCATCCACATGGTTTACATTCGATAAAAGTTGTACAGAGGCCCTAGAACAGCCCCTAAGCCATACATCTAAATCTTGTATGCAGCCTACAGGTCGAAATTCAGTTAGTTCTGGTGGTGATGGGGGTCCAGCAACATTATTTGCTCAATATGTTGGCCACTATTACCTGCCATTTTTAGGCCAACCTTGCAATAAAACAAAAAACTCATTTTTCGCTTACTTTGAAAATTTTCTAAAAATAATAAAAATTTATGGACATTTACTTACATCTATATGGAACAATATATTCATATTATATTTTACACCTTTGCGCATAATTTATCACTAACGATCCTTTGGCCAACAAACAGGCCACCAGCAATAATACCTTTAAAAAGCCCATAAGTAAAACAAACACATACACCAATATGAAAGAAAAGTGAAAAAATAATAAAATAAAGTAAAAGAAAAGAAATATCTTGACAGATATTAGTCTCATATATTGCAACAAAAGTCGGAAAAAATCTCCTCCTTTACAACAATCAAACACACACACACACACATCTACCTGTAGTTTAAGATCTGTTTGCAAGGAAAAAATAAAGAACAAGTAAAAAAGCATTAAGTTCGGCCGGGCCGAACTTTTCATACCCTCCACCATAAAATATTCATTCCTGTCCCCAACTTTAAGTGAGTACGTTAAAATGTCAGATAGTGTACATAAAATGCTTCATTCGGGAGGCCCTTTTTTATGGTGCCTATATCTAACTATGTATGTTGACAATTTTTGGTGGGCTAGAAATTGGGAGGTACTGTTATATAGGGGTTATAATACAACTTGGGCCTATGTTGACAGTTTTTGATGGGAGCCTTTAATGTCAAATAACTCCTAATTCGGTTAAAAAATTTAGCTAGAATCCTCAAAATATCGAAAACCGGTACATAACGTGGGAACTTCAAATGTCATTAACAGCTAGTTCGGAGGTATCTGGGCTATACGAAAATATGAACTTAAATGAACAATTTTTGTTGCAGAATTTTTGTTGACTTTTAAATTTCAAATTACAGAAAGTTCGTCCAAAAAATAAAGCTAAGGTACGAAAAATCGGGAGGTTTGTTTTGGGGCTATACAAAAACATGGACCTACGTTCGGTTAAACATTTTAAGTAAAATCCTCAAAGTACCGAAAATAGGGAAGTATCGTTATATTGGGGCTATGTTGAAAATTGTTGATGCAGATGTGTGGTGTGGTGTGATCAAATTACAGTTAGTTCTGTTAAAAATTGAAGCTAAAATTGCCAAATTACTGAAAATCGGGAGGTACCGTTACATGGGAGCTATATCCGAACATGGACCTATGTTGACAATTTTTTATGGAGAGGTGTTGTGACCACTAAGAACTTCAAATGTCAAATTACTGCTTGTTCGGTTTAATATTGTAGCTAAAATCATCAAATTACTGAAAATCGGGAGGTACCGTTATATGGGGGCTTTCTTGACAATTTTTGGTGGAGAGGTGTGGTGACCACTAACGATTTCAAATGTCAAATGTTCAAATTACAGATAATTCTCAAAATACCTGAAATCGGGCGGTAACGTTATATGGGGGCTATTCCAAAACATGGACCTATGTCCACTAGTTATATAAGTTTATTGACATTTAAGAACCCTAAATGTCAATTGATAGCTAAATCGGTCTGAAAATGTAGATAAAAACGTCAACATGCCGTAAATCGGGGGTGCCGTTATATGGGGGCTATACCAAAACTTAGACCTAGGTCCACAACTTTTGTTATATAAGTTTAGTTACACTTAAGAACCCTAAATGTCAAATTATAGCTATATCGGTCTGAAAATGTAGCTAAAAACGTCAAAATACCGTAAATCGGGGGGTACCCTTATATGGGGGCTATACCAAAACGTGGACCTATGTCCACAAGTTTTGTCACATAAGTTTATTGCCATTTAAGAACTTCAAATGTCAAATTATAGCTAAATCGGTCTGAAAATGTAGCTAAACCCGTCAAAATACCGTAAATCGGGGGGTACCGTTATATGGGGGCTATACCAATACGTGGACCTATGTCCACAACTTTTGTTATATAAGTTCATTGACTTTTAAGAACCCTAAATGTCAAATTATAGCTAAATCGTTCTGAAAATGTAGCTAAACCCTTCAAAATACCGTAAATCGGGGGGTACCGTTATATGGGGGCTATACCAATACGTGGACCTATGTCCACAATTTTTGTTATATAAGTTTATTGACTTTTAAGAACCCCAAATGTCAAATTATAGCTAAATCGGTCTGAAAATGTAGCTAAAATCGTCAAAATTCCGCAAATCGGGGGGTACCGTTATATGGGGGCTATACCAAAACGTGGACCTATGTCCACAACTTCTAATTTATAAGTTTAATAACACTTAAGAACCCTAAATGTCAAATTATAGCTACATCGGTCTGATAATGTAGCTAAAAACGTCAAAATACAGTATATCGGGGGGGACCGTTATATGGGAGCTATACCAAAACGTGGACCTATGTCCACAACTTTTGTTGTATAAGTTTATTGATACTTAAGAACCCTAAATTTCAAATTATAGCTAAATCGGTCTAAAAATGTAGCTAAAAACGTCAAAATACCGTAAATCGGGGGGTACCGTTATATGGGGGATATACCAAAACGTGGACCTATGTCCACAAGTTTTGTTATATATGTTTGTTGACACTTAAGAACCCTAAATGTCAAATTATAGCCAAATCGGTCTGAAAATGTAGCTAAAAACGTCAAAATACCGTAAATCGGTGGGTACCGTTATATGGGGGCTATACCAAAACGTGGACCTATGTCCACAAGTTTTGTTATATATGTTTATTGACACTTAAGAACCCTAAATGTCAAATTATAGCCAAATCGGTCTGAAAATGTAGCTGAAAACGTCAAAATACCGTAAATCGGGGGGTACCGTTATATGGGGGCTATACCAAAACGTGGACCGATATATCCCATCTTCGAACTTGATCTTCCGACGGCTAAAAAAATGGTATTCCCCAATTTTCAGCGAAATCGGTCAACAAATGCGACCTGTATGTTGCGAACGGACGGACGGACGGACGGACGGACGGACGGACATGCATAAATCGACTCAGAAAGTGATTCTATGTATATCCCTAGAAGGAACTATGGGTCTATCTCGCTTCCTTTTGTATGTTACATACAAATGCACTAACACATAATACCCCTTACCACATAGTGGTGTAGGGTATAAAAACGTAGGCCAATCAACGTTAAGATACTGTCTGCCAGTAAACACACGTGCACTGCACCACCACCACGGCTGCCAGGACTTGAAGCCATTTCATATCTAACTTGGTTACATTTTCACTTTGGAATATGATTCTATTACTTAACGTGCACATAGTGGGTGGATGGAGAGCTTGCGAAAAAAATACATGTCTGTCTGTATGTCTGACTAAGTAATAGTCACGTGTTCACATTCAACGCGCGTGTATACTTTAACAGTTGAAAAATTATTGCATTTACACAGAGGCTTTATTCCTGCACCCCACCACCTAACAGCAACGCTAACAAAGTTGCCGGCTACTTTGTAAAGAACCCGTATGAATCGAGAGAGAAAGAGCAGCAGGAAAAAAAAATTACCAGAAAAATTTTCCAAACATGTAGCAAACGTTTATCATTTTCTTGGCTTGGTTTTGTTGCTAAGTAAACGGCCATTTCACCAAGAGATTTTTCTTAGCAAGAGAGTAAGAGTTATGGCCAGTTATAGAGGATGGGGGGAAAGGAGACGAAGGTTGTTTTGATATGGAAAACTCCAGCCTTTATAACACATGTGCTATATATGTGTGTTTGTAGTTGTAATAAGTAATAGCAATGCAACGTGTCAGTTATTTAGCTTGTTGCCCAGTAATCAAAGGGAAAGGGGAGAGACTTTAAGCGTTTTTCTTTTCTATGGCAAACACATTTTCGGAGCAATAATCCTGGGATAACTATTTAAGTAATAATAGTGGGATTGTAATAACATTCTTAGGAGAAGGTTACCTTTAAATCGTGGAGTTTTAAACATTATCTCTGAAGCTTACCAACCGCGATTTTTTAAACAATTGTTTTGAAGAAGATTCAGAGTAATAATTGTGGATTTTGCAGTAACAGCTTACTAATCAAAGATTCCTCAACTGCTTTTTTCAAATGAAGAACTTTTAGAGGATGTTAGTGATTAACGGGATATTCTTGATTGCCACCGTGGTGCAATGGTATGCACACCCGGCTTTCACATTGAAGGTCGTGGGTTCGATTCACCGACCAGTTTTCAACGGTGGCAAAATACCCCTTAGTAATGTAGGCGACATTTCCTGAGTATTTCAACCATGTAAAACTTCTCTACAAGTGGTGTCTTAGGACAGGCCGTTGGTCTCATACCATTGAGCTAACATGAATCGGGTAGCACTCATTGATACGAGGGCGGTTCGGAAACTTCTTAGCCTATCAATGAAAGAGAATAGTTAGTTTTTCAAAAATATTTTTATTTTTCAATATAATCTCCTGAAACTTCAATACACTTAGTCCAACGCTTTCTAGCAATTCGATCGCTTGATTAAAATAGTTTTCATCACGGTCTTCATTTGAGGTAAAACGCTTGCCAGAAAGGATTTTTTTTAGATTTGGAAACAAGTAAAAGTCACTGGGAGCTAAATCAGGAGAATAAGGTGGGTGTTCAAGCAACTCGTACTTTAATTCGTTGATTTTAGCCATTGTTAAAACACTCTTGTGCGCTGGTGCGTTGTCTTGATGAAAAATTAATTTTTTGTGTTGTAAGCCAGTACGTTTTTCTCGAATTTGTGCATTTAATTGATCCAAAAGGTTGCAATAGTAGTCTGAATTTATTGTTTTACCCTTTTGCAGATAGTCAATCAATAAAATACCTTTGAAGTCCAAAAAAACTGTTGCCATAACCTTACCAGCCGATTGAATTGTTTTTGCCTTCTTTGGGGCACTTCCTCCAGCTTCAGTCCATTGTTTGGATTGTTCTTTTGTCTCTGGAGTATAGTGGTGGGTCCATGTCTCATCAACAGTTATGAAACGACGCTTAAAATCCATTTTATTTCGCTTAAAACGATCCAAACAAGCTTGAGAAATGTTCATTTTTGATCGACTGTTAACAAATGCGGCACCCATCTTGCAGAATGCTTTTTCATCTGTAGTTCTTCATGCAAAATTAAATGGACTCGATAATTTGAGATGCCCATTATATTAGCAATTTCACGCACTTTTATTCGTCGATCATTTAATACCATATCATGTACTTTGGCTACAATTTCTGTTGTTGTTGCTGTTTTTGGACGTCCACTACGTGGTTCACCTTCAATGCTTGTACGACCACGTTTAAAGCACTTTCACCTAACACATTCACCATATCAATCTGAATTTCTTGTCCCGATAAACCTTTTTTATGTAAATATTTAATGACAGCACACATTCCTAATTTTTCCATTGTAAAAAAATTGCGGATGCGTCTTTTTTTTAACACCTGATTCTATATGAAGGAGTTGCCAGATCGAAACAAAATTTAACATGTGTTCATAACAGAGATGGAAGTTTCCAAAGCACTTAACTTTTTTCTGTTTATACCGCGATTTTTGTGTATGATAGAAGTCTCCCTTGGAGGGTATATTAACTTTGTTTTTCTGTTTGTAACACATCGAACTAATCACTTGCGACCATATAGAGTATATATTCTTGATCAGGATAAAATTCTAAGACGATCTAGCCATGTCCGTCTGTTGTAATCACTCTAGCGTTCGCAATAATTGAGCTAGAGCGCTATATTTTTGCACCCGAGTGTCTTATTTCCATAGGCATAGGTCAAGTTTGAAGATGGGCTGAATCGGTCCACTTTCTGGTATAGCCCCCATATAACAGTACCTCCGGATTTTCGGTATTTTGGGGGTTGTAGCTACAATTTTTGACCGAAGTACCGGTAATTTCACGTTTGGGGTTCCAAGTGGTCACAAAATATCTCCACTAAAAACCGTCAACATAGGTCCATGTTTCGGTACAGGCCCCATTTAACGGTACCTTGCGATTTTCGGTATTTTGAGGATATTAGCAAAAAATTTTTACCGAACTACCTGTAATTTGACAGTTGAGGTTCCCAGTAATCATAAAATATCTCCACAAAAAGCTGTCAACATAAAAACCGTCAACATAGGTCCATGTTTCGATACAGGCCCCTTTTAACGGTACCTTGCGATTTTCGGTATTTTGAGGATATTAGCTAAAATTGTTACCGAACTAACTGTAATTTGACAGTTGGGGTTCCCAGTAATCATAAAATATCTTCACAAAAAGCTGTCAACATAGGTAAATGTTTTGGTATAGCCCCTACCGAATTTCGGTATTTTGAGGATTTTAGCTAAAATTGTTTACCGAACTACCTGTAATTGAACATTTGAAGTTCCCAGTGGTTACAAAACATCTCCACCAAAAACCGTCAACATAGGTTCATGTTTTGGTATAGCCCCCCTACAACGGTACCTACCGATTTTCGGTGATTTGAGGATTTTAGCTAATAATGAAGATATTTTCTGTCGTAACTGGGTTCATTATGCTAGGGATTCACACGCCGATAACACCCAAGAAGGTATTTTTTTGTGCTGAAGCAGCGGTAAAATCTCTGCTACCTCATTAAGATGGTCCACTGGTGTCATGAGGATACACCCATTTGCAGTCCTCACGGTACAAAATAACACGAGTTCATATAAACCAACGGTTTAGAAAAGAGGTTCAGAGGTTCAGAAGACGACGATAGGTAGGAATTCCGAACCAAAGGATTTATCACGCAACCTTATTTATCAGACCGGGTGCCACAAATGTCTGGTGAGCTGTGTGAATCTCCTCTTATTCTTCGTTCACAGTGCAAAATGTGGAGCAATGAAGTCCCTTAGCGTCAGTTGGTTATTAGCTTCCAAAAGTGATAATATCATGTATATATTTCTGGGCACAAATACGCATCGCCGTAGTCCCTCAGCAGCACCACTGCTGTAACCCCATATATTTCATGTATGGGTCACTAAATTCAAGCTCAAGCGAGATAAGTCGGTACTAGACAGACCTTTTGTACGATCTTTCCGCACCATGTTGTAACCATCGTAACGTTGCAAGCTACAAGTGACTGTAAGCTTTGTTTCCTGGATCGTGGTGACCATGATATTTCTTCGAGTCATTAAGTCTACAAATCCGTCGACTTTGTAGCGGAGACCGTTGTAATTGAGTTGCTGGAACGATACATTCCCGTTTAGCTTAACAACAACATGTGGTGTAAGATGCTACCTCTGTTGTTGTTGGGAATTCTGCTGGGGTACCTCTTATTCCGACGACGTAGTTGGAGACACGCTGGGAGATGTTCTGGAGCAGCAAGTACCAACATAACTTCGATCGCAGTAGTCCTGAAGGCGTCTAAGGCTAGAGCAGCCCCGGAAATGCAAGCGTCCATCCTACATGCTTTACATCTCACCAATGTTGAAATGTTGTGGATGCACATCTGGTAAACGGAGCAGATCCATAGTTCTGGCTTCTTCTCTATCCTGGCACAGACCAAAAGGGCTCGGGGCTGGCATTCCGGGATATACTGGCACTACCATGCTAAAAATACAATCAGTTGACGGCCGGTTCTATTCACCATAACTTCAACCAGGGACAGATACCTCAACAATTATGTGTTTAATTCTATAGGGTTGGTGCGGTCGGCACGATTGGTCACTTATCGTATGTTGATGGTGACTTCGCTCAAGTCTCCCCGGTCGTCGTCTTTCGAAGTCCTCAGTCTTTTCAAAAATTGTAGTCGGGCTTGCTGTCTTAACTTTTTCGCCCTCTGCCAAAGCATATTTGGGACAGTCTCCTCCTCGTTGGTCTTGACGAGATTTACTCGGCCACCTCTTTCGTGTTAGTCGAGGAAGTGCTTTTGATCCCCTTAAAAGTATCCTGCTGTTTTTTTTTTTTAATTAAGCCGCGCCTGGTCTTTCTTGAACTTCTGTCGTCGAGTCCCTGAAAACAGCTTCAACTGCCATTTCGTTGTGAACTTTGCGGCACTTTTGCTCATCTCATCATTCTCACCATCTTGTAGACATTCTCCTAAGTGGAGAATCCTATAACGGTTGTGTCTGTTTCGCTTTTGCTGTGAGATTGGGACTAAGTATTTAATGGTTTGGTCCAGATCAAACTCTCTCTAAGCTTCTGTCTTTCCTCCTTTACTGTATATACTTATTTATATGTTCCAATATACAACGATTGTAGATGTTATTTCAAACTGTTTTGAAATTTTTTCTTCAAACTATAATACGGCGTTTATATTATAGTTTTTTGCAGGGTTAACCTTCTTTGTGAGGATTTATTTGAAGTTTACACAATGGAAATGGCATTTGAAACCCAGACCCACTGGGTTAACCCGGTTATATGTAAACGGCCTATAAAGCACACATCCTATTTTATTTTTTTGTTTAAAGCTGTAAACATTTCCACATAATTCACTTTTCATTATCTTTAAAATTTTCCACTTTTTGTATATCGATTTACATTTTTATTTTCATACCAATATTGGCGAATAACAACGGGACAATAACCCCAACATTTGGCTCAAAAAAAAAAACTATTGCTTTCAACTCTTCTGTTGTGCTGAAGAATAAAAATAACCCGTCTGACAACTGAATGCTTAGATGGATGACCGTTCGTTCTATTTCGAGAAATATTTTGGTCAGACAACAGAAAGAAGATACATACATATTTAAATGATGATCAATGATGGATTAGAAGATAAACGAATGGATGGATGGACGTATGACGGAGTGGGATGGGTGTTTTTTTATGCTGATGAAAAGTTTTTTCTTCAACTCCACTTTGTATACTCAATATACATACATATATTTCACAGAAATTGGTCGCTGTTTGTGGGCCTTTGACCTTATCACCATTCGTCTATAGCGTCTTCGTGTGTCTTTTATATATATATATATATTTTTGCATAGTTTATAAAAGGACAATAAACTCGTTAAGCTTACTTGTGTTGTCTTTTCATCCATATTTGGTGTTGTTGTATGTACAAATGATGATGATGGAAAAGAGTACACATAATGATGAATAGTAAAATAAAACTCAATTGCGTTTATATGTATGGAAGTCATGGCCGGCTGGCATTGTGGGTTATGGAAACTAGTCTGTGTATAGTGCAAAAGCTTAAATACAAACTAAATGAAATCGATATATAGTAAAACAAGACGAAGAAGAAGCAGTGGCAACATTAGTCCCTTTTTCTCCCTCTTACTACACTTGCTACTTCAAGCAGATATTTCAAAGTTTACTGTCTGCGCTGGTAATGTGGAACGACGATATTGGTGTCTGTAGTTTCAACTTACTTTCCTCAACCTTAAGCATATTTAATTTCAGCATAACAGCTTTTCTTTATACCCCTCTCTTACACATCCCACTTTTTAGTATCTCTAACAAATTTCCTTTTTGTCTTTACAAAATCGGCAAAAACTTAAACAATTGAAATTAATCAACAACAGACGAGACGCGAATTTCCCTGAACTGTGGTCTTAGAATTTTCATTTTCATATTACTGCGATGAGGGGGTAAATTTGTTGATCTCTCTAACAAAGAATGGACAAATTGTTAATAGAATAAGGGAAAGATTTGGTCATAAAACAGATCAATTACGAAGTTTAACATTTCGTTTGTAACAACCCAAAATAGCCTTCTCTTGAGAAGATTAAACTGCATAAGGGAGATAGTGAAGTCCACATTCTCCTGGACATGGGGCTCAAACACCACAAGAAAGTTGTTAAGCAAAATTGAAAGTCAAATTGAAATAACGTTTACCGTATAGGGCCTTACAGTTCTGGTTATGATACTTTTCAGTTTTCGTGAGCTCTATAGAACGTCAAACCCCGCTCTGAACATCTTACGACCATTGGATCTGCCTCTCTTGGAATATAATACAAAACTTAAAAACAAACCTTTTTGCGGGAAAGAAAACAGACCGAACACTGTGTCTTAACGTATTCTCTAAAAATTCCACGTAAAATAAAATGCCAATAGTTCAATGTTCAACATTGGTTTAAAACCACAACTCAACTATTGACATGAAGCGCTACGAACTCATGGTCGAGAAAGAGTATGAGCACCGGAGCGATATGTCAATATAAATACAAACTTTTACACGGGCTTTCACATTCAGGCAAACGAACCAAGTAACAACGGAACGAACGAACATCTTGTGGAATATAGCCACAACCCCAAAACCACCAGTTGGAAAGTAAACAAGCTGCTCCAAAGGGAATATAGGGAGGGCTTAGGCAAAAAGAAGAGTAGCAGTAGTGTAGTTCAGTAATCAAATAAGACAAGGCAACCTTGTGTATGTGTGTGTTGATGATGTACAACATTACTCGAACGTTCACTCACTAACTCATTTGTACAAGTAACATGACCAAAGAAAATAAGATGATGATGAGTTCAGGGCAAAATGAAGGCAATTGAAAAACAAACCAAGCCACCGCCATCATTTACCAACCAGCACAGTTCCTCTACCACACAACACATTTCACTTATTTCTTCTTACTAACATCAATATGTATTTAGCTGGAAAAGTTCAATTAATTGCGCTGAACTAACAAAAGCAAACAGGAAACAAGAGAAAACACCACACGTTCTGAACAACAACAACAAGCATCGAGGCAAGCTACATGTTTGTATTCTGTTACTGCTGCTACATATAAACCGCAAAAATTAAATTAAAATTTATACACCACTGAAACCCTTGCTTGAGTTTCCGGTGAACTCAACACACACACACAAACATACATTATTTGTTTACAGAAAAAAGGATGAGGAGAATCTTTACCACATAAAATACTTAAAAATGATGAGAATGCACTGAGCAAAATATTAATAAGAATTGTATATAATTTATAATTTTTTTAACAACAAAAAAGGATAACTTATTTATGTCATTTATCCACAAATGTGGATAATTCATTTATATTTTCACAAAGGTGGATAATTTATTTTTCCACAAATATGGATAATTTAATTATTCACAAAACGTGGATATTTATAATTTATTTCTATTTTTATCCACAATCCAAATTTTGTTATCCACAAACGTGCAGAATTTATTTATAATTGGTTTATCCTCAAACATGGATAATATTTTTATACACAAACGTGTATTATTTATTAATATTTTTCTTATCCACAAACGGGGATTAATTTTTTTTTGAATTTTTATTATCCACAAACGTGGATACTTTATTTAGAATATTTGAAAAAATTATTCATAATTTTTTATTCACAAACGTTGGTAATTTATTTATCAACAAAATGTGGATAATTTATTTATCCACAAAACGTAGACAATTTATTTATCAACAAATTGTGGATAATTTATTTATACAAAAAAGTAAATAATTTATTTATCCACAAACGTGGATAATTTATACAAAAAGTAGATAATTTATTTATCCACCAACGTGGATAATTTATTTATCCACAAACGTAGATAATTTTGTATGATTTTTTTTATTTACAACTTTTTATCCACAAACGTGGATAATTTTGTATAATTTTTATTTTTAATTTTTTATCCACAGATGTGGAACATTTATCTCTACTTTTTTATCCACAAAAATGGATACTTTATTTAGATTTTTTTATCCACGAAAGTAGATAATATATGCACAATTTTTTATCCACATACGTGGATATAAAGTGATTTTCCACGTTCGACAATAAAAAATACAAATAAATTATCTACGTTTGTGGTTGACTAAAGTTACAAATAAATTATCCATGTTGGTGGAAAAAAATATATGAGTAAATTATCCACTTTTTTGGATAAAACATAAAATAAATTATCCACGTTTGTGGATAAAAAAATTAAAAATAAATTATCCACGTTTGTGGATAAAAAAATTAAAAATAAATTATCCACGTTTGTGGTTAAAAATTTTTAAAAATAAATTATTCACGTTTGTTGTTGAAAAAGTTAAAAAACTAAATTATGCAAGTTTGTTGATAAAAAAATATAAATAAATTATCCACGTTTGTGATAAAAAATTATAAAAAATTATCTACGTTTGTGATAAAAAATTATGTACGTTTGTGGATAAACAAAATAATAATAAATTATCCACGTTTGCGGATCAAAAAAAAAAAAATATGAATAAATTATCCAAGTTTGTGGAAAAAGAAAATATAAATAAGTTTTCCACGTTTGTGGATAAAAAAATTATAAATAAATTATCCAAGTTTGTGAATAAAAATTATAAATATGTTTTTCACATTTGTGGATAAAAAATTAAAAACAAATTATACACTTTTGTGGATAAACAAATTATAAATAAATTATCGTTTATTGATAAAAAAATCACAAATAAATTATCCACGTTTGTGGATTAAAAATTTTAAATAAATTATCAAAATTGTGGATAAAAAATTATAAATAACATATTCACGTTTATGGATAAAATATACAAATAAATTATCCACGTTTGTGAATAAAAAATTATCCAAGTTTGTGGATAAACAAACTATAAATAAATTTTCCACGTTTATGGATAAAATATACAAATAAATTATCCACGTTTGTGAATAAAAAAATTATCCAAGTTTGTGGATAAACAAATTATAAATAAATTATACAAGTTTGTGGAAATAAAATTATAAATAATTTATCCAAGTTTGTGGATAAAAAAATTATAAATAAATTATCCAAAATTATCTACGTTTGAGTATAACTAAAATATCCACGTTTGTGGATAAAAAAAGTTATAAATAAGTTATCCACGTTTGTGGATAAAAAAGTTATAAACAAGTTATCCACGTTTGTGGATAAAAAAGTTATAAATAAGTTATCCACGTTTGTGGATAAAAAAGTTATAAATAAGTTATCCACGTTTGTGGATAAAAAAGTTATAAATAAGTTATCCACGTTTGTGGTTAAAAAAGTTATAAATAAGTTATCCACGTTTGTGGATAAAAAAGTTATAAATAATTTATCCACGTTTGTGGATAAAAAAGTTATAAATAAGTTATCCACGTTTGTGGATAAAAAAGTTATAAATAAGTTATCCACGTTTGTGGATAAAAAATTATAAATAAGTTATCCACGTTTGTGGATAAAAAACAAGTAAAACAGCATTAAGTTCGGCCGGGCCGAACTTTTCATACCCTCCACCATAAAATATTCTGAACTAAAATGGAATAATTACTTTTCATTCCTGTCCCCAACTTTAAGTGGGTACGTTAAAATGTCAGATAATGTTTATGTACATTTATGCTTCATTCGGGAGGCCCTTTTTTATTGTGCCTATATCTAACTATGTATGTTGACAATTTTTGGTGGGCTAGAGATTGGGAAGTACTGTTATATAGGGGTTATAATAAAACATGGGCCTATGTTGACAGTTTTTGATGGGAGCTTTTAATGTCAAATAACTCCTAATTCGGTTTTAAAAATTTAGCTAGAATCTGCAAAATATCGAAAATCGGTACATAACGTGGGAACTTCAAATGTCATTAACAGCTAGTTCGGAGGTATCTTGGCTATACGAAAATATGAACTTAAATGAACCGTTATATGGGGGCTATACCAAAACTTGGACCTATGTCCAAAAGTTTTGTCATATAAGTTTATTGACATTTAAGAACTTTAAATGTCAAATTATAGCTAAATCGCTCTGAAAATGTAGCTAAAACTGTCAAAATACCGTAAATCGGGGGGTACCGTTATATGGGGGTATACCGAAACGTGGACCTATGTCCACAACTTTTTTTATATAAGTTTATTGACATTTAAGAACCCTAAATGTCAAATTATAGCTACATCGGTCTGAAAATGTAGCTAAAAACGTCAAAATACCGCAAATCGGGGAGTACCGTTATATGGGGGCTATAACAAAACGTGGACCTATGTCCACAACTTTTGTTATATAAGTTTATTGACACTTAAGAACCCTAAATGTCAAATTATAGCTATATCGGTCTGAAAATGTAGCTAAAAACATCAAAACACCGTAAATCGGGGGGCACCGTTATATGGGGGCTATACCAAAACGGGGACCTATGTCCACAACTTTTGTTATATAAGTTTACTGACACTTAAGAACCCTAAATGTCAAGTTATAGCTAAATCGGTCTGAAAATGTAGCTAAAAACGTCAAAATACCGCAAATCGGGGGGTACCATTATATGGGGGCTATACCAAAACGTGGACCTATGTCCACAAGTTTTGTTATATATGTTTATTGACACTTAAGAACCCTAAATGTTAAATTATACCTACATCGGTCTGAAAATGTAGCTAAAAACTTCAAAATACCGTAAATTGGGGGGTACCGTTATATGGGGGCTATACCAAAACGTGGACCTATGTCCACAACTTTTGTTATATAAGTTTATTGATACATAAGAACCCTAAATGTCAAGTTATAGCTAAATCGGTCTGAAAATGTAGCTAAAAACGTCAAAATACCGCAAATCGGGGGGTACCGTTATATGGGGGCTATACCAAAACGTGGACCGATATATCCCATCTTCGAACTTGATCTTCCGACGGCTAAAAAAATGGTATTCCCCAATTTTCAGCGAAATCGGTCAACAAATGCGACCTGTACGTTGCGAACGGACGGACGGACGGACGGACG
This sequence comes from Musca autumnalis, assembly GCF_047663935.1. NCBI lineage: Eukaryota > Metazoa > Arthropoda > Insecta > Diptera > Muscidae > Musca > Musca autumnalis. The sequence goes on along the minus strand of NW_027411977.1, from coordinate 197,749,022 downwards.
GACGGACATGCATAAATCGACTCAGAAAGTGATTCTATGTATATCCCTAGAAGAAACTATGGGTCTATCTCGCTTCCTTTTGTATGTTACATACAAATGCACTAACACATAATACCCCTTACCACATAGTGGTGTAGGGTATAATTATAAATAAATTATCCACGTTTATGGATAAAAAATTATAAATAAATTATCCACGTTTGTGGATAAAAAATTATAAATTATTCACGTTTGTGGATAAAAAATTATAAATAAATTATCCACGTTTGTGGATAAAATATTATAAATAAATTATCCACGTTTGTGGATAAAAACTTATAAAAAAATTATCCACGTTTGTGGATAAAAAATTATAAAAAAATTATCCACGTTTTTTTATAATTATTTTATCCACAAACGTGGATAATTAATTTATATTTTTTATCCACAAACGTGGATAATTGTTTTATCCACAAACGTGGATAATTTTTTTATCCACAAAATGGATAATTTTTTATCCACAAAATGGATAATTTTTTATCCGCAAACGTGGATAATTTTTTTATCCACAAACGTGGATAATTTTTTATCCACAAACGTGGATAATTTTTTTATCCACAAACGTGGGTAATTTTTTTATCCACAAACGTGGATAATTTTTTTATCCACAAACGTGAATAATTTTTTTATCCACAAACGTGGATAATTTTTTTATCCACAAACGTGGATAATTATTTTATCCACAAACGTGGATAATTTTTTTATCCACAAACGTGGATAATTTTTTTATCCACAAACGTGGATAATTTTTTTATCCACAAACGTGGATAATTTTTTTATCCACAAACGTGGATAATTTTTTTATCCACAAACATGGATAATTTTTTTATCCACAAACGTGGATAATTTTTTTATCCACAAACGTGGATAATTTTTTTATCCACAAACGTGGATAATTTTTTTATCCACAAACGTGGATAATTTTTTTATCCACAATCGTGGATAATTTTTTTATCCACAAACGTGGATAATTTTTTTATCCACAAACGTGGATAATTTTTTTATCCACAAACGTGGATAATTTTTTTATCCACAAACGTGGATAATTTTTTTATCCACAAACGTGGATAATTTTTTTATCCACAAACATGGATAATTTTTTTATCCACAAACGTGGATAATTTTTTTATCCACAAACGTGGATAATTTATACAAAAAGTAGATAATTTATTTATCCACCAACGTGGATAATTTATTTATCCACAAACGTAGATAATTTTGTATGATTTTTTTATTTACAACTTTTTATCCACAAACGTGGATAATTTTGTATAATTTTTATTTTTAATTTTTTAGCCACAGATGTGGAACATTTATCTCTACTTTTTTATCCACAAAAATGGATACTTTATTTAGATTTTTTTTATCCACGAAAGTAGATAATATATGCACAATTTTTTATCCACAAACGTGGATATAAATTTATTTTCCACGTTCGACAATAAAAAATACAAATAAATTATCTACGTTTGTGGTTGACTAAAGTTACAAATAAATTATCCATGTTGGTGGAAAAAAATATATGAGTAAATTATCCACTTTTTTGGATAAAACATAAAATAAATTATCCACGTTTGTGGATAAAAAAATTAAAAATAAATTATCCACGTTTGTGGATAAAAAAATTAAAAATAAATTATCCACGTTTGTTGTTGAAAAAGTTAAAAAACAAAATTATGCAAGTTTGTTGATAAAAAAAAATATAAATAAATTATCCACGTTTGTGATAAAAAATTATAAAAAATTATCTACGTTTGTGATAAAAAATTATCTACGTTTGTGGATAAACAAAATATAAATAAATTATCCACGTTTGCGGATCAAAAAAAAAAAAAAAAATATGAATAATTTATCCAAGTTTGTGGAAAAAAAAATATAAATAAGTTTTCCACGTTTGTGGATAAAAAAATTATAAATAAATTATCCAAGTTTGTGAATAAAAATTATAAATATGTTTTTCACATTTGTGGATAAAAAATTAAAAACAAATTATACACTTTTGTGGATAAACAAATTATAAATAAATTATCGTTTGTTGATAAAAAAATCACAAATAAATTATCCACGTTTGTGGATTAAAAATTTTAAATAAATTATCAAAATTGTGGATAAAAAATTATAAATAACATATTCACGTTTATGGATAAAATATACAAATAAATTATCCACGTTTGTGAATAAAAAATTATCCAAGTTTGTGGATAAACAAACTATAAATAAATTTTCCACGTTTATGGATAAAATATACAAATAAATTATCCACGTTTGTGAATAAAAAAATTATCCAAGTTTGTGGATAAAAAAATTATAAATAAATTATACAAGTTTGTGGAAATAAAATTATAAATAATTTATCCAAGTTTGTGGATAAAAAAATTATAAATAAATTATCCAAAATTATCTACGTTTGAGTATAACTAAAATATCCACGTTTGTGGATAAAAATAGTTATAAATAAGTTATCCACGTTTGTGGTTAAAAAAGTTATAAATAAGTTATCCACGTTTGTGGATAAAAAAGTTATAAATAATTTATCCACGTTTGTGGATAAAAAAGTTATAAATAAGTTATCCACGTTTGTGGATAAAAAAGTTATAAATAAGTTATCCACGTTTGTGGATAAAAAATTATAAATAAGTTATCCACGTTTGTGGATAAAAAATTATAAATAAATTATCCACGTTTATGGATAAAAAATTATAAATAAATTATCCACGTTTGTGGATAAAAAATTATAAATTATTCACGTTTGTGGATAAAAAATTATAAATAAATTATCCACGTTTGTGGATAAAATATTATAAATAAATTATCCACGTTTGTGGATAAAAAATTATAAAAAAATTATCCACGTTTGTGGATAAAAAATCATAAAAAAATTATCCACGTTTTTTTATAATTATTTTATCCACAAACGTGGATAATTAATTTATATTTTTTATATTATATTTTATATAACGTGGATAATTGTTTTATCCACAAACGTGGATAATTTTTTTATCCACAAAATGAATAATTTTTTATCCACAAAATGGATAATTTTTTATCCGCTAACGTGGATAATTTTTTTATCCACAAACGTGGATAATTTTTTATCCACAAACGTGGATAATTTTTTTATCCACAAACGTGGGTAATTTTTTTATCCACAAACGTGGATAATTTTTTTATCCACAAACGTGGATAATTTTTTTATCCACAAACGTGGATAATTTTTTTATCCACAAACGTGGATAATTTTTTTATCCACAAACGTGGATAATTTTTTTATCCACAAACATGGATAATTTTTTTATCCACAAACGTGGATAATTTTTTTATCCATAAACGTGGATAATTTTTTTATCCACAAACGTGGATAATTTTTTTATCCACAAACGTGGATAATTTTTTTATCCACAAACGTGGATAATTTTTTTATCCACAAACGTGGATAATTTTTTTATCCACAAACGTGGATAATTTTTTTATCCACAAACGTGGATAATTTTTTTATCCACAAACGTGGATAATATATTTATCCACAAACGTGGATAAATTATTTATCTACAGACGTGGATAATTTATTTATCTACGAACGTGGATAATTTATTTATCCGCAAACCTGGATAATTTATTTATCCACAAACTTGGTTAATTTTTTATCCACAAACATGGATAATTTATTTATCCACAAACGTGGATAATTTATTTATCCACAAACGTTGATAATTTACAGAAAAAAGGATGAGGAGAATCTTTACCACATAAAATACTTAAAAATGATGAGAATGCACTGGGAAAAATAATATGATGAGTTGTGGATAATTTATTTATCCACAGATTTGGATCATTTATTTATCCACAAACGTGGATAATTTATTTATCCACAGATGTGTATTATTTATTTATCCACAAACGTGGATAAGTTATTTAACCACACAAATGGATGAGGTATTTATCCACAAACGTGGATAATTTTATATCAACAAACGTGAATATATTTTTATCCACAAACGTGGATAAATTATTTATCTACTAACGTATACAGGAAAGTTTAATTTTTCGTCAGTGTACCACCACAATCTTTGCTACAACTATTATTTGTATTGCTTTTGTTGGCCTTCGCTTGCCTTACACGCTTGCAAACATTTACTGATTCAACTGATGCTGATGATGTCAGTGGTGTTGATGCGGCTGTTTGTTGGCAAATAGCGAAAACAACGCCACGAACAGCAGCAACAACAACAAGAACACGAAAGCGTTTAATGTAGTGAAGCACGTAATGTGAATGACAAGTGTTAAGACGTTAACATTTAATGGCATGTTCAGTGTGAAAAGTGAAAAGCAACAACGGCGACGACGACGAATAGTAGTGACAACGACATTGGCAAAAACAGCCCTCCTTGGTAAATAAAGGCACAAAAACACATACAACAAATGAATGAATTTACTTAACAACAGCATTGAGCGTGTCAGCATGTAAAAGGGTTTAAGCTTTCATTATTACTCGGCTTTGGGGTAGAAAACGTAGGAAAATTTAATTAAATTTAAAGAAAGAAACAACTGCTTCGTTCGATCATGTCGTTCGTTTTGTTGTTGGTTATAAGCCCACCAAGCAAGCAAGCCAAAGGCCGAATGCTGCAGAATTTAATCAAGATAAAGTAAGCGTAACATTAAGCTTTTTATTGAATCTCAACGTGTGTGTATGTGGATGGTGGATTGGGTCAGAGAATTGAATTAAGTGGACGTAACAAGAATGCTGGATTAAAAACGTCATTGCCTGAGTTGTAGTAATTTAATGTGAAGGGAAAAACTAGTGTGAACTATTGCGGAACAGTTCAAAATAATGTGCAGCATGCTAGTTTGTCGTTGACACAATATTATGGAATTTAAGTTTTTATACCCCCCCACCATAGTATAGAGGGTATATTAAGTTTGTATTTCATTGAAATAATCATAAAGTATATTCTTTATCAGCGTAAAATTCTGAGTCGATCTATACATGTCCGTCCGTCCGTCTGTGGTAATCACTCTAGCATCCACAAAAATGGAGATGGGACGCTGACATTTTGGAAAGATGCGTGTTTTGTTTGCAGGCAGTCAAGTTCGATAATGGGCTATACCGGTTCACGTTTTGGTATAGCCCCCATATAACGGTAACCCCCGATTTCAGGTATTTTGATGTTTTTAGCCACATTTTCAAACAAAATTATATATAATTTGGCATTTAGGGTTCCTGGTGATCAACAAACTTACATTCCAAAAATTATGGGCATAGGTCCATGTTTTTGTATACCCCAATATAACGGTAACTCCCGATTTTCGGAATTTTGAGGATTTTAGCTACAATTTTCAACCGAACTAACTGTAATTTTACATTTTAGGGTTTCAGTGGTCACGCAACTTCTCCACCAAAAATCGTCAACATTGGTCTATTTTTAGGTGTAGCCCCCATATAGCGGTAACTTCCGATTTTCGGTGTTTTGAGGATTTTAGTTACAATTTTCACCCGAAGTAGGTGTAATTTGACATTTGAGGATTTCAGTGGTCACGCAACTTCTCCATCAAAAATTGTCAACATAGGTGCATGTTTCGGTATAGCCCCCATATAACGATACCTCCCGATTTTCGGTATTTTGAGGATTTTAACTACAATTTTCAAACGAAATAGCGGTAATTTGACATTTGAGGATTTCAGTGGTCACGCAACTTCTCCATCAAAAATTGTCAACATAGGTCCATGTTTTGGTATAGCCCCAATATAACGGTACCTTCCGATTTTCTGTATTTTGAGGATATTAGCTACAATTTTTAACCGAAGTAACTGTAATTTAACATTTGAGGGTCTCAGTGATCACGAAACTTCTCCACCAAAAAATCGTCAACATTGGTCTATGTTTTGGTATAGCCCCCATATAACAGTACCTTCCGATTTTCGGTATTTTAAAGGATTTTAGCTCCAATTTTTAACCAAAATAGCTGTAATTTGTCATTTGAAGGTTTCAATGGTCACGCAACTTCTCCACCAAAAATCACCAACCTAGGTCTATCTTTTGGTTTAGCCCCCATATAACGATACCTGCCGGTTTTCGGTATTTTGAGGACTTTAGCTACAATTTTTAACCGAACTAACTGTAATTTCACATTTCAGGGTCTCAGTGGTCACGAAACTTCTCCACAGAAAACCGTTAATATAGGTATATGGTTTGGTATAGCCCCTATATAGCGGTACATCACAACTTTCGGTACATTCCGATTTTCGGTATTTTGAGGATATTAGCTACAATTTTCAACCGAACTAACTGTAATTTGACACTTGAAGTTTTCAGTGATCACGAAACTTCTCCACCAAAAATCGTCAACGTAGGTCCATGTTTTGGTATAGCCCCTATATAACGGTACCTTCCAATTTTCGGTATTTTGAGGATTTTAGCTACAATTTTAAACCGAAAAAGCTGTAATTTGACGTTTGAGGGTTTCAATAGTCGCGCAAATTCTCTACCAAATCGCCAACATTGGTCTATCTTTTGGTACAGCCCCCATATAACGGTACCGTCCGATTTTCGGTATTTTGAGGATTTTAGCTACGATTTTTAACCGAACTAATTGTAATTTGACATTTGAGGTTTTCAGGACCACGAAACTTCTTCACCAAAAATCGTCAACATTGGTCTATTTTTTGGTATAGCCCCCATATAACAGTACCTTCCGATTTTCGGTATTTTGAGGATTTTAGCTACAATTTTCAACCGAAGTAGCTGTACTTTGACATTTGAGGATTTCAGTGGTCACGCAACTTTTCCATAAAAAATTGTCAACATAGGTGCATGTTTTGGTCCTCACCAATAATCGTCAACGTAGGTCCATGTTTTGATATAGCCCCCATAGAACGGTACCACCCGATTTTCGGTATTTTGAAGGTTTTAGCTTCATTATCACACCAAAATGACTGAAAATTAATACTTAGTCTTCGTTGGGGGTATACAACTTTCCCCCAGAGTTTTGTCGGTATAGGTCAACGCCTTCATATAGCCCCCATAGAACGGTACCTCCCGATTTTCGGTATTTTGAAGGTTGTGGCCTCAATATTCCTCCGAAATGACTAAAGTTTGGTATTTAGTCTTCCCTGGTGGTATACAACTTTCCCCCAGAATTTTGTAGGTATAGTTCCACGCCTTCATATAGCCCCCATAGAACGGTACCTCCCGATTTTCGGTATTTTGAAGGTTGGGGCCTAAATATTCCTCCGAAATGGCTGAAATTTGGTACTTAGTCTTCATTTGGAGTATGAAACTTTACCTCAGAATTTTGTTGGTATAGGTCCACACCTTCATATAGACCACATAGAACAGCACCTCCCGATTTTCGGTATTTTGAAGGTTGTTGGCTCAATATTCCACCGAAATGGCTGAAAATTGGTATTAAGTCTTCATTTGGAGTATGAAACTTTACCTCAGAACTTTGTTGGTATAGGTCCACGCCTTCATATAGCCCCCTAGAACGGCACCTCCCGATTTTCGGTATTTTGAAGGTTGAGGCCTCAATATTAATCAGAAATGGCTAAAATTTGGTATTTAGTTTTCGTTTTGGAAATTAAACTTTCCCCCCAGAATTTTGTTGGTATAGGTGCACGCTTTCGTATAGCCCCCTAAAACGGTACCTCCCGATTTTCGGTATTTTGAAGGTTCTGGTCTCAATATTCTTTCGAATTAGCTGATATTTGGTGTTTAGTCATCATTTGGTGTAAAAACTTCCTACATGAAATTTATGGGTGTAGGTCCACGGCTTTATATAGGTTGTGACTTCAATATCCCACCGAAATGACTTATTTTTGTTATTTAGTCTTCCAGGGGGTTATAAAGTATTCCTGAAAATAATTACTTGTATATGTCCACGTCTTCCTTTATTCCCCATAGAAGCATACCTCTTAATTATACCCTCAGCCTTTAGGCTAAAGAGGGTATATACACTATGATACGATGAAAATGTGGCTCATCGAAATAATGGTTTTAGACCCCAACTATGTTTGGACGAAATGTGTTTCAGACAATTTGGAGTCGGTCTAGCCATGTCCGTCCGTCTGTCGGTCTGTCCTGCTGGCTGGAGCGCACGATAACTCTTGAACAGATGAACAGGTTTGGTTCAAATTTTGGCTTTCGAAATATTTTGCCCAAGCTTAGTTTAAGTTCGAAGGTGAGCTACATCGGTCCACTCCTTCCGGTACCTCTTCCACAAAAGTTTGAAAATGTTCGGAAAGTTTGTGCGCACGATAACTCTTGAAGGGAGTGACCGATTTGCTCCATACTTTGTATAGCGTAAACTTTCTACCAGAATAATATGAGGTTCCAATATAGTCACAATAGGTTCACTCCTTCGGGTACCTCCCACACAAAATTTCGGTAAAGTTCGGTTTAGGGCCTCTCGAATCGCTTTGATTTTGGTTGAAGCAACTTATATTCAGCGCCCTCTATACGACGGTGCAAGTTTCATCCTCAATATTTCCTGAGAAAATAGCCTAAAAGTTGCAAAAAACCCTTATCACACCGTATGTAATGGTTTGAGCGCAAATAACTCTCGAACGGATCTGCCGATTCAGTCCACAATTCGGCTTTCGTAATATTTTGTCCAAACATAGTTTATGTTCGCAAATAATCCAAATCGGTCCATTCCTTCAGGTACCTCCCCCACAAAAGTTCAAAAATTTTCGGAAAAATTGTGAGCACGATAACTCTTGAAGGGAGTGAACGATTTGGTCCATACTATACACATCTTAATATATCTACCAGATATAGATCAGGTTTAAATATGGACTATATTTGTCCACTCCCTTTAAGACCTGCTCTCGAAACACTTTGGTTTTTGTTGAAACAACTTGCATTCGCTACCTCAATTACCACGATTAATGTTTTTTCAGGGGCAAGTCCGTACTTCTTGAGGAAACAGCCCGAAAGGTGTAAGAACCCCTATATGTAGTCGCTGGAGAGCACGAGAACTTCTTCTTCCCTTAGGGTACCTCCCCCACAAAAGTTCAAAATTCGTGTCGAAATGCAGTTTAGGGTCTCTTCGAAGATGCTTTTGAAATGAATGCCGATGCTGTTCATTTTGGTCTTGCTGTTTACAGTCATATTATGTTTTCCGTCGACAAATCCATGCTTCCTGGCATACTGGTCTAAAAGTTATAAGATGACCCACCCCACTGGTGTGCCCAATATATATCAAGAAGATATAACTCTCAAAATCAGATCCACTTCCTATGTCGTCTATTCATTTAAGTAGCCCATCCGCAAGACTTTAATCCTAATCCACATTATCGTCGGCAAGTTCAAAGGTACAAAATGGTCACAAAATTCTGAAAAAACCCGAAATACATTCGATCTGTCCGTAGATTAATATTTCAATTCACATAGGCTGAGGGTATATCTCTGTCGGCAAAGCCGACTGATACTTTTTTACTTGTTTTTGGTATTTTTTAGGGTTTAGCAACTATACGCCGTTCTTACTTGATTTGGGGTATCCGTATTCGAAACATTGTTCTACCTAAAAATGTGAATGTAAACTATTTTATTTTTTGGTGGTGATATATTTAACCAATGCGGAGAGCATTCAAACACATTTGCTTATTTTTTTAAGTCCCCACTAAGATTGTTAGTTTCTCTTCCTAATTCATTTATGATCCCAAATGTGAAACTTCCTTTTGAGCCTATTAAATAATATTTCCTCAAGCAATTAATATATGAGCTCTTGAGATCTTCAAAGTTTGATTGGAATTGTGACAGACACATACGCACACTCACACACATGTGAAAAATATAGCATACTTGTAGGCTTATGTGTTCTTCTAGCAATAAAACTTTTTCTCTTGAACATACTTCAAAAATAAAACTTTTTTAGATGTTACACGTATACTGACACACTTGTAAGCGCCACACACGCACAATCAAACTTAATCAAACCACATATTACACGTATGAAAGACAATCAAAAGTTTTACTAAAATGTAATCAAATTTCCAAGTAATTTGCTTTAAGGCATACTTTGCAAACATATAAAACAGCCTATTTTGAGGATGGTATTTACTAGGAGTTATGTGGTTGCGGGATGTTTGAAGGAAATGATAGGATTATAATGTGAGGTGGGTACATAAAAAACTAATAACATTTTTAAGGATCTTCTTTTACTTTCATAGTTTCGGTAGGCAAAAATTGTGGTTAAGGAATACAGAGATAAAAGCTTTTGTGTGTGAATAAGACGAATATAATTGTTTAATATAACCTTTGGCATACTTTAAGGCTTTACTTTATTTTTTTGTTTTAAAGCCAACTTTAAGACTCTTAGAAGCAGCCATAAAGTACACTGCTGTTGTGGTTATGAACAACGAAGCAATTTGTTAGTTTCCCATTAAAACTTTAAACAATCCGTTTTCCCCCTTAAAATCCCTTTTGTTTTTAATGCAAATTTTGCCAAAAATTTAATTTGACCTTTAGGCAAAATTTAATTAAAACACATGATTTTTATTTCATTCTTCTATTTTTCCTTGATTGCATAGATTCTTAAAATTCTTCACATATGCACATATATGTTTGTGGTAAATTTCTATTGGCCAAATCAAATATTGACCACAAACAGAACAAAAAATCTCAAGAAAATATTTCTTTTATTAGTTTTTGCAATTAAAGAATTTTCTACACCTTTCCTTCTGTTTGCCATAACGACTTTCTTTAGTTTAGTTTTATTTCAGGAAAATTTCAACAAAAAATCATGCTCAACATTTAAGTTTTAATAAATTGCTTTTCCAAACCACACAAACCACAATCATTAGTTATTTTGTGTATGTGTTAGTTTGCATATTTAAATATTCAGTAGGTGAACAAGTCAAGATGTAGTCAATTCAATCAATTGTCAGCATTGTCAATGCGTAGCAATTTTGTTTAGAGTAAATACAAATGGAATAATTCGAATTACAAATGAAAAAATTCGAATTACAAATGAAAAAAATTCAAATTACAGATTAAATAATTCGAATTTCAAACGGAATTCTCAAATTACAAATGAAATAATTAGAAATTCAATTGGAATTCTCACACTACAAGTGAAATGTTTCGAATAATAAAAGAAATAATCAAATTACAACTGAAATTCTTCGAATTACATGGGAAAATGTTGAAGTAGTTGCAGAGGAATTCAAGGTCAAAGTTAAAAATGTCAGTTTTTTCATATTTTGCATGAAAATATGAGTGTTTTTGCTTTTTTCACATGCTCTAACTTTTTAAAAAGGTTAAATACCAATAAATAAACCATTAAAATACAAAAATTAAAGAAAAATGGAAACTTCTTATTCTTGGAGTTTTGGTTTGGCTTGAGGTCATGCAAAACATAAAAACAACAATTTGTAGTTGGTTTAAATGTATCACTTTATTTTACCGATATTTCGATCGTCCTCGACGATCATCATCAGGGTTTTTGAATTTTGTTGTTTTACGTTAATAAATTGGCGAAAATTCTACTTCCACTCATGTTCTAAGGTATTTTCCAACTGTTGGAATAAGTCCATAGGTCAACTATAATACAACATAAAATAAAAAAAAAGAAAAATGGAAACATTTTTTTATTTTCAAAATTTTTTTTAAATTGTTGTTTCAAATAATATAATTTTTTTTTCAAAATTAAAAAAAAATCGTATGGGCAAAAATCTGAAAAATTGAGTTTTCCATTTAAAAAAAATCCAAAAAAATATTTTGATGCTACATCAATGATTTTTGTTACATAGCACAGTGGATCCACTTGTATGGAGAAAGTGGCCAAAAATATTTCCCGTGTAAATATCAAGCTAATGCGCTGGTTACAGCATTATGCTACTGCGAAGAGTGTTTTAAGAAACCACGAGCGTAACATTCTCCCCCCTTTCTCCTCTGGAGGGTATACGGTAAGAATTGTTTTATGCTGTTAATACAAAATGACATGAACATAGATCGCGATTATCTTATGATGCAAAAATCGGCTTGCGGAAATAAAACAATCTCCAAAACAACATAAAATCCAACCAATTTAGCGGAATAAAATAATCAGCATTTTGTCTGAAAATTGGTAAAATTTTTAATATAGATCTTATAGTGTTCCTAATGGAAGGCACGTACCGCTAATATATCCATATAAACCCTATTCTAGGGCAGCTTTAGTCAGCAACCTACCATTTATAGTCTGGCAATAGATGGCAGTTGATTTTAGTACTAAATAATCTTAAAGCAATAACCTACTTTGGACTAAACTTAGGTCACGACTAAACCCTTATGTCAAATTTAAGTATATGATCGAATTGCCATTACAAAATACACTAAGAAAATATGCAGCTAACTAGAATTCCACAATACGCTAAAACACTATTTTTTAATGAAAATTAAGCTATTACCTCCTCCTTCAAAATCCACTATAATATTTTGCTATACGTATTAGTTTCGCGATATTTTGAATATATTTACTTGCATTTAAAATATAGGTTGTACTCACAACATAAAATATTAGTCAAATGTTCCGAATTTTGAAGCTATTCTTAACAAGATCGCGTTCGAATGTTACAAAAATGAATATATTTTTAAAAAGGTCTATATCATAGCTGTCGGAGTTGCCAGATGTTGTACCAAAATTTTGACATTCATTTTTTATTTTTGGCCAATGGGTGGATCCACTGTGCGATGGCTGTTAATGCCGACACTTTGGAGTTCATTTCGTTCTTAGTCCATATTTACATTAGGCAAATTTTTCTTGCGGCAATTGTCAGTTTGAAGGATAGAGGGGTGAGGCATATTATAACCCTTTGCCTCTCAACACCCTCTCTCACCTACAAACTGACAATTGCCGCAAGGAAAATCGCCTAATGTAAATTTGGACTTATGAACGTTTCTTTCAATTTTCATATAAACTTCCACTCAAGGTGCAATAACCAGGTGATACAGTAATCCTAGCAAATGTCTACTTTTGCTATGAGTATATATGTAATTTTGCTCTAAAAAAATAATAAAAATATTTGAATCCGTCCAAAAATATAATATTACTACTGGCTAATTTTAATTTTTTCAACAATATTTTACTGTTCTACTCTTTATAATGCATTTCTCGCTCTAAATAATTTTGACATGAAAGAAGAATAAGTTGTGAATTTGCTTCCTCTGTAACCTTACAAAATGAATTAATTAATTAAGTGGTACATAAAAATCCTATATTCCTACATACAAATATTGGAACAATATACACTAAGCATTAAAAACGAATTTAAACTGATTATTTATCAACCAAAATGAGTTTCGGCAATTCAAATGAAATCAACACTGCCAGAAAAGCTTTTAAATCCCGAAATATGAGGAAATATTACAACGGGGCCACCGTGGTGCAATGGTTAGCACGTCCGCCTTGCACTCAGAAGGTCTGCGGTTCGAATCCCAGGCCAAGCAACATCAAATTTTCAACGGTGGCAAAATCCCCCCTCAGTAATGCTGTCGACATTTCCTGAGTATTTAAGCCATGAAAAACTTCTCTACAATTGGTGTCGTAAGACACGCCGTTCGGACTCGGCAATAAAAAGTAGGTCCCATATCATTGAGCCAATATGAATCGGCGTGCACTCATTGATATGAGAGAAGTCTCCTTTGTCCCTTCAGGGATGTTGTGGGAACATATGTATGTATGTAGTTTTATTGAAGAAAATTGGTCGTTTTATGGTAAAAATTTATATTTTAATTTGACTGTCCGCCATTTTTGTGCAACCTACTATTTTGTCAAATCCGCCGATGAAGGACAAGATTTTTATATTCTAAATAAGCCCACAAAAAAATAGTAAACCGTAAACCGCTTAAAAAAAAGAGAGTTTCGTAGACTGTCATTTGTCACAAAACTATGTTATATATTTAAACAACAAAATTTCCAAAAGTAGCTTAAAATGTGCCCTTTCAGATGAAAAAATAAAACGTTTAAAAAATTGGTAGATTTCTTAGAAAAAAAATCATGAAAAATTATTAATTAATTTCACGTTGAAGTCGAGCTTGATGATCAATAATGCAAGTGAAAAAGGAAAGCCGACGATTCGAGCCCACACATCCACCACTATGTGACATGACATGTTTCGCCTTTGCTAATGAAGGCTCCTCAGACACATCGGATGTGGGACGGCTTCGCTATCATCTAACTTTTACTCTTTCAAATGCATTTTGTTTTTTTTTTTTACAAAAACAATGGGGATTTTCCCATTTGTTACTCCCAGTTGCATATATATGCAACCCTTTAAAACTAAAATATTAATAAAAAAACAATTATTAACTTTAAGTTGTGCTTAGAAATTATTTTTTCAATTTAATGTGACACTGAAATTCGAAAAATATAAAGCTTTGAACCCCAAATGATTCCTTGAATTTATCTCCGTTTTTATGGATTTTGCCCCAATGTGCGGCGGTTGAGGAGGAATTCATGGTCAAAGTTAAAATTTTGAGTTTTTTATAATCTGCATCAAAATATGAGTATCTTAGAGTTTTTATATAATCTAACTAATAAGAAAGGTCAAACCCCAATAAACGAACCATTAAAATTCAAAAAAAATAAATTTTTATTTCTTTTTTGATTTTTTTTTTAATTTAAAAATTTAATTTAAATTGAAAAAATTTTCCTTGGGTTTTCATAAAGCTCTTATAATTCGTATAAAAACTTATATATTAAAAAATGTCAATTTGTGTGAAAAATTTATAATTTATATGGGAAACGGTATGAAAAAGAAACACATTTTGACCCATGTAATTTCAAAAAAAATATATATATTAAAAAAGTGTTAACGGACGGAACTGGACGGTTACAAAAGTATATATGGGCTAAAAGAGGACACTCTAGGGCATCATTCTGTGAAAACGGAACTTTGTTCCAAGCTGTTCCCTAAAAGTTCTAGTCCACTAAACGAGGAATTTCACTTAAATTTTGTACCTGAGGAAAAATAAAATATCTCAGTTTGTGTAAACGCTACGGCAATTTGTTGAAACGACAATTAAAGGCAACAATCCTACCTACCAAACAAAAAACAATTAACACAATTAACATAATAAATTGTATAGTTTCTGAGAATTAGCTGTTTCTTTCTCCAGAAATTTGCAAAAGTTACGTATTTTCCAAAATTGGGAAACATTTTTCATCTTTAGGAGCACGTCATGCTTACGCCTTCCAATATTTTGATCTAATTTTTTAGCATTCCTTATTTTCAATATGTTTACTATCGAATTCCGTATAGAAATTAACAATCGGTGACAACTAAAATGGTGGTTTTGGCCAGGGGGTATTTTGCCACCGTTTGAAATTTGATGTTGCCTGGGCTGGGAATCGTACGCTATAGTAGCCATGAAAACATTTACTACTTCCACTCAGCGTTCGAAAACTTACATTAAGGTACCGTACAATAACGTTTTGTAGCGTACCTAGCATGAAAAGTTACACTACGATAAGGTACCGTACATGTACACAAACTTTAAAAAAAATTTTAGCGTTTGTGTACATGTACCCAACGAAAATCGTAGCGTACATGTTTGGTACGCAACCACCATTGTAAAGTAACAACCACGTACCCAACCGAAATGGTTGGGTACGTACGTTATAAATGTTGCGTGTACATTAAAAAACCACGTAGCGTACATCATTATGTACCCTAAAAAACAAATAGAGGTTGCGTACACCCGAGTGATGTTTATGAAGAGGTTGCGTACACCTGAGTGATGTTTATAAAGAAATACTAAATATGAATGGCATGAGGAAAAATACAACCATAAAAATAAGAGTGAATATCGTATAAATAAAATACAAAAGTATATCAGGAAAAATGTCTAAAATTGTCTTTTCCATTTCAAAAAAATTAAAAAAAAATTTTGATACTACATTAATGATTTTTGGTACATAGATTAAGAAAAAAATCTGCATTCCAAATCTGTTTTCGTTACTAACTTTGATCGTTGCGCGCAAAAGATATGACCGTTTTAATTATGATAATTAGAAAAAATCCTAAAAAAATCGCGATTTAATATAGTTAGCTGTTATATCCTATTATCGTTAACTGAATTCGTAACCTTTGCGATGATGCAAAAAATAATAGCAAAGTCTCAATGGATTCGCGAAAAATCAAATTTGTTAAATAATTTCAGGTATTTACAAACATATTTTTGAAACAATAGCGCTCATACTTACGAAAAATATATAAAAAATTATAACAGCATCCAGACATTTTGAGGAATAAAATGAAACCTAAGTTGTGAAGGTTGGAGCTATAGTATTCATGTTATTTGCAAAAATACGAAGAAAATATTAGGAAAAAATTAAAATCATATTATTCTAATTTTATTTTTTATGGTTTTATAGGAAAAGTTGCAGAAAAAATTTTTGAGTTCTTCGGCATTTTCGTGAAAATTTCACGCAATAATGATGATATTCCGTTGTAACAAATTTTTCGCTTATAGTTTTCCTATTGGATAATATTATTAGAACCTTATATTAAATCACAAAGAATTCCAATTGTGGCATAACGTTAAAATAATGTTATATTGAATATTATAACATTTGAGACGCATATAAACCGCGTAATTATGAAAATGACATGATGCGCATCCGATTTTCCAACACAGCGAATCAATCCCTCTTATTTGATGTACAGTTTGTCAAATTCTATTTGGCGGCCACGATGTAGCATCTGCGGCATATTAGGGTGCAAAATACTGTAAAATGGTCATAATATCAGCGAAGTTCATTTACATTTTATGCGCATCCGATTTCAATAATCACCATTAAAAAATACATCATTCTATGCCGTCTCAATGCGACCCATCAAGAACCGTGGATGTAGCATCGCACTAAATTTTTAGAAAAAATCTATTATATCTCTGGATTTACGAGAGTTTAAACACGCCTATCGATCTATTTATTTAAGTAGAACTGACACATCCAAAACGCGTTTAAATATGCGATATTTTCAAAATAAATTTTTGCAAATTTTCGAAATTTGAGGGGTATCATATCCGCTGATCTAGTGGGTGGATTTTTACGCGTCGTAGCTTGTAAGATTCAGAACGTAAAAAAACTAAATTTACGCAGGTTTCCAAGGAAATCAAATGACGTTTGTAAAATTTAAACCAAAAAATAGGGTTTTGAGAAAAAATTACGCACAAAAATTTCGTGTTTGGGCGCAGATTACTGTGATCCTGTGAGGGCTACACCCTCATGTTATACATTAGAAAATTCGAAATCGCGAGTACTACAATCAAATAATAAGATTTTAGGGAAATCCAGGTGCGCGTCCCGATTAGAGCAAAAATTCAAAAAACCCCATTTTCAGGTTTCAAAATGTCAGCATCCATTTGAGGTAGATACAGTGGATATATTAAAAAATCATACATTAGAAAATTCAACTCTGAAGTGTACTCTTTAACTTCTCCTTTGAGCATTAAGCTCTACATTGTGTTGTAAAACCACTAATTGGAAACCCCTCGGTGAATCGGGCTAAAACAGTTTATTTTACCGAAATGTGGTCAAAAGTTATGGTATACCCCATACCTCAGTTTCAACATAAGTTAATTTTTTACAAAAAGCTTGATATATATTTATATTTAACCAGTAAATATGAAAACATTTATTTATTTTATAAAAAATTAACGAATATATAAAAGATTAACATGTGAGAAAGCTCAACTTTCATAATTGAAATCCCATTTGACTTTTACCATTAATATACATATGTTCAAGATTTGTTGCTGACATGCGGTTGCGCTGATCAGATAATATGTATTTCACAGCAGAAAATAAGGTTTCCACACTTAATTGGGTTGACGGCATTACCTGTACAATATTATCAATCTCACTGATGATGGTATCCTGAGAGTACCAAAATGCTATTATATTCTCATTTAGTCGCAATCTTGATTGCAGCACATAAGTGGCAAAATCAGCTTCTAAATTGTGTAAATTAGATGAACTCGGAATTTCTGTGGCAGGATCTATCATTTGCAGATACTCGGAAAAAGATTTGGCTGCATGTGGTCTGCTCGGTGATGGAGTTTCCTCTAATATTGGGTGGCTTGTATTGTGTTGATAAAAGATGATTGATATAAATAAATATGCATTGATTTGGTTAACTTAAGCAAACTTAGCTTCTGTTGACTTCATGCGTTTATATAACGATAGTATGTAGCTCTTCGCCCTTTGTTTTTGTTCGCAAGTTAAGCATACTTTGATTCGTGGATCCAAGAACACAGCTGCGTTAAACAGTTCATTTTCTAAAAGTTTATCCTTTCTTATCTTCAACGACTCCTTGAGAAGGGTTTTCATGTTGCTATCCGGTAAAGCGTCAATTTGAAATGACGTTCACTATAGCACAGCTGTTCGCTTTGTAACTTAATGGTAGCATTGTAAATAGGTTTAAATAGTCCCAAGAATTCAGTTGTGAAAGACCATTCTTCAGATTCATGAAATACATCAGGATAATCCTTGCTTAGTGTATTTATAATATCCCTCATTTCCAGGATTCTTTCAATCATTTTATATGTTGAATTCCAACGTGTTGCACAATCAATGATGGGTTTTTTCACTTCTTTGAAAATTTAAAATCATTTTACTTCGTTTACACACAGTTGGAGAGTGTGAGCACCACAACGAGCATATTTGATCCGTTGTCGGTTGTAATCGTTAAAATATTACGTAAATTAACATCATATTCCTTTAGAACATCCAATATAACTGTTTTTAAATATTTAGAAGTGTGATTTTATCTAAGTTCCTTTATAGCCAACGTTTTAACAACGATTATACCATGTTTAATGTATTTAACAGCATACTTAAGTCCAGCCTTGTTGCGACATCCATCTTAAGGGAAAATAATATCCCTTTAAGATCGTTTGAGATTCCCGTTTTAATATTTTTTGAGAAAGCTATAAATCGTTCCATTACGTTATGTTCATTTGCCGTTATCCCGAGTACACTTAAAACAGGTTCTTTAAGAACTGTGTAGGCTTTATCTCCGTCCATATGTAAAGTACGTCCTTTTTTTTGTAAGCAGTTCCACCAATGCTGTTTCAATGTTTTTTGGATTCACACTTTTTTAATAATACTTTGATGTCACTTTTTTCTTTTACGTTTTCCCGCTTTTGATCAATATAGTATGCATACAAATCGGGATGCACATTTTTCAAATGTCGCTCTAAATTTGCGGAATGCCAATTTAAAACATTGTTGAGGAAATTTTGTAAATTACACACTGTTTGATTTGATTCGTTTGTACTGAATATATCACGAAGAACAATATTTTTTGGTCTTGGCATTTTTATAAATATTTTCCACTTAACGTTTAAAAATGAACTAAATAGCATTTGCGGGGGTTCTTTTGCATATACAGTTTGCAAAAAATGAATTTTCTTAAAAAATTTAATTACCTGCAATTATTCCAAAGGGTTTTCGCAAAATTTTCCATAAATTATACAATAAGACTACGAGTGTAACAAACTCAAAAACTAGATCGTTCATGTCGTAATGGTTATACTTTATTACAATACACAAGAAAGGTAAAAAGAAATATTGTGGTTTACAATTTTTTTAACTCATAATTTTTATGATGTCAAAAAGAAGGGACAGGTACTTTATGGTTTTGGTGTGCGAGGAATAATATTTCTACCTAGTTCTGACTGTCTAACTTATCAAAACCAAAATTCCCATAATTCTACTTGTAAACAAACTTTAAATATATAGCAGACCCAAAGAACGGATGTTTCCTTCACAGCTAGGTACCAGTCCTTGGCTACCTCAACGGCAATTCATAAATAGGAAAAACACAAAAAAGCAAAAAGTAATTCTTATTGTGGTGTTGTAGCATTTCTTTTTGTAAGATGATGTTGATACTGAAAACAACTTACTTGAAACTGTTCTTCGATGCTTTCTTGACATTGCTAAAATTTTAAAATGAACCACCTGTTTTCACAATACAAATGATACGATTTTTAATAATAAAAAACTCCTCCATAAACTACAGCCCTATAGCACCCCTTTTAAAAAATTTCAAGATTTTATGTATTCGATGAGAGCGTTTTGTTTAGGCATTACTAACTTCTTGCATAAGTATTTATGACATTTAAATGATGACATTTATAGTCCTAATTAATTGAAGATACATATTCATTTATATTTACTTGTATTTCATTTGTATATATTCCACAAAAATTAAAGTTTATATTTTTAATACCTTATTAACCAAACAAATGTAAGTGTACGCTACCAACACTTTCTTTCTGAAGGTACATTATGATGTACTCTACGTAGTTTTTTAATGTACGCACTGATGTACGCAACCTTTTCGGTTGGGTACGTGGTTGTTACATTACGATGGAGGTTGCGTACCAAACATGTGTGTTTGACGAACTTTTCGAATCTCGTTGGGTACACGTACACAAACACTAAAATGGATTTTTAATGTTTGTGTACGTGTACGTAAACTTTATAATTTTTTTTAGTGTTTGTGTACATGTACGGTACCTTATGATAAGGTACTGTTTGTTTCCGAACACTGCTTCCACTTTCAAGAATATTTTTTCCTAGGTAGATTCGGAATAGAACTAAAGCCCATCAATGGAATTCATTATATTTTGGTATAATAACACTATACAACACGGGAAATGCTAACAACTTCTAGTATGCATTTTTTGAAAGTACACATTGAGTCAGCCCTAGTAGGGTTTTGTCCTGTCAGATTCAGTTCGGATTTTATGGCCTCATCTAAACCGAGCTAAAACTACAGTTTTTTGGATTTATGGGGGCATTCTCCCAGAAACTATAAGGAATTTGGCTTTGCTGACTTTGGCACTATTGTAGCACTAAACTAGTAGAACTTATCTTTCGAACAGACTACATAAGAAAAATTCCATCTAGGGCAGGCATGACCAAAAAGAGAACGGAGAAAATGTGAATGTATTCAAAATTTTGGCAACTTATAAAATTGTGTTAGTAAGTTTGTATTCACGCAAGCTATAAAACAATAACAAATCAAAACATTTGTTCTCTTTTGTACGCTCTTTTTGTGCATTCGGTTCGTGTGCGTGTAAATTGCTGAAAATCATCGGCACCGCCGTGCCAAATGTGACCTAATCGATAAAATATAGAAAATTTTACATAATTACTGAAATTCTGATCAGTATCAGCTAAACTATTGGGAGTTGAACCAAGTAACCTTTTGCAAAAATCATTCAAATGAGGTTCTCAGCTATTCTTCAGAACATTCTGAAACTCCAAAATGCTTACTTCATGTTGTTTCAGCGGTATTTTGCATCATATCTTTTACAACACGTATTTTAAACACATTTCACACCAACAGTTTATGCTCGCATTTCGGATTTCACCACATTATTGACATATTTATTAAATTGTCGTTGAAAAATATACTAAAAACAACGTGATAGAGGCAGTTTAGAACCATGACATGTTCTGAAGAGTTGTGTAAAACATTTCAGCGAATATTTTTCCAAAAGAAGAAAAGAAAAAATTAACGGTTTTGGAGATATGGTACAAAATCTATACAAATGTGGAAACTTTGATATTTTATAAAATTTGAGGCAATAAATGTAGTTTTTCGAGTTCTTTATTTATCCAAATATTTTATTCTTGCCCTTGTCTATAAAATTGCTTTAAAGTTCAGATGAAGATTCACATAGGTTTCAGAGATAAAACCCAGAATTTCTTAAAAAATCATTATTTAGCCATGTTTAAATGAGGCCATAAAATCCAAGCTGGATCTGACACAACAAAATCAAACTAGGGTTTTGCCGTTTGGATCTGTACTTTCAAAAAATTCTTCGCTCAAATTGTTTGCACAAGATTACCTTAAAAATGTTACACAGTGTAATTGTAAGAAAGTTATCGAGTGATCAGTTGTATTACTAAGGACTATATCTATAAAAACACTATTTTATCACTGTTCCTTAACAAAACATAATAAACACAATTATGTATGCTAAAATATAAGTTACATTTATTATACATTATTTTATAAAATATATTAATTAAAGAATATATTGTATTAAAGAATATAAATTGTATTTCCATTACATATAACATTTTATGATTTTTATATTCTCTTGATGTTGTGATTTATTTAAAAAAACTGTATGTGTGTAAACAATATTTTCTTTATGGAACAGAATTGGCAAAATTATGCACTCAAATCTATTCTTTAAAAAAATTATCGAATATTCTGTTTTTATTGTTGTTGTCGTTGCGTTAATATTTATGCTTAGTGTCATCATATTGATACAATAATTACAGGAAAAAGATCAGCAAAAGAGACTCATGTACTGGCGTTTTGTTAGTTTACGTCAGGAGGAAACCTAAATAGGCTGAGCAAGTTTAAAGGAATATTCATGTTAAGATTCCTTTCCTTTTAGTTTTATAATGTCTTTGGCAATATTACTGATAGCAAAGCGAGGATTCAACCAATAATCCTAAAGTATGAAAACGAATCCAGTTATAATACGACCAGTTACATTTTCGCCCAAATTATGTTTACTGGACCATAACCGTAGGCATCCCATGCATTTTCACATACAATAGAAGGTAAACAAGGCTTAGAAATTCTTACGAATATAAAATTTTATCCCATGCATATAGAAATGTACACATTCATATAAAATGAACTACCTTTTTCTCCTGGGAGATATATTTGATAATGAAACAAGTAAGAAAGTATCAGTCAGCTGTGCTGACGGAGATATACCCTCAGCCACTGATAAAAAAACCAAACCGTATATAAAATATATTGATTTTGTATCATGAATTTGCTTTAAAATGGGAGGCTATACCAAATCATTGACATATACCAAATATTTTTAGTAACCAAACATCTTCATAAAGGACTCCAAATATTAAATTACGTTAAACTAAGTTTGGCAGAAATTTTTGAAAAAGTTGTAGAGTTATCTTGCACTATAGCCATTTTAGTCATTTCCCTTTGACCAGACCATCTCCCCATATCCATTGTCTCCATTAGCAGACCACCTGATTTCATTGCCTCTGAACGCCGCACATTCGTCAATCACAAGAATGCTGATTGGCCCACTTTCAGAAAGTTCACCAATCACCGCTTCTCAGAACTGCCCAATCCTTCTGATGTTGGGGTAGAGGAAAGGACGTTCCGAGACATCATCACTGCTGCAGCCGCTCGCCATATCGCTGCTGCCCGAGAGTCCGAGAGTGACAGGACGTAGAGAAGAGTATTACGTTGCATCAGATCTCTTCCTGCCGAGGAGGAACCATCGGAAACGCTAAGTGATCCAAAGCGTTGGGCCCTGATGGAATCTCCATGGTAATGCTGAGGCAGCTGGATGAGCCGGGAGTGGAGTATCTCACTAAAGTTCTCAACTTGTCGCTATCCACCCTCATTGTTCCCAAAGTCTGGAAAATGGGCAGGGTGGTCCCACTACGCAAGCCCGGCAAGGATGCCAGCAAAATTGAATCGTACAGGCCGATTTTGCTTTTGTCGCCCGTAGCAAAGACCCTTGAGACCTTAGTCCTCCCCAGTATCAAGTCAAGTTGCCGATCATCAGCATGGATTCCGTAGGCAGCACAGCACGACAACGGCGCTGCACGCCATTACTACATATGTTTGTCAAGGACTCATCGAGAGACGGTCGAGCGATGGAACAGTGATGGTGGCGCTTGACTTATCAAAATCCTTTGATACAGTCAGGCACTCCACGCTGTTTGAGGACATCGAGCAGACAACCCTCCGGCCAAGCTTAAAACATTGGATAGTCAATTGTATGTGTGGACGCCAGTCCTACGTGAAATTCAGGAACAAGAAGTACAAACCCCGTAGAGTGAAACAGGGAGTTTCCCAAAGTGGGGAGATATCTCCGAACTGTTTAACCTCTACCTCTCCTGTATTCCGCCTTCTCCAGACGGCATCGATATCGTAACGTATGCGGATGATTGCACGATCTTGGCGTCAGGTACCTATCCTGATGTCATCTGTGAGAGACAACTATTTAACCGATCTTACCACGTTTTTCCATTCGAGGAATATGCTGATTTCCGCCATCACAATCAATCACCACATGGACAGCGCAATTTGGAAGAGAATTGAATGTCGTGGTCGACAGTAGCAGAATTCCGACCATAAACTGCCCCATAATTTTAATGGTCACATTCGACAGTACTTTCAAGATGTGCGCACACGCCATAGCTATCTGCGACAAACTGAAAAGTAGGAACAAGGTCCTCAAGTCCCTAGCCGGCAGCACTTGGGGTGCATATAAAGAAACCTTGTTGACCACATATAACGCAATATTTCGGTCTGTGGTAAGCTATGCTGCGGCAGTTTGGCCCCCGGGATTATATGATACGAATTGGAAAAAGATTCAAACCTGCCAGAATGCCGCCCTGACAACAGCAACAGGTTGCCTCCTCAAGTCTTCAGTGGACCATCCACATGAGGAGGCAAAGATTCTTCCAGTAAAGAAACACAATGAGATGCTTTCGTTGCAGTACTTGCTTGGGTGTTACCGTGAGAGCCATCCCAATCACCATCTGCTGGCTAGGCCCGACACATTCCGGCATATCAGGAAGGATATTCATGCTCTAGAGAGGAAGGTCCAACAATATAGGAGAGAACCCCTAGATCAAGAGGCATATCAAGCAGGTTTAAATAGTATTCACACGGATGCAGTTGCTAAGGCCATAAGCAAATATAGTGTGAAAAAAGTCCTCGAAATACATCTCCCATCTATCGCAGCTGAGGAGCGTCAGCTGCCACGACAAACGAGAGTAGTTTTGGCTCTACTACGCTCGGGATATTGCAGTCGCCTAAATTCTTATTAGGCGGAAATCGACCGCGCCGTGCCCAGTATGCGGAATGGGCCCGCACGACACAAAACACCTTTTCAACTGCCCAGCCAGACCTACTCATCTAACTCCAGTGGATCTGTGGTTACATCCCATCGAAGCAGCCACTTTCCTGGAACTGGGGATACACCCAGAGCCAGATTGAACAGAGGAACGAACATACAAACATAATAATAAACACTGTTACAACAACAACAGTATGTGCAGGCATGGTTTTGGAGCTTTTGGGCTATTATCTCAGGAAGTATTGACCTACTCCGGAAAAAAATGTACCGTTGTGAATGCGTTCGCTAGAATAACATACTGAAAAAAGAATCAAAACGATGCGAGAGGAGCTCCTTAACTACACTTTTTCCGAAGTTTGTGTGGAAGGCACCCGAAGGAGTGGACCGATATCGTCCATATTCCAACCATCACCAATCAGAAACTCCCTGCGATAATTATCTTTTGGTTGGTGCCGTTCGGGTTTCTTGCAGATTTTAGTCTAAGATCTCAAGAAGTGTGGGCTTGCGCAAGAAAAAAATTGTACCGTCGTAAAGGGAGCCGCAAGGACAACCTACTGAAAAAAATTCAACCCGATCCGAGAGGTGCTCTTAAAATTCACTTTGTCCGAATTTTGTGTGGGAGGTATTCGAAGGAGTGGACCAATATACTCCATATTCGAACCCGATCCATATCTAGAAGGAATAATACGATGTGCAAAGTTTGGACCAAATCAATTGCTCCCTTCCAGAGTTATCGTTCACAGCATTTTACAGAAAAATTTTGAACTTTGGTGGAGGAAGTACCCGAGGGAGTGGACCGATACGACCCATCTTCGAACTTAAACTACATACATTTGGACAAAATACTACGATACCCAAAATTTGGTTTGAGACGGTTGATAAATCGACTCCATATTGTCTAAAACGAATTTCGTCCAAACATACTTGGGGTCTATAACCGTTATTTCAATGAGGCACATTTTTGGTCGTATCAAAGTGTATATACCCTTTCTAGCCTAAAGGCTGAGGGTATAAATAGAACAATTTCTTACGGTGCTGAAGAATTAGCATTTCAGGTCCATTTTACTCAAAGGTTCTTTAAATTTAAAAACTAAACCGAATGTGTCCGAACAAAAGATCAAATTTTGCAATGTCCTTTACATCTCCCACCTGCATAAATTTATCATTCATATTTGTGTGCGTGTGTGTGTGAGTTTGTGTTTATTTGTAGTTGTGTTCCTCTTTTTGGCCATAACATTGTTTGTTGTTTTTTCTCAATTGTTTGTGCTTGTGTTGTTGTTTTTGTGTTGATGTTGTTGTGTCACGTGAACTGAAAATTACAAAACAAACACAGCAGCAACAAAAATTGAGATTGATATTTAACAAACAATTTCTTCTTTTTTTCTCTCTCTTCTTTTACTTTCATGGTAACAACTATTCCAAAAAACTGCAACAAACGTACACTCACACACATATACGAATAGTTTACATAAAGCCAACAACAACAACTGACATAAAATCAGTCAACGCCAGTACAACATCAACCTCAATTTTAACATCAGCAGCAAGTGCAACAGGAAAAATCCTGATGATGACTACCACGACGACGACGAAGATAATGCCACGTTGTCAACTGTGTTGAATGGTTTACACTGTGTGTGTCTGTTGTCTGTCTTCACTCGGCGAGAGTGTGTGGTGTCAAACTCCCAGATCATGGCCAGTGAAGCAAACCAAAAGCTTTGTCAGTACAATGAAATGAAATTAAATGATATTCTGTTGTTTTTTCGCCCCTGTAATACAAAGTGAAGAAGTGTAAAAATTGTGGAAAAATTTTTTTTCGGAAATAAAGAAATTAAACGTAAAGAAACTTAAAACAACCAAAACAACAACAATGACAAATAGAATATCAAATAAAACTATTTTAAATGTTAAAGTACTAAAGAAATAAATGAACATTTTAAAGTAACAAAGAAAAACTCAAAAAATAACCTGTATATAAATATTAAAAAAGTGATAAAATAAATATTGTTTAATAAAATTAAGAATTTATTTTAAGAGAAAAAATATAAATTAAATTAAAAAAATATGTATTTTTAGCTTGTGCCTAACGTAGTTAAACCATTTACAGTTTTGTTAATAAAGTAAATAGAGAATAGTGGAATAACCTACAACAATAAGACTACAGGGATCTCAATTATTAGCTGTAATGTAAATAAATACTTTAAAACGGTGGAACCAATCGTTATATTTTTTCAAATTAAATATTTGTTATGAACATATCACCAAACAAATAAACAACTTATCGTCCTAAATTCGATATAACTTCGAAAATAAGAGAGCACGGATGCAACAGTTTCTACATCAACAAAAATGTAAGCTTTCAATATAATGCTAAAACTATTTAAATAAACCTTATTATATTATAGCAAAAATACATTATTTTTAATCAAATATTATTTTTAATTAAAATGGACATCACTTTGGGGATATCTGATGGATGATTTCAGAATCCGAAAAAAACTATATTTCCATTAAACAACTAAATAAGTATGTGGCCTGTTCCCGTACTTTATAAAGTGGTAAAAGTCGTAAACGATTTTCATATAAATTTTTTGTACGGGAACGCAAAATGTGTAAAATTGGTAAAAATT
Organism: Musca autumnalis; assembly: GCF_047663935.1. Classification (NCBI taxonomy): domain Eukaryota; kingdom Metazoa; phylum Arthropoda; class Insecta; order Diptera; family Muscidae; genus Musca; species Musca autumnalis. Next base: position 197,721,484 of record NW_027411977.1, on the reverse strand, counting down.
GTAAAAACTTTTTAGTTCTGGAACAGAGCTATGATTTGCAAGATTGTCTTACTTACTTACTTAGCTGGCCCATTACAGAACATTTGTTCTATAGGCCGAACTAAGAAGCGATCTCCATTCCTCTCTATTTGTTGCTTTGCACTCTGGAATACCGCGCCTTTTCATCTCATCATCCACTTGTTTGCGCCATCTATTCCTTGGCCTGCCAATTCTGCGTGCACCGCCATGTGGCATGTATTCATACGCCTTTTTAGCGGGTTCATCATCGCTCATTCTTATGATATGGCCTAGCCAACGCAATCGCTGCATCTCGATACGTTTAACAATATTGATGTCGTTGTATAGCAGATACAGCTCGTGGTTCATGCGACGTCGATATTCACCGTCAACGCAGATTGGTCCGTAGATCTTTCGAAGAATTTTTCTCTCAAACACACCAAGCACTGCCATGTCTGCTTGCGCAAGTACCCAGGCTTCGGAGCCATACATCAGCACGGGTAGTATCAGTGCTTTGTAGAGCGTTATTTTTGTTTGACGAGATGTGGCTTTGTTTTTAAACTGCTTACTTAATCCAAAGTAGCATCTGTTGGCCAATACAATTCTAGTTTTTATTTCACAACTGATGTCGTTTGTTGTGTTTACGGAGGTGCCGAGGTAGACGAAGTCTTTTACTACCTCAATATTATAGGAACCAACTTCCACAGTCGGTCCGAGCTCAATGGACGCATCGTCGCGTCGACACCATCAACTTGGTCTTCTCACCGTTTACCGCCAGACCCACTTTAGCAGATTCTTCTTCGACCTTTATAAAGGTATCAGTTACTTCTTTTACTGATCGACCCATGATGTCTATATCATCAGCATAAGCAAAAAACATGTGACTATTGGTGTAGATTGTGCCACTTCTTTTGACGTTTGCCTCTCGTATAACCTTTTCTAGCAGGATGTTGAAGAGTTCACACGAAAGGCTGTCTCCTTGTCTGAAACCTCTTTTGGTACCAAACTCTTCGGAGAGGTTCTTTCCTATTTTAACTGAGGACCTCGTGTCAGTTAAAGTCATTTTACAAAGCCGGATGAGCTTTGCGGGAATACCAAATTCAGACATGGCTTGGAATACCTTTGAACGCAGTGGGCTGTCGAAGGCTGCTTTATAATCGACAAAAAGGTGGTAGGTGTCGATCTGCATCTCTTGGGTCTTCTCCAGGATTTGCCGCAGGGTAAATATCTGGTCAATGGTGGACTTGCCAGGTCTAAAGCCGCATTGGTATGGTCCAATTATTTCGTTGACCATGGGCTTTAGTCGTTCGCACAATATCCCTGACACTATCTTGTATACGATAGGGAGAAGACTTATGCGCCTGTAGTTGGAGCATAAAGTCTTATCTCCTTTTTTATGGACGGGACACAGGATGCTCAGGTTCCAATCGTCGGGTACGCGCTCTTCCTGCCAGATGGAGCTAACTAGCTGATGCATACACCTTATCAGCGTGTTGCCTCAGGTTTTAAACAGCTCGGCTGGTAGGCCATCAGCTCCTGCTGCCTTATTATTCTTCAGCCGGTTTATTGCTGTCTTTACCTCATCTTGGCCGGGTGGTATACATTCAATACCGTCTTCTTGGATTAGATCTGTGGTATCTTCGTCGACTCCGCTACTATTGGATACCAACAGTTTGGAAAAATGCTCTTTCCATATCCTTAGCACACTATCTGTATCAGTTACCAGATTACCTTGCTGGTCTCTACAGGAGGATGTGCCAGTTCCAAAGCCATCAGTTTGATGTTTCACTCTTTGGTAGAATTTTCGGACTTCATTCTGGCTCCTGTACATCTCGATTTTTTCACACTCCCGCTTTTCCATCTCTCTCTTTTTCCTGCGGAAAAGACGTTTCTCCTCTCTCCTTTTCTTCCTGTATCTCTCTCGTGCGCTACGCGTTGCTACGGATTGTAAAGTAGCCTTATATGCCGCATTTTTCTCTTCGGTGGCAGCACGACACTCCTCATCATACCATGGATTCCTTGGTGGAGGTCTCTGGTATCCAAGTATGGATTTTGCGGCTGTTTGCATGGAGTGGGCAATGCTTTGCCACTGCGCTGATATGTTATCGGGATGAGGAGTGCTTTGATTAAGCAATTGGGCTAGTTGAGTGGAATATGATGTGGCTATCTGTTGTGATTGCAGCTTTCCGATGTCTAACTTTCGTGTTGTGTCTGTTCGTACTTTGTTTGCTACGTTTAAGCGGGTGCGTACCTTTGCTGCAACAAGGTAGTGGTCCGAATCAATGTTTGCGCCTCGGAACGATCGTACGTCCAACACGCTCAATTTGATTACTTGTTCTTCGATCTGGAGACAACCTGGTGCCCTTTGAATATCGAGATGATTAAATCTGGTACTGCTAACTACCATGTTTTTTGCAGCTGCAAAGTCTATCAGCCTCATACCATTGTTAGATGTTTCACTGTGTAGACTGAAATTCCCGACTGTTGGGCCAAAGATATTCTCCTTTCCAGTTTTGGCATTAAAATCGCCTAGAATGATTTTAATGTCATGTGCAGGGCAACGATCATATGTTTCTTCTAAGCGCTCGTAAAATATATCTTTGGTCTGTTCGTCATTTTCTTCAGTCGGAGCATGAGCGCAAATAAAGCTGATGTTTAAAAATTTAGCTTTTATTCGAATTGCAACAAGTCTTTCATTCACTGGGGTGAAGATGGATAACAGATGTTTTAGTCTCCGACTAACTACAAATCCGCAATCAAACTCATGCTTTACATCATGGCAGCTATAATACAGTGCGTCACATTTAGGTGTTGTTGTGACGCCTTTCCCAATCCATTGTATTTCCTGTATGGCAGTAATATCGGCCTTGTACTTTTCAAGTACGTCTGCCAATGCGAATATTGCACCTTCTCTATAAAGAGTGCGAACATTCCAGGTGCAGATTCGCAGATCATGGTCCTTAAAACGTTTGCTGGGTTCGTCAACTTTAGAGGGGTTTGTTTTTCTTTTCTTTCGTTTTTTCATAGTAGGCTGTTTTTAACGTTCTTATGGGTGAACGCGCGGCACATTTTAGCTCACTACCTTTAACGGCTGTTAAAGGCAGTTCCCCAGGTGACACCACGGGGAGGTCAGTGTCCACTTGAGATGAAAGAGGGACCAAGATAAATCCTGGGATTTGCCATGTTAAAACCGGCCAGGACCGTTCCTTGGTGTCTTCCATCCCCTACGTCACCCTGATAAATATATTGCCTTTTTTAAATTTTTCCTATATGAAGATTTTTTCTTAACCGGTGAAAATTGAGTTATATAAAGTTTTAAAGTTGCAATAAAGGGCCACGGACCCAAAATTATAACGCCATTGCTCAGTAGTTAGACTTACGGAGAATATGTTCATCCGTGTTTTGCACATACTGAAGAAGGTCTCCCATCCCCAAGAAGCATTTTCCACCCTCGCGGTTTGATCATATTTTTCACACACAGAAATGTATCCTCACAAGCGTACATATATTCTTGATCAGGATAAAATTCTAAGACGATCTAGCCATGTCCGTCTGTTGTAATCACTATAGCGCAAGCAATAATTGAGATAAAATGCTAAAATTTTGTATCCGAGTGTATTTTTTTCATAGGAAGGTCAAGTACGTAAATCAACCATTTAACGGTACAACCGGATTTAAGGTATTTTGAGGATTTTAGCTACATTTTTTGACCAAACTAGCTGCAATTTTACATTAGAGGTTCCCAATGGCCAAACAATTTCTCCATTAAAAATTGTAAAGATAGGTCCACGCTTTGGTATAGCCCCCATATAACGGTACCTACCGATTAAAGATATTTTAATGATATTAGCTACATTTTCCGCCCAAATTAGCTCTAATTTGGCACTTGGAGTTTTAAGAGGTCAAAAAACCAAAATGGTAGAGATAGGTCCACGTTTTGATATAATATATAATATATGTATATAATTGTTCCACAAACATCCCATTCGGGACAAGGGAGACTTCTCTCATATCAATGAGTGCACCCCGATTCATATTTAGCTCAATGATAAGGGACCTACTGTTTATTGCCGAGTCCGAACGGCGTGTCCTAAGACACCACTTTTAGAGAAGTTTTACATGGCTAAGATACTCAGGAAATGTCGCCAACATTACTGAGGGGTATTTTACCACCGTTGAAATTGTTGATGTTGCCTGGCCTGGGAATTGAACCCACGACCTTTAGTGTGAAAGGCGGGTGTGCATACCATTGCACCACGGCGGCATATAGGCCCCATATAACGGTACCTCTCGATTTAAAGTATTTTAGCTACATTTTGTGGCCGAATTTGAGGTTCTCAATGACCATCAAACTTCTCCACTAAGAATTGCCAAGGTAAGTCCACGTTTAGGTATAGCCCCCATATAAGGGCACTTCCCGACTTTAAGCATTTTGAGGCTTTTAGCTAAATTTTCTGACCGAATTAGCTGAAATTTGAAATTTGATGTTCCCAGTGACCAAACAACTTCTTTACAAAAAAATATCAAAATAAGTCCAAGTTGTGGTATAGCCCCCATATAACGGTACCTCACGATTTAAAGTACTTTGGGGATTTTTGCTAAATTTGTTTGACCGAATTAGCTGTTATTTGACATTTGAGGTTTACAGTGGTCGCGACGCTTCTTCACCAAAAATTGTCAATATAGGTCCATGTTTTGGTATAGCCCCCATATAACGGTACCCCGATTAAGGTATTTTAGGGATTTTATCGACAATTTTTAACCGAACTAGCTGTAATTTGACATATGAGATTTCTATTGGTCACGAAACTTCTCCACCAAAACTCGTTAACATAGGTCCATGTGGTCACGAAACTTCTCCACCAAAATTCGTTAACATAGGTCAATGTTTTGGTATAGCCCTCATATAACGGTCCCGATTTTCGGTAGTTTGAGCATTTTAGCTACAATTTTTAACCGAACTAGCAGTAATTTGACACTTGAGGTTTTCAGAGGTCGTGAAACTTCTCCACCAAAAATCGTCAACAGAGGTCCATGTTTTGGTATATCCCCCATATAACGGTACCCTCGATTTCCGATATTTTGAGGACTTTAGCTAAAATTTTTAACCGAACTTGCTGTAAATTGACGCTTGAGGTTTTCAGCGGCCACGAAACTTCTCCATCATAAATCGTCCACATAGGCCTTGTTTTGGTATAGCCCACGTATGACGGTATACCCCGATATTCGGTAAAGGATTTTAGATATAATTTTTAAACGAAATTGCTGTAATTCGACTCTTGAGGTCTTCAGCGGTGACAAAACCTCTCCACCAAAAATCGTTCACGGAGATCGATTTTTTGGTATAGCCCCCATATAAAGGTACTAACAAATTGAAGACATTTTTGGATACATTTTTTGACCAAATTTGGGAATTCAGTAACTAATTATTCCATTTTAGATAAGAATATTTTGAAATACTTGGTTTTAACAACTTTTGGCCACGGTCGTGACGTTGTGCGACACCCAATATCGGCACTAATTAATTACAACATTGTAAGGTAATCAAGTTCGAACGACTTCTTACATTAAATAGAGCAACCCATTGATATTTTATTCCAATTATAAATATATTTTTTCTAGAACGGCGAAAAGAAGTTTTACTCATAAAATGTAGGTCAACTTTTTACACAGTTAAGTTCAGAGAATCTGGGGTGTAGGCCGACATAACGCTGCAGATTTTAACAATATTTGCAAAATGTATTATTTTGTTTGTCGGGAAAGTACCTCCTGAATGAACACTCTCCCCCTTAACGAATTTTAGTAGGTTAATTTCAACTACCTTAAAGCAAATAAGCAGAACTGCTCAGCGGATTTGAATGCCTGATGTGATGGGCCACAATTGTTCTTCTCTATCTTCTCTGTGGTATGGTAGACCATGTAAAGTTGTACTTTAAAGGATATCAATATCCCACTACTACTCTATCAAGAAAATAACAAATTTTATTCTTTTCATCCTATTTCCAACAAGAAACTATTTAGTAACCACACTGACCCCCATTTCCTTGATAATCGAATTTTATTTAATTCTCTATTAAATACAAAATTGCAACACTTTCCAATTTTGTTCGCACACCCTCTCTCCCTCCCCGTCTCACTTTGTCTTTCTTTTTCGACGTCATCAAATTCACCTTATTTGCAAAGCATAATTAATTTTCTTTGAAACATTTCTCTCAACCATATCTTATTAAGGAATTAAAGTCTGTTGTTGATGGGGCACCACACAACCTTTCAATTTCCGTTACTGGTTGACTGCATGGTTGGTGGGTTTGTTGGTTTGGTTGCCTGGTTGGGTGTTTGAATGCTGTGATCTAAAGAAAAATGCCAGAGTCGATTTTAATTTAAATTTCGTTTTTTTTTCCATTTTCTTACGCCAAATGAAAGAAATGTTGATGCTGGCAATTTCCTAGCTGCAAGGGCAAGGCAATAACAGTGAAAAAAAAACCAACAACAACTGAACTGAACAAGTCAAGAAACTTTTATCCTTTTCAATATTAATTAACACTTCAATTCCACAAGGCATCTACACCAAACCACTACAGTAAGAAAGAGAGAGAGAGGTAGAGAGAGTGAGTGTAGAAGAAAAGAAATAAAACTTTTGACATTTGGTTTCCGGCAGTAAAACCACATACATATACACGCACAAAAGATTTAATGGCAGGCAAGAAAGTAATGAAAATGAAGAAAGACTGTCGGGGTAAAAAAAAAAACAACCAACAACAACAGCAGCAGCAAAGTTCTGACAAATTCCTTTTCTTTTGTTTAACCCTTTTCCGTAGAGCTTTTTAGTTAATAAGGTAAAGTCTTAAGATGGGCTATGAATGCTAGTTTAATTCCTTGTACAATTTTTTAGTTAGCAGCAGCACCGTCAAGCAAGCCTAAAAGTATGCACTAATTTATTTCAAATGTTTGCTAGTCTCTTGGTGCTGCTGACTGGCTGACGACATCTCATTAGTGTTGCCATCTTATTTATATTTGACATGTGATTAATTTTTTCCAAAAAAAAGAAAAGAAAAAAATATTACAAAATCTGACAATCAATGAGGGATCCGTCTTCGTAAGCCCCTATGTTTATGTTAATGATAGCTTTCAAAGCAATATGAGCTTCGCCATAGGTTAAAACATGTTTGGCTATATTGAGCTATAAAAACAGAATTGTAGTCCACTTAAATGTTGATACGCGGTGTATCGTTTTCAGTTATCTGGTTCCAGTTCCTCTGTGTCCTGATTCAAAAATTCTGCAACCTGAACTAGATGTGAACATAAAGGATCGGGAGACAAGTAAGTGGGTTTAGCCGGGCTTCATACACATTAGGGTTATGAGTTTTTGAAAAATGATTTCCTGTAGAGAGAATGAATGAACTTTTGCCTATAAATAACATTCATTTCATTTTCTATAAAAAGATTCCACACAAAACACTTTAAAAAAATTTTTTTGATTTTTTTTTATAAAAAAGTCATAACTTTAATACACATTCAGTCCATGTGATTTTACATAATAATTAATATAATTGTTCCACAAACATCCCAGAGGGGACAAGGGAGTCTTCCCTCATATTAATTAGTTCGCCCCGATTCATATTATCTCAATGATATGGGATCTACTTTTTATCGTCGAGTCCGACCGACGTGTCTTAAGACACCAGTTGTAGAGAAGTTTTACATTGGCTCAGAAAACAACATGCCAACATTGCTGAGGGGCAATTTGATGTTGCCTGGCCGGGGAATCAAACCCACGACCTTAAACGTGAAAGACGGGTGTGCATACCACTGCACCACGGTGCACCCATGTGATTTTACAGTGCTGTCAATTCGTGTACAATACAAATTTAGGCGTCCAGATCTTAATTGTTCTTTTGCTTCGATGGATGAGGGTGATTTCCGAGTACAGCATTCCCACTATTTCTTTGAACTGCTTGTGCATCTATCTGCCTGAGTGATAGGCTCGATTAAGGAGAGAAGAACACGGTGACAAAATTTTTATGCAAAACCTAATTTAACTTAAAGGCGAGTGCTCTCCGTGTCTCTGTTTGCTTGTACTAATGAACCTCTCTCTCTTAAGACCATTAATACCTCTCCTGACGTGGGGTGCTATAGCACCTATGTTGATGCATCGGCAAAATCTTCGCCTCCCCATGGAAATGGTCGATTGGTGTCAGGAGGAGCCACCCGTCCTCTGGTTGGCATTCTGACAGATTTGACTAGTCTTCCACTGCCTAGCACTCACACTACAATACCAGGCTGAAGCCGCATAGCTTACCACATGCGGCCCGTTTGCTTTATAAGAGATTAACAAGGTTTCTATGCTAGCATCGCCAATGCTGTCGTCCAGTGAATTGAAGACCTTGTCGTTGATTTTGTCGCAAATAACAGTGGCTTACACGGGCGACTTAGATATGCTACACCAAATATCTTGGTGTAGGTAGTAGTCGAAATCAGGACACCATAATTCTACGGCTTTTTCGATTTCTTATATCAGAATTCCACAAAAGATTGGCGCTCGCCCATATAGATGATTATCCACGGGTAAAAACATGACTGGATGATAGTCTTCTCTATGTTTTCGAACATCTTGGCATGGCTGACAGTATCGAAGGCCTTCCATAGAACACGGTGAGAACATTTGTGTGCAAATTTTAATTTAAATTAAAGGCGAGTACTCACTGTTTCCGTCTGTGTCTGCTTGTACCATTGGACCTCTTTCTTAAGACCATGAATACCTCTCTTGACATGCCTGGGTGGGGAGCGCCTGTACAAAAGATTGCGACAGGGGTGCTCACGGCTATAGCACTCATGCTCATGCAAAATCTTCGCCTCCCCATTGGTGTCAAGAGGAAACACCTGTTGGCATTCTGGCAGATTTGACTAGTCTTCCACTGCCTAGTACTAACAATTCTATACCACGCTGAAGCCGCATAACTTACCACACGCGGGCCTTTTGCTTAATAAGAGATCAACAAGGTTTTTATGCCAGCAACCCCAGTGCTGCCGTTAAGTGATTGATGACGTTGTCGCAAATAGCAGTGGCTTACACGGGCGACTTAAATATGCTATCGAAGGTTACACCAAATATCTTGGGGTAGTTAGTGGTCGAAATCAGGACACCATTATTCTACGGCTTTTCGACTTCTTATATCAGAATTCCAGTAACGATTGACGCTCGCCCATATAGGTGATAATCCACGGGTTCAAACATGACTGGATGATAGTCTTCTCTATGTTTTCGAACTTGGCATGGTTGACAGTATCGTAGGCCTTCCATAGGTCAAGAGCCACCATGAATGTTCGGTCACACCGCCTGTTCTGGTTCAGTTCTCAATTCCCTGCCGATGTTGGACAACTGTGAAACAGCTCTTCATGGGGATAATAGTGCCTCTAGAATCTTCGCTACTGTCGATAGGGGGATGTCGTCCTGTAAAATTCGACTCTGCTGCATCCTTGCTGGTATAAGTAGCACGACCACCCTGCTAATTTTCCAGAATCATCGCTACTGTCGACAGGGGGATGTCGGCCTGGTAAATTCGCCTCTACTGCATCCTTGCCTAGCTTCAATAGCAAGACCACCCTGTTAATTTTCCAAACTTCTGGTACAATATGGGTGACTAACGATGAAATGAGGACACTTATCAAATACACACCTCTGAGTGCATCCAGTTACTCCAGCGTCACCATTGAGATTCCGTTTAGGCCCAACGCTTTGTATGATTTTGCGTGTTTCTTATGACACCTGAAACATCGCCCACCGTAAAACGTTGAGGTACATCCTCAGCTGAGAGGGCTCTTATCCTCTGTGTAGCAACCTTTCATTGCCTTCAACTTTTGGGGTGCTCTATAAACTGCCGGTTTCGGATATGTTACTATCACGCAGTTGAAAATAACACCAGTTCTATCATCCTTCTTTCCCGATAGTAATTTAAACGTTGCCCACATTTTGCTCAATCATGTACCTATGCTTCATGTGTTGTTCACTTGCTACTTCCTTCTTATCTGCTGGGAAATTTGGTCTTGGTGATGTCCAAGAAAATGTTGTCAGCTATCCGTGGATATGAGCGTTTGAACAGTTCTCTGAATCGGTGATTGGTAAACTCTGAGAATCCTTGCCAATTCACCTAGCTTTGAGCCGCTCTGGTCACTGTCTAGGACGGTATGCCAAAGCTTATGATGACAATTAAAGTCCCCTAGAACCAGACATTTATTTTCCTCTAAAAGCGAACTTATATCAGGCATATTATGCAGAGCACATCTGCTCATCGGCACTATGTACACATTAAGCACGTTTACTCGCCAGTCCCACAACTGCCTGATACCCCCATACATTCCATATATGGGTCACTGCAGGAAAGCTCAAGAGAGTACTGGATAGACTTCTGTATAAGGACAAGTCGCCTCCTACGCTTCTTTTAAGTTTCTTCCAAAAAACGCTGTTACCATCACAACGTTACAAGCTACGGATGACGGGAAGCTTGGTTAAGCATTAAAAGCAATAAGGTACCTTGTCATAAAATCTACGATGGTCACTTTCTGGCAGTGTCGCCGGGCGTCATTTGGCATTTTTTTTTTTTTTTTTTTTTGTGGAAAGTCGATAAAGGACCATCCTAAAGCACTATGAAAAACTGGTTTAATGAATTCAATCGTGGCCGACATTCGCCAAAAGAAAACGAAGTTCGTGAGAGTCGTCCAAAAAACGACAGTTGTGCAAGAAAAAATTAAGCCGTCTGTGAACGCATAATGCAGGATCGCCATGTTGTATACAATGAGATAGCAGAAATCGCCGGAAGATATTGTAGAAGCGTTCAAAAACCATGTTTTGGAGGTATCTCAATCAAGCCACTGTAAATAACCCAACACAAAACTAACAACTACACTGTCAAGTGTAGTCAGCTGTACGTCCTCTGCCGCTTAGACCAATTTGAGAATGCTTGCCCAAGCCCAAGCCGAGCCTCAAAGACCTCTGGATGCCGCAAAGGTAATCTCGGAAGAGAACCACTGGATTAACGGCATTGCGGACCCCATTCTAACAGGAAGTTACCAGTCCCCTGTCAAGAGAATTGGGGAATCTCAACTCTCCATACCATCACAGATCTTTAGGATTTTGTGCGAAGCACTTTCACATTTAAATAGGTTGCCTTTCGCCAGCTCCAGAGCCTAAAGGCCTGGGAGATTTGCATGGAACTAAAACTGATAGTTTTATTTTTGCTTTATTAAGGCGAAGGTAATTTTACGGTGATATTTGAATTAATTATCTTTCGGCTGGAGCTGTTATGACCTAAGAAGTGCATTGAAAAATTAAAAGTTCACCGAAGTCCTACACATTGAACCATTATGCTACTTTTTACGGGTGGTTAAGTCCAATCATCAGGCATTTTAGAATGATATTTTAGTGGATGAACGAAGGTTAAGCTTGGAAATTTACATTTATACGTAAATCATTTGAAAATTGTATATACGAATTAATGTCAGTTATTTAATTCCAAATTTTTCCTAAAGTTCGGCATAGCTGGCAACTCTATTTTTCAATGTTTTATTACAAATACTATGACAGCTTATTTCCACTTTTATTTGTAGATGTCCTTCTGTATCAGAAGATTTGATCATAAATATTTGTCATCGGAAGCTTTGACAAGTTGATGGCCGCTCAGAAAGCTGAGAAGCCGCACAGTGGTTCAGAAATCAATTTGCCTGGCCAAAGCCCCCATTTTTTGTTGCCACCCATTGTTAAATTCTTTACGGGACTCGATAGTAAACATATTAAATTTAAGGAAAGCAAAAAATTAGATCAAAATATTGGAAGATGTGGGCGTGGCGTGCTCCTAAAAACGAAAAATGTTTCCCAATTTTGGAAAATACGTATTTTTTGAAAATTTCTGGAGACAGAAACAGCTACTTCTCAAATATTTTAACATATATTGTACTCATTGTTCTTTTGTTAGGTAGGTAAGATTTTTGCCTTTAGGAGTCGTTTTAATAAATTACCGTAGCGTTTACACGACGTAAGCTATTTCATTTGTCCTCAGGTATTAAATTTTAGTGAAATTCCAAGTTAAGTGGACTAGAACATTTAAAAAAGCAGATTGGAAAAAGTTCCATTTTCACAGAATAATGGCCGAGAGTGTCGTCTTTCAGCCCGTCCGGTACCGTCCGTCTAACACTTTTTTAAATTTTTTGAAATTACGTGGTTAAAAATTCGTGTTTTTCCATACCGTTGCCCTTATAAATTATAGCTTTTTTTATGAAAACTCAAGGAGTATTTTTTTCTATTTTGGAAAAAAACATTAATTTTTTTTAATTTTTTTTATGAAAACTCACGGAGTATTTTTTTCAATTTTGGAAAAAAACATTAAATTTAAAAAAAAAATCCGAATTAATTTTTCAAAAAATTTAATTTTTGGTATTTTTATGGTTTGTCTATTGCAGCTTGACCTTTTTAATGTAATTTAATTAGACTAATTTAATTAGAACAAAAACACTCACATTTTGATGTAAAATACGAAAATAACTCAATTTTTAACATTGACCTTGAATTCCTCTGCAAGCCTTAGACCGAATTTACTGGCTTTTGATGTGTCGGAAAGTGTTTTCTGTCGAACAAAAAAGGAATTATGAAAATATCTCTATCCGTTCAAAAGTTACAGTGTTTTGACCAGGAAAAAAACGATTTTGAACCACTGTGCGCCGGCAACCATGTCACTGGGTCATGCTGAAATCATTTTTTGTTTTGCCTTATTAAGGCGAAGGTCGAGTTAAGCTGAGCTGTTATGACCTATGGTTGTGTTGACTACAAAGTCTGAAGGGAGTCGTTTTTCTGGTGAAAGAAAAACCTTAGCAAGAGCAAACTGAAGCCCAGTGGAGCATGGAAAAATCAATTTGTTGTCCTCTGACACGTGAGGTCTAGTTTTCAACGCATCGAATTCTATCAGCCTCATTTACATAGAGGATTTTTCATCATCAAAGACGGGGTATTCTTTAGGAACAGATGGTGACGAGGTCATCTCCTTTCCGGGATTATATCAGTAACCATATTTGGTATAATCCATCCTCCTATGTCATACTGAAAAAGTCCTTGGCCGATGAGTATTGTTGCGAATTTCTTCTTTTAAAGCTACTTAAAGCTAATTCATTTCTCCCTGGCAACTCTTCCACTGACGCTAATTAACAATTAGCTTGGCTGCTGCCGCCGAAAGTGTTGAAAATGAAAATGAATGAACTTGAAAAGAGATTTGAAGCCTAAGCATGCCTATTTACAAGACTAATAACTAATTTACTTAACTCCTTTGCAATGGCATTCGCTTGGAAACGTAGCATCAGAGACTCTGAGAATGAAGGCATGAAGAAGAACAGCCTAAAGTAGCAACACCACTACTGGTACTACTGCTGGTGTTACTACTCATTGTCATTGTGAAAGAGGCAAGCAAAATTTACTAAGACCTCATTGCAATTAAACTCATCTGGCCTGGGTATTACTGACAGCCACTTGAGCTTATTTAAATGGTGGATAGAAATGCGCTGACAAATGTCAAATACTTTCATTGCAACAGCAGCACACACACAGACACCAGAGCACCAGTCAGGCATGGTCTGGGCGACAAACAAAATTCATGAGTTTCAAATTGTCTTAACCCAGCCAAAAAGGACCCCAAGGATTGTGTTGTGTCTGAATGTGAGTGTGCTGCTGCTGCTACTTTGTGTCCCAGCAGTAAAAGTGTAGCTTGGCATTTTTGAAAATTGTTTGAACAAAATGTGGCAGGGTAATAAAATGACAAGACATTGTCATAAAAATAGACAAATACTATGAAATGACAGCAACAACAACAACAATTTTCTTTTTTGACAAACAAAGTGGTGTTATGGTGTCACAGAATTATCACAATTCATATATTTTACCAACACTTTTATGGAAAATCTTAAAATGTTTCTCTTGTCGGGATAAAGTGGTGTGCTGGGATGTTATGGGGGTAGATGGGCCAAGAAAGTGCCACAGTTTTAGCTATCACTTTGTTGAACTTTTGACAATTGTCTTAAAGTACCACAATTGTTCTTAGAATTGCACATACACTCACCACCACCTCAAGGGAAATAATAAGAAAATGAAGCTCATTCATATCAGCAGAGAAGTCAAGAAAAAACACGAAAACTACACCCACCGCCATCATTTCCAAACGAAAGGATAATTTTTAAGTTCAACAGCAGCTACTAGACATTGTCGCCAAGACACGACAATAATAAAACTGTCTATATTTCTACAATGGATGCCAAGCATCTTATTTTTGCCAGGCAGGGCATCTTGTAAATGCCACTAGAAAGAAAAACAATTTTGCTCTTTCCTGGAAATAGCAACGTATCAAAGACAAAGTAAAACAAATTTTCAAGGTTATCAAATGACAAAGGCCCACACAGTCAGACAAAATGAAATACCTAGAAACCAAAAAAGCACGAATAACAACAAATGAAAAGGGCAAAAAAAAGCCTTAGTTAATAATGAATTTCAAGAAAATATCTGAGACATTGGTATGATTTACAAACGAAAGAAGAGAATGAGAAATGTCAACGCTAAAAAATTCGTAAAAGAATTTTTATGACTTGAAATTATTTTAATTGACAATGAACATAACATTTCAATTTATATTAAGAATGTGGAGGACAAAGGGGAATGTGTATCTTACCTGAAGATGAAAGCAGTATACATTTTGTTAATAAAATGGCATGGCATATCTTAAGGGGAAATTTATTCGAAGTTACTTAAAAATAAGTATTTATCAAGAACTTTCCTTGAGGTATGTTTGGTTGGGTTGAAAAGAGGGGCTAGCTATCGCCACATGTCCTAGTGGACATACACTTAAGCCAAAGTAGACCTGTTGTACGTTCCAGACTATTTATACCCAACACCACATTGTGGTAAGGGACAGCTTTCGTAATTATTGTCCAAACTTAGTTTAAGTTCGAAGATGAGTTATATAGGGAAACACCTTCCGGTACCTGCCACACAAAAGTTCGAAAATGTTCGGAAAATTTGTGCGCACCATAACTCTTGAAGTGAGAAACCGATTCGGTCCACACTTTGCACATCGTGACATTTCTACAACACTTAGATGAGGTTCCAATCGGTCCACTCCTTCGGGTACCTGCAACACAAATTTTCAGAAACGTTCAGTTTAGGACCTGCTCCCGAATCGCTTTGATTTTTGTTGTAGCAACTTGTATTCACTGCCACCCATACGACGGTACAAATTTCATCCGAGGCAAGTCTCTACTGCCTGAGAAAATAGCCTGAAAGCCTGTGGTGTAGTGGTTGGAGCCCAAGATAACTCTCGAACGGATCTGCCGATTCGGTCCAAATTTTGCCCTCGTAATATTTTGTTCAAACTTAGTTTAAGTTCGAAGATGGTTATATCGGTCCACTCCTTCCGGTACCTCCCCCACAAAAGTTCAAAAATGTTCTGAAAATTTGTGCGCACGATAACTCTTGAAGGGAGTATCCGATTTGGTCCATACTTTGCATATTGTGAAATTTGTATCAGACTTAGATAAGGTTCCAATATGGATTCAATCGGTCCACTCCTTCGGGTACCTGTCACACAAATTTTCAGAAAAGTTCAGTTTAGGACATCCTCACGAATCGCTTGTATTCACTGCCACCTACACGAAGGTACAAATTTCATCAGGGGCAAATCTATACTGCCGGAGAAAATAGCCTGAAAGGTGCAAAAAATCCCCTGGCTGGAGCCCAAGATTACTCTCGAACGGATCTGCCACTCCTTTGGGTACCTCCCACACAAAAAATTTGGTTAAGTACACTTTAAGACCTGCTCTAGAATCACTTTAATTTTTGTTGAAACAACTTGCATTCGATGCCTCAATTACGACGGTAAAAGTTTTTTCAGGGGTAAGTCCATTATTCTTGAGAAAACAGCCCGAAAGGTGTAAAACATCCTATCGCACCATATGTAGTGGCTGGAGATCACAATAACTCGAGCTGATCAACCAATTTGGTCCAAAACTTGGTCTTCATCATATTTTGTTTCAATTCGAAGATGGGCAAGCAATACCGGTCCAAAACGTCTGGTGTTTCCCCCTATTATTTAAAGAATGTCAGTAAAATGGTATGCACGATATATCGTGAAGGGGGCAACATTGGACCTCCTAATATTTTGTCCAAATTTAGTTTTACTTATAAAATGACCCATATCGGTCCAATTATTAGTGTACCTGCCCCACAAAAGTTCAATATTTGTGCCTAAGTGCAGTTTACGGTCTCTTCAAGGATCGAACGAAATACGATTACCAACTAAAATCCACTTCCATAACGGACTATACCATTGCGTAAATCCTTGGCAACACTTTTGAGCTTTAATCCTAATCCACGGCAAGCACAAATGTCCAACAAGGGCCACAAAATTCTGAAAAGAACCTTTCCTCCATATTATGATGGAGGGTATAAATATTTAGCTTTTGAAAGTTTCAAGTTTGGATAATCCTTAGAAAATGGTCAAAGTTTAAGCTGTGAATACTTCGTGAAGAAATTGACTTTTAATATGATGCAACGTTACATGAGGACAAACCAGCGCAAAATTATGAAGCGAACTCGGCATAAAATTAAATAGTTAAATTTTGATATCAACTATAAAAAATTATAGTGTCTGTCTACTAGGATATGTGGTGATCTTTCTTGTCTCCTTTTATACCCTTCACCATAGTATGCAGGATATATTAAGTTTGTTTTTCTGTTTGTAACGCATTGCGACCCTATAACGAATATATCGCACATTTGCACAAAGAGTGACACATCTCAAAAATCGAGCTTCGAGAAAAACGCGTTTAAGTTTGACTTCCCATCTTAAAAAGTGTATTACACAACAAATAAAATAACTACTTGGACCATATTTTGCAAACAGATAGCCAGAGATCAATGCTAACTTTCTGTGCAAGATCAAGCATGATTCGAAGCGTTTTAGTTCTTCATTATTTAAAAAATTTGTTTTATTGAATTATTCCAAACCAGTAGTAAATGAGCTGTAACTCATTGAGTTTTAGATATATGAGCATGATAATTAGACACAAGATAAAGTATAAGACGTAGAAAAAATAAAAATTGCTAACTCCGAAACCCCATTTTTTTGAGTTATGACAATCTTTGAGTAAATAAGCGATATATTCTTGATCACGACAAAATTCTGAGTCGATATAGTCATGTCCGTCTGTCCGCCTGTCACTCAAGCGTCCACAATAATATAGCTAGAGCGCTATATTTTTGCACCCGATTGCCTTTTTTCCATAGGCAGGTCAAGTTCGAAGATGGGCTATATCTCCCCACGTTTTGGTATAGCCCCCATATAACAGTACTTCCCGTTTATCGGTATTTTGAGGATTTGTGCTACAATGTTTAACCAAACTAGCTGTAATTTGACATTTAAAGTTTTTAAGTGGTCACCACACTTCCCCACCAAAAATTGTCAACATAAGTCCATGTACCTCCCGATTTTACCAAACTAGGAGTAACTTGACAATTGAGGTTCTTAGTGGCCACAAAATTTCTTCACTGAAACCCGTCAACATAGGTCCATGTTTTGGTATAGCCCCCACATAACGGTACATCCGGATTTTTGGTATTTTGGGGATTTTAGCTACTTTTTTGCCCGAACTACCTATTATTTGACGTTTGAGGCTCCCGGTGGTCACAAAACCTCTCCACCAAAAACTGTGAGCATAGGAACATGTTTTGTTATAGCCCCTATATAACGGTACCTACCGATTTTCGGTATTTTGAAGATTTTAACCGAACCACCTGTAAATTGACTTTATGGGTTCCCAGTCACAAAATATCTCCTCCCAAAATTGTCAACATAGGTCAACGTTTTGGTATAGCCCCCATATACGGGTTCCTCCAGATTTTCGATATTTTGAGGATTTTAGTTACAATTTTTAACCGAACTACCTGTAATTTGAGTATTGAGGTTCCTAGTGATCACAGAACATCTCCACCAAAAACTGTGAACAAAGGCCCATGTTTTGGTATATCCGTCACTTAACGGCACCTACCGATTTTCGGTATTTTGAGGCTTCTAGCCACAATTTTTGACCGAACTATCTGTAATGGTGCCGACCGATTGAAGACTTTTTTATATGCCCTTTTTATCTTATTTAGGTAAAATAAAAATACTTCCGCCTAAAATTGTGGCCAGAAGAGAAAATACATATTTGGTTTTAGTTCAGAATATTTTATGGTGGAGAGTATAAAAAATTCAGCCCGGACAAACTTAACGCTTTTTTTACTTGTTATAACTCAAGCCAACCATACTCAATATAAAACATTATATATATATGCTAATGGATGGTTTCTTTGTCTTGATATATAGAAATATTTTTCCTATTCTACTTTTTTATAAATAATTGCTACTGTCAGCGTTTTATTATCGCAATTGTTATTAAATGCTTTTTTATTTATTGTCTTGTCATTTCATCGTTAACTTTTTGATTTTAACAGTTGAGTTCTTAATGAAGTTCGGTAATTACCGTCAATAATAGACCAACAACCAATATGGGGTACTAATTATATTAAGTGATTTTACATTAGAAGTGAGTGAGCCATATACATTGTTTTATACAGCAGACCTCATATACATATATACACGTCTTAACAATATTATATAGGTTTTTAACTAATCCATATAGGTTTTCTATATCCACGAATTTAGGTCAAAGCGGGCAGAAAATCATCAACTAGCAACTCGAATAACAAGTTAACCTCGTAGTCTTCTAATTTAACTAATTTATTTACATTTCATTAAGTATGTACATATATACACATTTTTATTATTCATATGATTAGATAGAACTTAACTCGAATAACTTTCAAATGGGGAAAACCACTCCACGGATTTTCTAATTAATTAAAGAAATTGAACAATAACAAGAACAACAAAACAGATACACGTGCCAAATGGCATACAATGACCCTTCGAAGAAAATCAATTCCAAAATTTCTTATTTGTAAAAAAGAGAACAGGGAGACATTTACCTATCATCCCAAACCACTTACGCCAATGAAATAATATAATTCAAAGAACAAATACAAACCTGACACGCAATATCTAAAACAATAGCAACAACACACAAATATCTATAATTTCAACACAATTTTATATATGTATGAGCAATACACTCATGCCACAAATTATATTTTCTTTCTCTAATGAGTTAGGTTTGGAATTGAAGCTTTTTACCTGCTAGCCAGTCAATGCATATAATCAGTATTATTCTATTTATTAGAAACAAAGACACCAAAACGAAACAAAGTGATTACCGACTGAACGAACCCATGCTGAGCGAAAATGCTGGCATAAACCTCATTTCAATTAATCAACCGCAAAATAAGGTTTTCTAATTAAATTTTCATTAAAGCGCAAAAATACAAAAGCAAAAATCACTTACCAGCTGTTTTGATAATTACAAGCATACACATACATACACACAGCGTGAAAAAAATATATAAAGTTGTGTTTTATACAACAACTGGTTACTTAGGGTGCGGTAGCTGGTATTTGACATGTGTCGTTAAAATTCGATATTTTTATTACAAAATAATTATGTTTAGTATTTAAAATTGAAGTTATTTTAATGGGGGGAGTAAATATAATGTTAAATAATGCTTTATGATATTTTTTCCTCATTCTGATATACTGTACTTTGTCCTCAATTTCTGACTACAAATTTCAATATTTTTCCTCATTCTGATCTGCTTTACTTTATCTTTAATTTCTGACAACAAATTTCAATAATTTCCAATTTAAGGTTTCCCTTGAAATTTTGATTATACCTTTCGGCATGAATTATTTATTATTGGGTTAACATTTCAATAGTTTCATAGCATAGCAGTTTCTTCATGTCTTCTTCGTCATTTGTCCTTACGTAGCATCTCTGGTCATGGTCATCTAACTTTGCCTATGTTGCAAAATCATTCCTTACAGTATCCTTGACAATTTTAAACTATACAAAAATAATTTCACCAAATTTAAGATTTTTATCATTAAATTGTAATTATTAATTAAATGCCACAAAAGGTTATAAATCTATAAAGTAATTTCAAAAGATTATTTATATAATAAATAGACAACACCTCTATTGGTGTCCTTATAAAACCATCTTCTCATAAATTCTCCCACACTTAATATTGTATTATTTAAAGACATTAATGATTAAGTAAATTATTTATGGATTGTCTATAAAATTCTTATGGTTTTTCATGAAAAATTCAATTCCATAAATAATATTGAATTTTAACAGAATCGAGCTGTTGTAACATTTGTTTGTATGCCGCATGCATATTTAGTGCAAGATTAGGTAAATAAATATTTTATATTTATTGTGTTGTGCTGTTGCCGTTTAGATAGTGTGGAAATATTCTCTACGGTCATAGACCTAAGGACACCGATGGAGTGTACAAAAATAAATGTTGTAACTGATTACTTTTAGGAAATATTTTAAAGACACATAATTTAATTTAAATGCTACAGCAAAGGATATGGGAAGATATCTCCAGTGTAGTAGTTAATCATGTGAATATAAATTTAATATTAGATTCAATTTTGTCTAAAGGCTTCATACATATCGTTAATTTACTCAAAGAGTAACGTAACTTAAAAAATGCGTTTTCTGAGTTAGTTTTCTATGAACTCGACTAAGTGTGACCGTTGTGCAACTAAAGTATCAATTTTGACACTTCTTTCGGTTTTGATACTTCTGTGCCACTTTCTGAAAGTTTGTGTCAATTTTTTGTGCCTCGAGCCACTATTTTAAATTAAATACATTGTTATGTAAATTCTCTACTAAAAATCACAAGAAGCAGCAGAAAAAGCGTCGAACTACTCCATTTTTAATTTCGGAGGTGAAGTAACATGTGGAATGTTTTTCTTTTAGGTTGTTTTTATACCCTCAGCATTTATGCTTACGAGGGTATATACACTTTCATACGGGCAAAATGTGCCTCATCGAAATAATGGTTTTAGACCCCAAGTATGTTTGGACGAAATGTGTTTCAGACAATTTGGAGTCGATTTAGCAACGTCCGTCAGTCTGTCTGTCTGGCTGGCTGGTGCGCACGATAACTCTCGAACGGAACCGATTTGATCTAAATTTGGTTTTCGTAATATTTTTTCCAAACTTAGTTTAAGTTCGAAGATGGGTTATATCGGTCCACTCCTTCCGGTACCTTCCCCACAAAAGTTCGAAAATGTTCGGAAAAGTTGTGCGCACTATAACTCTTAACGGGAGTAACCAAACTTAGATGAGGTTCCAATATGGACTCAATCGGTCCACGCCTTCGGGTACCTCCCACACAAAATTTCGGAAAAGTTCAGTTTAGGACCTGTTCTCGAATCTCTTTGACTTTTATTCACTGACCCGCTTACGACCGTACATGTCTCATTAGGGGCAAGTTCATACTTCCTGAGAAAATAGTCTGAATGCTTCAAAAAAACCATATGACACCGTGTGTAATGGTTGGAGCGCAAGGTAACTCTCGAACGAATCTGCCGATTCGATCCAAAATTTGGCCTTTATAATATTTTGTCCAAACTTAGTTTAAGTTCGAAGATAAGCCATATCGGTTCACTCATTCTGATACCTCCCACAAAAAAGTTCAAAAATGTTCGGAAAAATTGTGTGCACTATAACTCTTGAAGGGACGGACCGATTTGGTCCATACTTTACGCATCCTAATATATTTACCAGATATAGATCAGGTTTGAGTATGGACTATATTTGCCCATTCCTTCGGGTACCTCTCACACAAAGACTAACTTTGATTTCTGTTCAAGCAACTTTCAACCACTGTCTCAATTACAACGGTAAAAGTTTTTTCAGTGGCAAGTCCTTATTTCTTGGGAAAACAGCCAGAAACTTGTAAAAACCCCTATGGCACCATATGTAGTAGTTGGAGAGCACAATAACTCTCGAACTGATAGACCGATTTGGTCCAAAATTTGGCCTTCGTCATATTTTGTCCAAACTTAGTTTAACTTCTAAAATGGCCCATATCGGTCCTCCCCTTAGGATACCTTCCCCACAAATGCTCAAGATTTGTGTCCAAGTGCAGTTAAGGGTCTGTTCGGAGATCCTTTGGAAATTTATAGCGATGATGTACAGCCATATTATGTTTTCAGTAGACAAGGCCATGCTTTCTGGCACACTGGTCCAACAGGTGTACCATCACCCACTGAAATGACTAGTGGGCGCGATATCTATCGAAAAGATATGACTCTCAAAATAAGATCCACTTCCATAATGGACTATGTCGGTCCATTCCTTTAACTACCTCCTCTGCAACACTTTTTAACACCAGTCCACATTTTTATCGGCAAGTTCAAATACCCACACAATTTTGAAAAGGAATTCGATCTGTCCGTAGATGAAAGTTCCAATAGGCTGAGGGTATATATCTGTCGGCAAAGTCGACTGATACTTCTTTTACTTGTTAAGTGATATTTAGATCTACAAAGCAAGTTTTTCGTTTTGTATGAATGAACGAAAATTATTAGAAAAATAAAATCTACATGTGATTTATTATTATTTTCAAGTTAATAACGCTTAGAAGTTAAAAGAAAATTTGATTTAATGTATTTTTTTATTACTCCTTATATTCGAATTGTTTCTGTAACGCTTTTGTATTGTTTACAGTTTTTAATAATCAGAATAAATTCGCCAATTTGTGTGCTACTTTTTCGAAAGATATGTGCCACTTATTTTTAGAAATGATACTTTTTGTGACACTTTTTGAAAATTTCCAGTGGTCACGCTGCATCCACTTTGTTTTCTGTCAAGTTTTCATGTTGATATCTCAAAAACTAAGCGAGTTCCTCTCATGCAATAATCTTTTAAAGTTGGGAAGTCAAATTTTAATCGGCAACATAAAACGCATTTTTCTCGAAAATAATTTTTTTGAGATGTGACACTCTTTGAGTAAATTAGTGATATATACATACAATAAGACAACTAAAGAATTGCAAAAACAAAACAAAAACAAATTATTATTTTTTGTGAAATGAGTTTTCTATCGACTTTGTACATTCATTCGAGCTTTAATGGGCTTAGGTAACCTTAAATTAAGGCTCGACATGTTACACTATAATAGCACTAGTTCGCCTATTTTATCTTGATCTTTTGTAAGATGATCTTTGTGATCATCTTGATCAGGGTAAAATTCTGAGTCGATCTATGCATGTCCCTCCGTCTTTGTAATCACTGTAGCATCCACAATGGAGATAGGACGCTGAAATTGTTGGCAGGCAGGTCAAGTTCGAAGCTGCGCTATATCGGTCCACGTTTTGGTATAGCCCCATATAACGGTATCGTCCAATTTCAGGTATCTTGAAGTTTTTGTCACATTTTCAGACCGAATTAGCTATAATGTGAAATTTAGGGTTCAGGCTCCCAGTGATCACAAAACATTAAATAAATCACACAAAAGTCTGCCACCTTGTCTGGAACTTCCTTTGGTATTAAAAGGCTCGGAGATATTCTTCCCTAGTTTAAATTTTGATCTTTTGTCAATTAATGTTATCCTGCAATTAATTATCAATTTTGCAGGAACGCCAAACTCAGACGTGGCTTAGAAAAGCTCGCGCGATTTTTTTTCAAAAAATTTTCGTCTGCGGCGCATTTCGTTTTTCGGAAAGTATTTGAATATTTTTACAAAAACTTTTTTAATTTTGAAAATATATTTGTAAAAAATCGCGCAATTTTTTTTTTCAAATATATTTTCGCCTGCGGCGTTTTTCGTTTTTCAGAAAGTATTTGTATTTTATATTTTTAAATTCTGAAAATATTTTTGTAAAAAATCGCGCGATTTTTTTAAAAACATTTTCGCCTGCGACGCAGAATATATTTGAAAATCGCCCAGTTTTTTTAAAAATATTTTCGACTGCAGCGGTTTTTGTTTTTCAGTATGTAGGGTAAATGCACCAATAGTCGGCCCTTTAATTTTTTTTTTATTTTTAAACTGGTGTCACAGGTTGTGGGAATATAATTTTACTGTAAATATTTAATTTTACACATCACTAAAGGGTTATGTTTCAGATTTTATAAACTTGTTTTTATTAATTATTTAATAAGTATTGCCAATTTGCATTTTTTCCAAAAAACATCCTATGTTCTAATAGTCGGCATGCATGTTCCTAAGTTCGGCCACTGATGTTCCAATAGTCGGCACCCCTTTTACCGTTGTAGAAAAAAGAAGAAACTTAAAAAAAAACAAGAATTTATTTCGACTAAAAACCTACATAAATATATTTATATCAATTAATAATACTTAAATCTGACAAATTCATTTACATTAATACGCCTTACAAATATAACAAAAAATTAATCATTTTAACATTTATATTTATTGAATTGAAATTTATTTCCCAATATCGCTCATTTACTGGAAGAGTGACAAATCTCAAAAAATTCAAAGGTTCGGGAAAAACACGTTTTAAGTTGGAAATGGAAATTTGACTTGAAAGGTTATTACAGGAAAAATAAAATAACTACTTAGATCATATTTTGCAACGAGTTAGTCAGATATCAGTGCTTAATTTCTGTGCAATATATATCATGATTTGAAGTGCTGTAGTGCAACATACACTTAAAAGCCTGAACTTTCGGAAAGACCTCCTTCGGACCTCCGACCACCCTCCTCAGAACTTTTGAACTACCTCCTCTGGACCCAGTGATGCCAGATTTGCCGATTTATCGGCATTTTGCCGATTTTTAGTCCAAAAAAATAGAAATGCCGATTTGCCGATTTTTACCCCTAAAATGCCGATTTTTAGTTAAGGCAACTTGTTCACATAAAATTTCCTTTTTGTATGAAAATTGTGGCTGCTAGCACTAATTTGGTGCAATAACAAAGACAACTATATCGTCAAGAGTAGTTTGATTAATAATAATAAAAATTTTTTAACATATTATAAAAACAGGTTGAATTTTCTTGATTACCAAAATGTGTACTTCAGTATATTCATCAAGGAAATTGTTAAAAAAACGAAATTGTCGAGAAGTGGGTTAGTGGCAATAATTAAAAACTGCACAAACTTTAACACTGAACTTTGTGACCAGATTTTGAAGCGGTTTAATTTTGAAAATAAATTTAAGTGCCTAGCTTCAATAAATCGAAGTTTTATAATAAATGGCACAGAAGATTTATTTTGACATTATAAAGGAATACGAATGCGAACGAAAAGCAAGAATCACGCGAAATTTGTTTAAAGATAAAAACGTAGAGTTGCTAGAATTTTGGAAAACAAGTGTGTGAATTAATATGTGCAAATTCTGAACCATTATTTCCTATTTTGTCCAAATTTATTAAACATATTTTAGTCTTGCCACATTCTTCAGAAAATGTGGAAAGAGCCAAGTGAATTTAAATAAAAACAAGTGTCGAAATCGATTAGCTGGGGAGTCGATGGAAGGAATTCTCTTTACTAAAGACTACTTAAAATTAAATAAGTCCAACTGTTATGATGTTGTCATTAAAAATGATTTGTTACGAAACTTTAATTCAAATATTTATGAATGAAATTGAATTAGATTGTAAACCAACATTTCACCTTATTAGTTAACCTTTTAAGATAATATTTGTATAAGTTTTGTTTAGCTTGTCTGAATTGAAAATATATTGATCTCACGTACTTATATGGTAAAACCATTTATATTCAAACATATTTTGAATTGTTACCTTGTTTTATGAATTGTTAATTGTTTTGTTGTACTTAAAATGTTATTTTTTAAACTTATGCTTATTAAATAAAGCGATAATATGAACTGAAATAAATGTTTTTTAATTTGCCGATTTTTTGCCGATTTTGAAAATTTTTTGCCGATTTTGCCGATTTTGGCACCCGAAAAGTGCCGATTTTCGACCAAACTTATCTGGCATCCCTGTCTGGACCTCCTACCGTCCTCCTCCGAACTTCGGAACTACCTCCTCTGAACTTCGGAAGTACCTCCCATGGACCGCCTATCACCCATCTTCGAACTTCGGGGTAGCCTCCTCTGAACCTCCGCACAACTTGCTCTTTCCACATTCTGTCCACATGAACATTAAAACCTGTGCGCTACTACACACACAAAAACACACAAACGGCAAAAGAATATGTTTCACTCGATTTTACTCTACGAATAAACTCGTACTCCATTTCGAGTATTTTCACTCGCACTCTTATTTTGAAACTACGAGACAAAAAATACATATCTATTAAATTTTTATTGGTGGCCGACGTTAGGAACCATGTAAAAACTGGCATGTTCTAATAGTCGGCATACCTATGCCGACTATTGGAACAACTGTGATTTTATTGTTCCTATTGTCGGCATACCATAAATACGAAGAATTCGCATTTTTTATAAACATTTATCACTTCTGCCTTATTAGTTTTAATAATATATAATATGGCAGTCACTCATTTCAAAACAAGATATGAATTAATAGGATTTTTTACTTATTTTACTTTTATTTATAAACTAACAAATTTCTTAAAATATGCACTTCAACACGTGTTGACAAATCAGTACCGTTAGAAACGACTATAAATGCTAAAATACCGTTCCCAGGACCATGAAAAATTGTATAGAGGGAGAAGGGAGTATATTTTATGTAAATGTAATCTTATTTGATAATAACGGTATTCTTATTTATTCGTGTTTATATACAAATGTGGCCGAATACTGGAACCGGCCGACAATAGGAGCGTTTACCCTATTTGAATATTTTTTTTAAACTTTTATCTTTTTAAATTGTGAAAATATTTTTGTAAAAAATCCCGCGATTTTTTCAATAATATTTTCGCCTGCGTTTTTCAGAAAATGCCTGAATATTTTTACAAAAACCTTTTTAATTTTTTAATCTGAGAAAATATTTTTGTAATAATTCGCGCGATTTTTTCAAAAATATAATCGCCTGCGGCGCTTTTTGTTTTTCAGAAAGTATTTGCGAGTTATAAAAAACTTTTTATTTTCTTATTTTCTATTTTCCTCTAGGCAGAATTTTTTTCGTTTAAAAAAGTTTTGATGGAAAATTTTGAATACAGTTCGATTTGTATTGGTTACTACTTATTTTTTACTTAATTTACCTAAAATTTTTAAATCAATTTTAAATTATACAAATTCATTATTATATACATAACTCCTATTGGGACTTATGCCAGCTAAGGTTGGTCGGACTTAGCTCCCAAAGGATTTATGTCACGGCACCGATAAAATTGTGACATAAGCCGTATTGTCTCCTTCCTTGTGCACGGTACTAAACAGACTGAGTTTCCAATCGTTGCGTATGCATTCCAACCGCATGCTAACCAACTGATGCATTTTCCTTATCAGCATATCACCTCTGGTCTTGAGCAGGTCGACAGACAGCACATAAGCTCCTGTAACCTCATTGTTCCTCAACCGAATAACTGCTGTCATGACCTAATTTGGGTTGGTGACAAATATTCAATGTCTTCGTTTGTTATTTGTTGTGGGGTATTTTTATCGCCCCGCCCATGTTCGACAACGATGACTTCATATAATGTTCTTTTCAAATCCTCAGTGCGCTATATCTTTCAGGTACCGGATTAAATTTGTCATCTATGCAGGAGAATGTACCTGCACCAAACCATTCAGTCTGGTGTATGGCAGTCTAGTAAAATTTTAGGACTTAATTGTGACTTCTGAACATCTCGAGTTACTCATGCTAATGTTTTTCCTTTCTTTTCTTCTGATATTGGATTCTTCTTTTCTCCTGATATTATTCCTTGGCGCTTCGTTTTTCTATTGACTGCAGGGTTGTCCTGTAGTAGCTTTCTCTTCAATAGCATCACGATACTCCAGACCGTACCATGCATTTTTAGGTGGTGGTGTTTGGTAACCAAGTTGTGGGTTTTTGACCCTGAACAAGTATTCTTTAACAAATCCACGATGTTGGTGTGCTGAACTGGTATTGGTATTTTTATTCCAAAAAAATTCCTTACAAATCCACGAATCTTTTCTTTTACTCCTTAAATACATTCTTTAAAAAATTAAAATTCTGATATTTTGATTTTTGATAATAATATCCCTTTAAAAATCTAAGATTCTTTTCTTTTGATCCTTAAGAATTATTCTTCAAAATTCGACGATCTTCGTGCTTGATTTTCAAAAATAGCATTCCTTTAAAATTCGCGACTCTGATATTTTGATTATCGGAGAAAATATTTGATTACCAAAAAAATAAATTTTTTGTGAATAAATATATTATTTAAAACTCCACGAATCTGGCCATTTGTGCTTTAAAAAAATTCACGTTAATAGTTTTTTTTATATTCCTTACAAAAATTATTATGTATTAAATTGGACTCATTTTTGACTTCTACCATTTGTTTTAATAGTGTTTTTTTATTTTTATGTAACTGATATTTCTATTAAATTTATTTTATTATTGAGAGAAACTAGTTTTTAATACTATAATTTTACACCCATTTACTTAAATAAAAATTTAAGATATTGCATAGGGGACTATTCAAATCAACTATTTGTGACTATATTCAGAAAAATATAAATAACATTGCAAATATTTAAAACCAAATTTAAAAAAATAATAATAATAACATTAAATATGGTGTCGTATGAATGTCTTCAAGACTTATACGGACTATGGGGCACCTTCTGGAGGTCTTAACATTCTTATCTGATCACCATCTCAAATTGCAAACTTCTTTTTTTTTGTAATATATTTAAAATTTCGAGGCGATAGGACTATTATTGCGACCTACAGAGCCACTATAAAATCGGTTAAAAGTTTAGTTTTTGGTCCGTTTCACCAGCTAATTATTTCACGACCATCGCCAGTAACAATAGGTATCTATTTTGGTCTGAACCCGACCTCTATGCAAAATTTCGTGGCTATCGGTCTATAATTGCGGCATGGAGTTTGATTACAATTTATAATGGACAGACGGATGGACGGACACACATCTCAAAATCGCTTTATCTCGTCGAGATATGAAGATTGGTATATCACATTGGTGGTCTAGGACGAATATTTCGTGGTGTTACATGATTTTTTCCCAAAACAAACTTATAATACCATTTCCACATAGTGGTGAAGGGTATAATAATAGTTTAAAGGGAAGTTAAATCTGGTACTTTGATTACGCAAAAAAAAACTTTCTTTTGAAAAAAAAAACAAGTAAAAAAGTATCAGTCAGTTTTGCCGAAAGAGATATACCTTCAGCCTGTGTATATTGAAACAATTTCTTCCCAAAAACGTATGTATTTAGGGGGTCTTAAAAATTTTGGATGTATGAACCGACAAAAATGTTCATTAGGATTAAAGATCAAAAGTTTTGCGGTCGAGATACTAAAAGGAATGGATCGACATTGACCGTTAAGGAAGTGGATCTCCAGCCACAACATATGGTGCCATAGGGGGTTTTTACACCCTTCGGGCTGTTTGCTCCAGAAGAATGGACCTGCCCAGCCGTAATTGAGGCATCGAATGTAAGTTGCTTCAATAAAAATCAAAGTGGTTTGATATCAGGTCTTAAAGTAAAGTACCGGATGGAGTGGGCAAAAATAGTCCATATTTAAACCAGATCTATGTGTAAAGTATGGTCCAATTCGGCCACTCCCTTCAAGAGTTACGGTACGAAAAATTTTTTCGAACATTTTTGAACTTTTGTGGTGGAGGTACCTGAAGGAGTGGACCGATATCGCTCTTCTTTGAACTTAAACTATTTTTAAGTTATCTTGCGCTCCAACCACCTCACACGGTGTCATAGGGGTTTTTTGCAACTTTCTTGCACCTGATGAAACTTGTACCGTCGTATAGGGGGCAGTGAGTACAAGTTGCTGAAACAAAAATCAAAGGGATTCGAGAGCAGGTACTAAACTCAACTTATCCCAAATTTTGTGTGGGAGGTACCCGAAGGAGTGGTCCGATTGAGTCCATATTGGAACCTCATCTAAGTCTGGTAGACATTTCACGATTTGCAAAGTATGGACCAAATCGGTTACTCTCTTCAAGAGTTATCGTACGTACAACATTTCCGAACATTTTCGAACTTTTGTGGGGGAGGTACCGGAAGGAGTAGACCGATTGAGTCCATATTGGAACCTCATCTAAGTTTGGTAGAAATTACACGATGTGCAAAGTATGGACCAAATCGGTTATTCGCTACAAGAGTTATCGTGCGCACAAGTTTTGCGACAATTTTTGAACATTTGTGGGGGAGGTACCTGAAGGAGTGGACCTATATGGCCTATCTTCGAACTTAAATCGAATCTGGACAAAATATTTCGCGAGAGTTATCGTGCGCACCAGCCTGCCAGACAGACAGACAGACAGACGGACGGACATTGCTATATCTACTCAAAATTGTCTGAAACGGATATCGTACAAATATACTTGGGGTCTAAAACCATTATTTCGATGAGGCACATTTTTGGTCGAATCAAAGTGTAAATACCCTCTTTAGCCTAAAGGCTGACGGTATAAAAAAACTTCCTGGAAAATATATTCTCTAAAAAATCCACGTTTATGGTTTAATTATCCTTAAACTTTTTTTTAATTAAATCATTTTTGGTTTTTTCAATTTTTTAATAGCTGTTGTTTCTTTTTTTTTTTTGGATTTAACATAGATTTATATTAAAACTATTTTATATTTGTGAGCCACAAAGAGTTTGGATCGTGCGGGACCCTAGAGTAGAATTATTTTTAATGCTAAATTATTCACCCTTTTATTTAAATAAAAAAATTAAAATATTGCATCGAGGACTATTCAAATCAAATATTTGTGATTGTATTCAGAAATATTTAAATAACATTGTACATTGCGGCGTATGATTGCCAGCAATACGTATACGAACTATGGACCCTTTATTCAATTTCACAAGTTTTCACTTTATATTTTTACCATTTTCTTTTGTTTTATTTGATTTTCACTGAAATTGTTATTCAATTTGCTATTTGTCAGTCGGTTTAAATAATTTGTCCTTAAAAACCAAATTTCAAAAAAAAAAAAATAAATAAATAAAACAATAAATAGAAATGAATAAGGTTAATTATTGTGTCGTACGATTGTCGGCAATACTTATAGGAACTATGGGCAACTTTGCCCCCATAAAAATCGATTCTTTAAAAAATCCACTATGCTGATTTGTTGATCTTTATAAAAATATTCTCAAAACTGCATTTTGGTATTTTCCAAAAAAACCTCACAAATTCACAAATCTATTAATTTGATTTTTAAAAACTTTCTTAAAAAATCCAAAATTCAATAATTTTGGTTTCTGAAAATAATATTCCTTGAAAAATCCATGATAATGTTCTGTTGATCCTTAAAAACTACTCTTGAAAATTTGATAATTCTGGTGTTTCGTTTTCTGAAAATAATATTCCTTTAATATCTGCGGCTCTGATATTTTGATTATTGAAAATAATATTTGATTACCAATAAAACAAAAAACTATTTTTGTCTGAACAAAATATTATTTAAAATTCCATGTGTCATTTGAGCTTTAAAAAATATTCGTAAGAAAAGACTAATCTGGTATTTTGATTTCTGAAAAGTTCTTGTGAAAATATATTCTCTAAAAACAACCACATGTTTTAATAGTTTTGTATTTGTATTTAACTGACATTTCTGTTTAATTTATTTTATAATTATGAGCCGCTAAAAAAGGGGCATCCTGACCCTAGAGAAGATTTAATTTTTAATGCTAAAATTATACACCCTGTTTAAATAAAAATTTAACTCAAATTTAAAATTTAATTTAAAATTTAATTCAAATCAAATATTTCTGACTATATCAGATATGTTTAAATAATATTGTACATTGCGGCGTATGATTGTCGACAATACGTATACGCACAAATGGCCCTTTCATTAAGTGTTTTGCACTTTGGCATTAACCCATTTCCACTTTTTGCCATTTTCTATGTTTCTATTTTTTTTTGTCATTTGATTTTAACTGAAATTGTTATTCAATTTAGTATTTGTCAATCATTAAATGGCAATTTACATGTCAATTCCCTTCAATGAAGCAAATGTCAGACCACACATCTTCTCTCCCTTGCATTTGGTAAATGTTGAAAATAATGTTGTGTTTTTTCCTACAAATTATTTTCATTTAACATTTATTCTTCTACTTCTTCCTTTGTTCTTATACTTATACGAACTACTATGTGGCAACTTCTGGAGGTCTTCAAATTATGCCTTTAAAATATCGAAATTGTGGGTTTGTGATCCTTGAACATATATTATTTAACAAATTCAAGATGCTGGTGTGCTGATTTTTACAAAATATACTTAAAACTGCATTTTGGTATTCTTATTCCAAAAAAAAACTTTCTTAAAAATCCACGAATCTGTCCTTTTGAACCTTAAAAAACATTGTTAAAAATTCAAAAGTTCAGATATTTTGATTTCTGAAAATAACATTCCTCGAAAAATCCAAGATTCTGTTCTATAAAGACGATTGTTTGAAAAAGTTTTAAAAAATATTCTTAAAAGAAGTCAAATCTGGTATTTTGATTTCGCAAAAAAATTCCTTGAAAACATATTTTCTAAAAAATCTACGTTTATTAAATAAATTTATTTTTTGATTTAGAGTATATTATTAAAATTATTTTACATTTATAAGCCTGATCCTAGGGAAGAACTAATTTTTAATGCTAAAAAATATACAACCCTTTATTTAAATAAAAATTTAAGAAATTGCATCGGGGATTATTCGAGTCAAATATTTGTGACTATATTCAGAAAAATTTAAATAACAATGTGCATTGCGGCGTATGATTGCCGACAATACGTATACGCACCACGGGCCCTTTCTTTAAGTGTTTTGCACTTTGGCATTAACCGATTTCTACTTTTTGCCATTTGCCATTTTCTATTTTTATATTTTTTTTTCATTTGATTTTAACTAAAATTGTTATTCAATTTAGTATTTGTCAGTCATTAAATGGCAATTTACATGTCAATACCCTTCAATGAAGCAAATGTCAGACAACACATCTTCTCTCCCTTGCATTTGGTAAATGTTAGAAATAATTTTGTGTTTTTCCTACAAATTATTTTCATTTAACATTTATTCTTCTACTTCTTCCTTTGTTCCCTTTTGGCAAATTACAATTACTTTGACTGTCTGACTAGATAAACTGCAAAAAGAGTATAAAGGAAAACAAAATAGAGACTTCGTCGGTCTGGTTAAACCTCCAAACAATTAGTTAACTGTCTGTCGGTGTGTTAGAAACTAAACTAAGTGTTGTAACAATTTTTCAGTTGCCTTTAATTCATTCGTCTAGTCTTATCATTTAGATGTTTCTATGTTTTTCATGGTGAACTGCTGGCTCTAGTTTGTTTGGTAATTTTCCTTTTTTTGCAGTCAAAAAACACATGGCGAAGCATTTTCTGTGTTCTTTCTATCTACTTTTCATTTGTCTGATTACATTTTAACCTGACTTTTCAGTTTTCCTGCTTTTTTAAATAACCTGTAATTTTGGTGTGGTTAAGATTTTTCAATTTTTCCCTGGAGTCAAACAGGGTTAAAACATTTCATGTTGCAGCTATTCCCTCAAATGATTTTAACCACCAGCATCCTACATATTTTGGTGTTTTCTTTTTTTTCTCAACGTTTTGCATGTGATCACCGAAATGAAAAACCATGCAAAGACATCACATCACAACGTTAATGACTTCTTCTTTACTTACCGATGTCGGCCCGAACCGCTTACATTGTAGTGGAAATTGTCGGCAACAACACAAGCGGGAACGGTTAGCAGTTGAACAAGCAATTATTACTCTCATGTCTCGTTAAGGAGTCAAGGTAGTGCATTTATTTTTCATTCGTTTTTTTCTTTTGCCACAATCAAACCAACAACCGGCTGCCAGTTATCTAACCCCATCGAAAATTAGCCAGGCCACCACGCTAGTCATTCAGTCGTCCCAGTCAGCCACTTTAGGTTGTCTATATGAGCCTAATGGTCTTTAATATGTTCATTCATTTTTATTGTTTTGCCATCCCGTGCTACTGCTGTCGACGATGATGCTTGCTTTCTTCAAAGAGGAAAATAGTTGGATGTTAGGTGGTGAAAAGGGTTAAGATGAAGGATATACATTTTTAGGGATATTTACGAACCATCCAGATTCAGAAAACAATTTTTGACTTAAAAAAAATAAAAAATGTTTAAAAAATCAACGATTATGCAAAAATAATATAATTTTTCCACAATCACCCCATAAGGGACAAGGGAGACTTCTCTCATATCAATGAGTGCACCCCTACTGGGACCTACTGTTTATAGCCGAGTCCTAACGCTGTGTCCTAAGACACCACTTGTTGTTTGACATGGCTGAAATACTCAAACATTACTGAGGGGTATGGATGTGCATAACATTGCACCACGATGGCACATAATTTCAGATTCAGGACTGATGTCAGTCATTGATCCTTAAAAATAATTTCTTTAAAAATCCACGTTTTTTTGGGCCTTTAAAAATATTTTAAAAATCCAAAATGTTCATGTTTTGGTTTTTAAAACATGGCATTGGCATTTAAAACAAATCCACGTTGCTGATAATCTGGTTCTTAAAAAAATATTATTTCAAAAACAAGGTTTCTGATCAAAAGGTCATTAAAAACATCTATAAAAATGTTTTCAAAAAAAATCCACGATTCTGAAATTTATTTTTAAAAAATACGCGATTTTGGAAAAATGTTTTTAAAAAATCCACAATCTTGAATTTTTCTTAAATATACACGATTCTGAAAAATGTTTTAAAAAAAACTAAGATTCTGAAAAAATGTTTTTCAAAAGTCTACAATTCAAAAAAAAAAATATAAAAAATCAAAGTTTCTTAAAAAAATAAAAAATACACGATTCTAAAAAATGTTTTTCAATAATACAATATTCTGAAAAACATGATGTGAAAAATCCACGTATCTGAAAAAATATACATTTTAAAATCCATGACATTGAAAAAAAAAAAAAATAAAAAATGCTTTAAAAAAATCACTGTTTTGAAAAAATTTAGCTAAAAATTAAAAAAAATAATTTATAATATATATTTTGAAAAAATATTTTTTTTAAATCCACGACTTTTAAAAAATATTTTGAACAGAACACGATTTTAAAAAATATTTTTTAAAAATTTACGATATTGAAAAAAATATTTTTTTAGCGAATTCAAGATTTTGAACAAAATCTATTTTCTATTCTTTCCACAATTTTTAAAATATATAATTTAAAGAGCCACGATTTTGAAACAAATATTGCTAAATATTTAAAAAATCCTCGATTTTGAAAATATATTTTCTTGTAAAATCCACGATTTTGAAAAAATATTCTTGTAAAATCCACGATTTTGAAAAAATATTATTGTAAAATCCACGATTTTGAAAAAATATTCTTTAAAAACCCACGATTTTGAAAAATATATTCCTTAAAAATTCACGATTTTGAAAAAATATTCTTTAAAAACTCAAGATTTTGAAAAAAATATTCCTTAAAAATCTGCGATTTTGGAAAAAAAAAATTTAACGAGTTCACGATTTTGAAAAAAGTATTCTACAAAAATCTACGATTTAAAGAAACATTCTTTAAAAATTCAAGATTTTGAAAAAAAATTCTCTAAAAATCCACTATTTTGACAAAATATTCTTTAAAAATCCACGATTTTGAAAAAAAATTCTCTAAAAATCCACTATTTTGAAAAAATATTCTTTAAATATCCACGATTTTGAAAAACTATTCTTTAAAAATCAACGATTTTGAAAAAATATTCTTTAAAAATCAACGATTTTGAAAAAATATTCTCTAAAAATCCACTATTTTGAAAAAATATTCTTTAAATATCCACGATTTTGAAAAACTATTCTTTAAAAATCAACGATTTTGAAAAATATTCTTTAAAAATCAACGATTTTGAAAAACTATTCTTTAAAAATCAACGATTTTGAAAAAATATTCTTTAAAAATCCATGATTTTGAAAAAATATTCTTTAAAAATCCATGATTTTGAAAAACATATTCTTAACAAATTCCGGTTTTTGAAAAAATATACTTTAAAATCCACGGTTTTGAAAAAATATTCTTTAAAAATCCACAATTTTGAAAATATATTCTGTAAAAATCAACCATTTTGAAAAAATAAAATCTACGTTTTGAAAATATATTCTTTAAAAAAACCACGATTTTGGCAAAAAAAAATATTTATTAAAAATCAACGATTTTGAAAAAATATTTTTAAACAAATTCACGATTTTAAAAAACTATTCTATAAAAATCAAAGATTTTTAACAAAATATTCCTCTTTAAAAAGCTACGATTTAAAGAAATATTCTTTAAAAATCCAAGATTTTGAAACAAATATTTTTGCAACTATTCTTTACATAATGCTTAAACAGTCCGAGTTTCTAAAATAACTATATATATTTTTTAAATACCACAAATCTGAGAAAATCTTAAAAAAACAAATGTTCTGGTTTTTTTAACATTCCATGATTCTCTAAATACAAAGAAATTAAAAGTTATTGATTTTACGAAAATTATGTTTCAAAAAGTCCAAGTCATAAAAAATTATTTTTTTTTTTAAATACTTTTTTAAAATATTTTTAATAACCATTTAATTTGTTTAAATCGATTTTTAATAAAAAATTATATCCATGACCCGGAAAATAGTTTTATACCAAAATACATGATTCAGAAAAACGTGTTTTTATGGAAAAAAAATTAAAAAAACCAACGATTCTGAATTTTTCTTTTTTGATCCACGATTCTGAAAAGAATTTGTTTAAAAATCTAATATTTTGAGAAAATATTTTTTAAGTCTAGGTACAGTGTTTTAAAAAATCCACGATTCTAAAAGAAATTTTTAAAAAATGGACGGTTTTAAAATATATTTATTTAGAAAAAAATCTATAATTTGGCCCTTAAAAAATATATTATAAAATCCATGACTTTGTAAAATATATTTGAAAAGCTCACGATTCTAAAATAAGATATAGAAAAAACGTATTTTCCAAAAAAAAGTATTTTCCAAAAAAAGTTTTTTCCAAAAAATTTAAAGAAGATTCTCAAAAATGGTAAAAGAAAAATACTATATAAAAAATCCAAAATTTTGGTATTAAAAATATTTAAAAAATTAGGAGGGTTGGCGTTTTTTGAAAAACAAAATATTTAAAAAATCTAATTATTTAATTTTCAGAAAATTATCTGTTCTCTTCTTGTGACACTAAATTCCTTTTAAATTGGTATAATTCAGGATTTAAATCAATGTTAAAAACTAAAAACCACATTTTTTTGCTGCTTAGGATTTTTAAAATTTTAAAAATTGACTCTAAAATATCTTTGAACACGTTAGTTATAACCCAATATCTCTCTGCTACACCATGTGCATGTTAAGCAATTTTTAACAACTGACAAAAATCTCTATATAAGGATTCCTATTTTTTCTGCTGCTTATTCTTCTTCAACTCCTATTTTGCACCTCTACTTTTAATACAGGTTAGCCTTTTTGCCATTTTTAATAGTTCTGTCTCTTTGCTTATCTTTTCGAAACGTTTATGTCATGGTTGTTCACACCCTCTCCCGCTCTCTTCCCCTCTCTCTATAGACATTTGGTATGGTAATTGTAGGCAAGTGTCAGTTGTATGGTCTCTAAGTTAGTGTAAATCCTTTTCAATGTCCTTTGTTTTGTTAGGTGTTTTTCGCCTTTCTTTTTTGTCCAACATTTGTTGCTGTTGTTTTGTGAACAACAACTTCATTGGACCACGTATGGCCTGCTTGTTAACTCTCGACTCTGCTATTTGAACTTAAAATTGTACACATAGACAGACAGGCATAGAGTTAAAGGTGCACAAGTCACATGTGCCAGGTTGCTACGTTAAACGTGCCATACATTTTTATTACGTCCTATCTGGGCCCAACTGGGCTGTAAAGCTGTTGCTTTGGCATAATCGTTATGTGTCTGAATTTAAAGTAGAAATGGGAAGGCGAAACGTAACTAGAAATCCTTAATTTGTCCATAAAGGTTAAAGTCAAAGACAAAACACCAGCAACAAAACCAAATAGTTATAAGCCTGCTGCCATCTTCTACCTTTAAAAATTGTCCTCGACACAGGTGTAAAACTTGCATTTAGATTTTGTTGCTTCATTTCAAACTATAATAGGCATTATTTGTAAAGTCTATTATCCTTAAGGATCATTGCTAGTTAGGTCATAAAATCCAACTTCTTGGTCTTGAAATTTCTTGCAAGACATTGCTCGGCCACCTTTTCTCTGTCTTTTGTATTTTTTTGGCCATAACAACCTGAACAAAGTTCAAATTGCTTTCATATCGTTTCGAACATCCGCTTGTAAAATATTTATTGCCATTGCTGTTGTTGTTGCGACAATTCTATGAATTGACAATTATCTAAACCAATTTAGTGTTTTGAGGAGGCAACATATGTTGTGTCTTAGCTCAATTTCCCCTTTGGCTTATTTTTCTGATAATGTGTCTATTTTTGGTTATCTATATTGACTTGTTGTGTGTGTTAAAAGTTTCCAATTTCATAACCTTTAGGTGTCCTTGTTTTCCTTGCCCCTAACAAAAAGGTAAGAAGTAAAGCAAATGGGGTTGAGAAAGTGAGTTTTTTAAGCCTTTGTTTGTGTGTATTTGCTACGGCTACGGGTGTTAGGGTAGTGACAAGTTTAAGGATTTTCTGTTTTTATTTGACACTTTGTATGAGATTTATTTCCATTTTAGTTTCTAAATTTATTTGATGAGAATTATTTTCTAAATTGCTTGACAGTAGCATTGGGAGGAGATGTTCCGGGACATTTAGTTAAATTTAATTGAAAGGCTTGATGTATTGGAATTTAGTTCTATGATAATAACTTATTCCAATACATCTTCACCAAAACCAAGTGAAAATAAGACATATCGAAAATGTTATCTAACACCAAATTTCTGTCTAAAAAGTTAATTGCATTTGTAACTATCTTAAAATAAAAATTAATTATTGGACTGATAGAAGTTCAATAACTTATTATTATATATCCATATTTCACTTTACACACATTCTACTCTCAGCAATTCCCCTCAAAGGACTTGAAACTTGTCGGTAATATCTATATAATATAGTCTAAATGTTGTGACCTTTGTGTATTTTTATTAGTAATGTGTTTAGATGCTATACCAAATATTTGTTAGTTATTTATATTGTTTACATATAAAAATATTAAAAAAAATTCTTATAACTAAAATAATATTCTTTTTTGTCTTTTTTCTATTTTATTTCTTTTATGGGCTCAACTTGAAAAAAAAACGAATTCGAATTATAAAAAAAAATAAAATCAAAAAAACACAAAACACAATTGGCTTTTATCTTTTATTTATTTTTGCATTCGAAAATAATTTTTTCGTTCCTCAACGAAAATTGTTTTTTGTTAATTTTTAATTAATTCGTAAAATATGATGTTTTTATATAAAAAAATATATTTTTTTTAATTTTTAATAAATTACATCTATTATTCTTTAATAAACACACGATTTTTATTATAAATATTTTATTTTACTTTACTTTATTTTATAATTGGTTTGTAATTATAAATAATGTTGATGTTTTTGAATGCAAAAAATGGTTTATAATAAATTTATTAATTTTATTATTAAATGTAATTTTTAAAAAATATGATTTGTATTGAATTTTAATGAAAATATATTTTATTCAATTTTAATAAATTTTAAATACTTTAATTTTATTATATTAATAAATACTATTATTAATTTTTATTATTATTAATATTTAATTTTTATAAAAACTTATTTTTATTGTATTCGAATTAAATATATTTTATTAAATTTAAAATATGTTTTTTTAATAATTTTAATTTTTGGTAACGTTTAAAATTTTTTTAAAATATTTCTGTTTATTTGAATTAAATAAATTTAAAAAAATGTTCTTTAATTAATTTTAATTTTTATTAACATTAAAAAAACAATTTTATTTCAATTATTTTAATAAAATATATTTTATTAAATTTCAACACAAAATATAAATTCTCCTGATAATTAAAAAAAATTAAATTTTTTATAATAAACATATTATTTTTTATTTTTATAAAACTTTTATTTCAATTGAATCTAAATGAAAAAATTATATTATTTTTTCATACATTTTTCCATAATTTTTTTAATAAATTAATTAATAATAATTATTATATTTTTTATAAAAAACTTATTTCTATTTTATTTGAATCAAATTAATTCTATTAAACTTTAATTTAAAATATTTTTTTTTTTAATAATTTTAATTTTTGGTAACGTTTAAAATTTTTTTATTTATTTATTAATTTATTTGAATTAAATAAATTTAAAAAAAATTTTCTTTAATTAATTTTAATTTTTATTAACATTTATTAACAATTTAATTTCAATTATTTTAATAAAATATATTTTATTAAATTTCAACACAAAATATAAATTCTCTTGATAATTAAAAAAATACATTTTTTACATTACATTTTTTATAAAAAACTTATTTCTATTTTATTTGAATCAAATTAATTCTATTAAATTTTAATTTAAAATATGTTTTTTTAATAATTTTAATTTTTGGTAACGTCTAAAATTTTTTTTTAAATATTTCTATTTATTTGAATGAAATAAATTTAAAAAAAAATTTCTTTAATTAATTTTAATTTTTATTAACATTAAAAAAACCATTTTATTTCAATTATTTTAATAAAATATATTTTATTAAATTTCAACACAAAATATAAATTCTCTTGATAATTAAAAAAAAATACATTTTTTACATTACATTTTTTATAAATTACATTTTTATAAAAAACTTATGTCTATTTTATTTGAATCAATTTAATTCTATTAAACTTTAATTTAAAATATGTTTTTTTTAATAATTTTAATTTTTGGTAACGTTTAACATTTTTTTAATAATATTTCTGTTTATTTGAATTAAATA
Organism: Musca autumnalis; assembly: GCF_047663935.1. Classification (NCBI taxonomy): domain Eukaryota; kingdom Metazoa; phylum Arthropoda; class Insecta; order Diptera; family Muscidae; genus Musca; species Musca autumnalis. The sequence goes on along the minus strand of NW_027411977.1, from coordinate 197,680,489 downwards.
TATTTAAAAAAATGTTCTTTAATTAATTTGAATTTTTATTAATATTAAAAAAACAATTTTATTTCAATTGTTTTATAAAAATATATTTTATTAAATTTCAACACAAAATATAAATTCTTTTGATAATTTAAAAAAAAATACATTTTTTATGATAAACATATTAATTTTTCTTTTTATAAAACTATTATTTCAATTGAATCTTAATAAAAAATTTGTATTATTTTTTTACTTTAATAAATTATTTAATAATTATTATTATATTCTTTATTTGTTTGTAAAAACTTATTTCCATTTTATTTGAATCAAATTAATTCTATTAAATTTAAAAAATGTTTATTCATAAATTTTCAATCTTATTAATATCGAAAAAATTTTTTAAACAATTTTAACATACTTATTTTAATTATCTTATGAAATATCTACGTTATTAAATTTAATAATAAATTCTATTAATAATTTAAATATTTTAACATCTGTTGTAATAATCATATTAATTTTTGTTTTTAAAAAACAATTGAAACTATTTAAATTAAATGAAAAATTATTTATTCTATTTAAAAAAACGTGTTTTTTTAAATTAATATATTTATTTGTATTAATATTAATAATTTTTTAATAAAAATTATTCATTATTCTAATTTTTTTGTTTCTTTTGAAATATAATTAAAATATATTAAATTAAATTTAAAAATATGTATTTATTTTTCGTTTTAATAAAATATTTTTAATAAAACATTATCAATAATAATTTATTTTAATATTCTTATTCATTATTTTTTTTTTCATTTATCTTAAATTATACAATTATATTTATTTTTAATAAAAAAAAAACTTTTTCATATGTTTTTAATAAAATTTTGTTTCGATTATAATTTTCACTAAATTTCAATAAAAATGTTTATTGATTTGTAATAACAAATGCTACTTCCGTTTTTTAATAATTTAATTTTAACTAAATAATTAATTTTAAATAAACCTTATTTATTTAATTTCGATAAAAAATTTATTTTAATTAACCTTTTTAATAATAATTTTTATTATTATTACAAATAATTTTTATATTATAAATAATAATTATTTTTATATTATAAATTATATTTGTTTTATTATTTTTATCTTAATTTTAAAAATAAATTATTTATTTGAAATATTTAAAAACAATGTATTGTTTTAAAATATATTTTAATACATAAATATATTATTTCAATTCACTTTTTGTTTATTTATTTTTATTTATTTGTATAAAATTGTTTTATATATTACTGAATTTTATTAAAATCTTAAAATTAAATTTAACTTTAATTATTATTTTCCACATTAATTTGTTACTATTGCTTTTAAAAAACAATTTTTATTAATTCATACAACAAAAATTCCTTTAAAAAAACTATTTTTCTTCTTAATTTTTTAAAAATTTTTAATTAAATATTTTATTTCAATTTGTTTCTTAATTAATAAATAATTTTAATCAAAAATTATTTTTATTATTTTTTGTTTATTGTTATTATTTTAAAATCATTTTTTAATTTAAATATGTATCTTTATTTATTTATTTATTTATTTATTTATTTATTTATTTATTTATTTATTTATTTATTTATTTATTTATTTATTTATTTATTTATTTATTTATTTATTTATTTATTTATTTATTTATTTATTTATTTATTTATTTATTTATTTATTTATTTATTTATTTATTTATTTATTTATTTATTTATTTATTTATTTATTTATTTATTTATTTATTTATTTATTTATTTATTTATTTATTTATTTATTTATTTATTTATTTATTTATTTATTTATTTATTTATTTATTTATTTATTTATTTATTTATTTATTTATTTATTTATTTATTTATTTATTTATTTATTTATTTATTTATTTATTTATTTATTTTTATTTATTTGTATAAAATTGTTTTATACATTACTGAATTTTAATAAAATCTTAAAATTAAATTTAACTTTAATTATTATTTAAAAAAAAAAAACAATTTTTAATAATTCATACAAAAATGTTTCACTTCCTTAAAAAAATTATTTTTCTTCTTAATTTTTTAAAATTTTTTAATTAAATATTTTATCTTAATTTGTTTCTTAATTAATAAATAATTTTAATTATAAAATCATTTTTATTATTTATTGTTTATTTATTGTTATTGTTATTTTTTAACAATCATTTTTTAATTTAAATATGTGCCTTAATTTATTTAATTTCATTTGTTTTAAAAATATTTATGTTGATTTCTTATAAAATTAAAAATTTATATTGTATATTTTTAATAAATAAAAAATATTTTAATAAATAAAAATATTATTCGTACTAAAAATATTATAATAAATTTTATTATTAATTTATTTTCGTATATTTTTATTACTTTAAATATTTTTTGTATATATATATATATTTTTTTATATGAAAAATATTTGTACTATACAAATTATTAACTAAAATTTTTTACATTATTACATTTTATTTTGTTTCAATACTTTTTTTGTTTTAAAAAATCTACACATATTTTATTTTAATGTTTCTAAATTTCAAACTATATAAATACTAATTTCGTTCAAAAAAAATAAATTACTTCTAACAAATATATACTTTATTCAAATAAACAATTTTTATAATATATATTGTTTTTTTATTTATTTTTTAATTTAAAACATTGAATTTTTATTTATGTTTAACAAATTATATCTTTTTCTTTTTATTAATTTATTTTTATTATTATTTTTAATTTTTTTCTGTTGAATTTAATTAAACAAATCTTTATTTTGAATAAAAAAATATTTTATTAATATTAATAAAAACACTTTGTTAATTTTTATAAAAATATTTTATACATTTTTATTATAATTATTAATTATAATAAAATATTCTAATTAATATTGTTAATATTATTTTTCAAACTATAATTTGTTATTATATTTTTATCTTTTATAATGTTATTGTTTATTATTATTTATTTTGGAATATATTTAAAAAAATTACAAAAATTATTTAATTATTTAATTATTAATCATCACTTTAAATATTTTTTTTTTTTTCAAAAAATTAAAACATTTTTTTTTTATTTTGGGTTATATATTCTTTCTGTTTAAAAAATCTATCATTGAATATTAAAATTAAAAAACTTAAAATATTTTTTGAAACATTCTGTTTTTATTTTTTTATTACAAATTTATTTGTATATCAAACTCGTTCTATAAATTATATATTTCCTGACTTTTTTAATCATCACTTTAAATATTTATTTTTCCAAAAATTACAACAATTTTTTTTTTTATTTTGGGATCTAACATTTTTTCTGTTTAAAAAATTTGTCATTGAATATTTAAATTAATGTTTTATCACAAATTTATTTGTATATCAAACTCGTTTCATAAATTATATATTTCCTGTCTTTTTTAATAAATTATATTTATTTTATTATTTTTTATTAAACGCATTTATTTTAAATTTAAATTTTTTTTAATTTCTCAAATAAATTATTTATTTTATTTATTAAAAACATATTTGTAATTAATTATATTTGTTTTATTATTTTTATTTAACGATTTTTCCTTTATAAAAATTTTTGTTTTTAATAAATTGTTTATTAAATTTTATGAATTTATTACAAAATTATAATTTTAATTTGTTTTATTATTTTGTCTTGGTGATTCTTTTACTCGCACTTTTATAAAAAATCAATTTCTTAAATAAATTGTTCATTTTATTATTTATTTAATTAAAAAACAATTTTTTATACATTTTATTTGTTTTATTATTTTTTATTTACCTAAATTATTTTACTGTTATAAAATATGTTTTTTTTTTCAATTTTAAAAATAAATTATTTAATTAAAATTTTTAATTTAAAATCCATTTCAAAAACAATATATTGTTTTAAATTTTTTATTGTTCAAAAAATTCTATCCATTGGCTTAACATATTTTATTTCTTACATATTTATTTCTATTGAATAATATACAAAAAATACAAAAATTATGCTCGCTCGGTGATTCGCTATTTAAAAAAAAAATATTAATTTTTTTAATTGCATTTCTAAAAAATGTAATAAAAACAATTTCCGGGTTTGTTTTTTAAACAAAAACCTAAACATTTTCATAAAAAATTATTTTCATTTTTTTTTTATTTCTTAATACTGCATTTGTGAATTTTCACAATTAAAAAATTAAAATAATTAATATATTGAAATTATAAATGTTGTAACGTGTGTTTGTTTTTTGTTATTTTTCTTGTCATACGTGCGTTGCATAACATATTTTTTATTTAATTATTTTTTCCTTATTTTCTTAACGTAAAAAATATCAATGTTGTAATTGTATTGAACGTGTTTTTTTACTTAATTGTTGTTGTGGTGTCTGTCGTTTATGATTGACTGCAAAACGGAAAAATTTTAAAAATATATATTTAAAAATTCATCGTTTGCTAATGCGGGCTGAAATTTTTTGGATTTTCTTTTCTGTTTTGCTATATTTTGTTTAAATTTTCTCTTCTCTCTCTCTTATTATTTATATTTATCTTTAACTCTCTGTTTCCCTTACTATCAAAAATATTGTGCAATTTTGTGTTACCAACAAAAATACAAAATTATTAATTTGTTGTTTTCTTTACAACTTTTTTATTCTTTATTTCCATGTTCTCATCCGTAACCTGCTACCCATATATTTTAAATTCCCCTGCTCTCTTCCACACATCCACAAATCCGTATGTAATGTTGTTTTGTTTGTTTGTTTTTGTATGCCGTTGTTGTTTTGAAATCAAAATAATTAAAAAATAAAAAAACCTCAAACAAAATATATACATGGACCCTTCCGATGGTGGACCAACCAAATGAATGACCGCTCATCCAAACAACCAACCAACAAACCAACCATATGTCATAAATCGCTCCCATTCCATGTTGTGATGATTGTGTTGATGGTGCAGAACAAAATTTAGATCGCAAGCTATTCGTGGGTATGTTAAGCAAACAACAAACCGAAGAGGATGTTAGACAAATTTTTAATCCCTTTGGCACTATAGAGGAGTGTACCATACTCAGGGGTCCGGACGGTGCAAGCAAGGGTAAGTACCACAAATAAAATACGAAAAACACACACATCCACATAAAGAAAATTTGTTTTTCTAACAACAGTCTATCATTAACAAAAATTCTACAATTTTTTCATAAACAAAAACTATATTTTCCATTTTTGATGTCTGTGTATTTTTTCCTCACAACTTTTGGTTCAGGGAAAAAAGGAAACATACAAAATAATCAACAGTTTCTTTTTTGTGCTGCCACCTCTTTCACTTCTTATACCTACCTAACCACTGGCCAACAACATTGTTTTCTCTATATCCTACAACGTTATATAAATTTTTTTTTTGCCTCAAGTGTATGTTGTTTCTCTATTTTGGCAACTATATTGCTAACCCTGTGTTTTCTCTCTCTGTTGTTGTTGTTGCTGTTAGTAGTTGTAGTTGTTCCTCATTCATATTCTGTTAGCCATAGCTTGGTTTGCCATGCGTATCCTTTTTTATACAGTATTTCAATGTTGTCTATTTGTGTTATGATATTCACTTTATGTTTTGTTTTTCCCTTTATGTTTCTATACAAACAAAGCAACAAAAAGAGAGAATTCCTCAAGTTGAGTTATTAAAATGTGAAGACCAAAGACCAATTATTCAACAAAACTCACACACACAGACAATGTTTTTCAATTAAAACAAAAAACTTTCAGAGATAAAAAAACAAAACAAAAAATAAAAACTATAAATTGCTGTGGCCTTAAAACCTTCTGTGTGGAAAATTATTTGTCTGTAAACTCTAATTTGACATAGAAGGCAGACAGATAACAAAGAAAAATGTATAAACTTAAATATTTTTTCTTTTATATCAAAAATGGTTTTTGTTCAATTTCCCTTTCAAATCAAAAGCTTTGCATTGCCTAAGGCGCTTGGAGATTTCCAAGCAACAGCTGATTATTAAAACTTGTTCCCTCAGCTAAAATGCTATTGTTCTTTGGATTTGAGGATACTTTTAAGCTAAAGACAATTTCGTGTGTTTGGCTATTAAATCAGAATAAAATGTTTTAACAATCTTGCACATATGTATGTTTATTTTTAAATTTGCAAATGAGTGATGCATACTTTTAGGGAAAAAGATATGAACATTAATTAAATTCAAGTTTCCAAGCTTTGCCTTCGTCTGCCTCAACAACAACATCCTAATACACCTGAAGATCGGCTTTACCACCCGTGAAACGTAGTGTAATTGTTGGATGCGTGGGACTTCGGTAGACTCCTAATTTTTCAATGTATCTCTAAAGACCTTACAGCTCAACTCGAAAGAGAATTAATTAAATATCACTATAAATGGCCTTCGCCTTAATAAGGCAAAAAATAAAAAAAAAATAATTAAATTCGTCTACATTCTATTGTAGTAACTTATTGCCAACCGCCTATATCAAGACCATTAATCGATTTGGTCCAATTTTTGTACATCGGATTCTTCAGCCAAATTTAGTTCAAGTTCGGAGGTAAGGTTAGGACGCGTTGCGGAGGGTATAATATTAATAATAATATTATTACGTTTGTTTTTCCTGTTTGTAACACATCGAACTAATCATTTGCGACCCTGTAAAGTATATACATATATTCTTGATCAGGATAAAAAGACGATCTACCAATGTCTGTCGGTCCGTATTTTGGGGATTTTTGCTAAATTTATTTGACCGAATTATATGTCAAATAATGTTAAATAATGGCATTTTAGGTTCACAGCTTTACAGCGAAGCTTCTCCACCAAAAATCGTCAATATAGGTCCATGTTTTGGTATAGCCCCCATATTACGGTACCCCCCGATTTTCGGTATTTTGAGTATTTTACCTTGAATTTTTAACCGAACTAGCTGCAAATTGAAGCTTGAGGTTTTCAGCGGTCACGAAAATGCTCCACCAAAAATCGTTCACATGGGTTCATGTTTTGGTATAGGCATCGTATAAAGCTTCCCCCGATTTTCGACATTTTTAGAATTTTAGATACAATTTTTAACCGAAATAGCTTTAATTTGACTCTTTGGGTTTTCAGCGGTCACGAAACTTCTCCACCAAAAATCGTCAACAGAGGTCCATTTTTTGGTATAGCCCCCACATAACGGTACCTCCCGATTTAAGGTATTTTAAATATTTTGGCTGCATTTTTAAGCGAATTACGTGTAATTTAAGATTTGATATTCCCAGTGGTCAGAAAAACATTTACAACAAAAATTGTCAATATAGGTCCAAATTTTGATATAGTCCCCATATGACGGATATTTTATCTACATTTTTTAAACGACTTACCTATAATTACTTACTTACGTACTTAGTTGGCCCATTACAGAACATTTGTTCCATAGACCGAACTAAGAAAAGATTCCATTCCTCTCTGTTTTTCGCTTGACTTTTTGGAATACCGCGCCTATTCATTTCTTCATCCACTTGTATGCTCCATCGAAGCTTAGGTCTGCCGATTCTGTGTGCACCGCCATGTGGCATGTATTCATACGCCTTTCTAGCGGGTTCATAATCGCTCATTCTTATGATATGGCCTAGCCAACGCAATCGTTGCATCTCGATACGTTTAACTATATTCATGTCTTTGTATAGCTGATATAGCTCGTGGTTCATACGACGTCTATATTCACCGTCAACGCAAATCGGCCCGTAGATCTTTCGAAGAATTTTCCTCTCAAACACACCAAGCACTGCCTTATCTGCTTGTGCAAGTACCCATGCTTCGGAGCCATACATTAGCACGGGTAGTATCAGCGTTTTGTATAGTGTTATTTTTGTTTGACGAGATGTGGCTTTGTTTTTAAATTGCTTACTCAAACCATAGTAGCATCTGTTGGCCAATACAATTCTTCTTTTTATTTCACAACTGATGTCGTTTGTTGTGTTTACGGCGGTGCCGAGGTAAACGAAGTCTTTTACTACCTAAAAATTATAGGAACCAACTTCAACAGTTGGTCCGATCTCAATGGTCGCGCGTCGACACCATCAGCTTGGTCTTCTCGCCGTTTACCGCCAGACCTACTTTAGCAGATTCTCCTTCAACCTTCATAAAGGTATCGGTTACTTCTTTTACTGATCGTCCCATGATGTCTATATCATCAGCATAAGCAAGTAACATGTGGCTATTGGTGTAGATTGTGCCACTTCTTTTGACGTTTGCCTCTCGTATAACCTCTTCTAGCAGGATGTTAAAAAGGTCACACGAAAGGCTGTCTCCTTGCCTGAAACCTCTTTTGGTACAAAACTCTTCGGAGAGGTTCTTTCCTATTTTAACTAAAGATATTGTATCAGTTAGAATCATTTTACAAAGCCGAATCAGCTTTGCGTGGATACCAAATTCAGACATTGCTTGGAATACCTTTGAACGTAGCGGGCTGTCGAAGACTGCTTTATAATCGACAACAAGGTGGTAGGTGTCGATCTGCATCTCTTGTGTCTTCTCCAGGATTTACCGCAGGGTAAATATCTGGTCAATGGTGGACTTGCCAGGTCTAAAGCCGCATTAGTATGGTCCAATTATTTCGTTGACCATGGGCTTTAGTCGTTCCCACAATATCCCTGACACTATCTTGTAGGCGATAGGGAGAAGACTTATACCCCTATAGTTGGAGCATAAAGTCTTATCTCCTTTCTTGTGGACGGGGCACATCATACTCAGGTTCCAATCGTCGGGTACTCGTTCTTCCTGCCAGATGGTGCTAACTAGCTGATGAATACACCTTATCAGCGTGTCGCCTCCGGTTTTGAACATCTCGGCTGGTAATCCACCGGCTCCTGCTGCCTTATTATTCTTCAGCCGATTTATTGCTGTCTTTACCTCATCTTGCCTGGGCGGTATACATTCAATATCATCTCCTGGGATTGGGTCTGTGGTATCTTCGTCGTCTTCGCTGCTATTGGATACCAACAGTTTTGAAAAAGGTACTTTCCATATCCTTAGCACACTATCTGTATCAGTTACCAAATTACCTTGCTGGTCTCTACAGGAGGATGTGCCTGTACCAAAGCCATCAGTTTGATGCTTGACTCTTTGGTAGAATTTTCGGACTTCATTCTGGTTCCTGTACATCTCGATTTTTTCACACTCCCGCTTTTCCAATGTTTGGTCTTTGTCCTGATATGTTATCAGGACGAGGAGTGCTTTGATTAAGCAGTTGGGCCAGTTGAGTGGAATATGTTGTGGCTATCTGTTGTGATTGCAGCTTACCGATGTCCAACTTCCGTGTTGTGACTGTTCGCACTTTGTTTGCTACGTTTAATCTGGTACGTACTGCAACAAGGTAGTGGTCCGAGTCTATGTTTGCACCTCGGAACGATCGAACACCCAACACGCTTGATTCATGTCTTCCATCTATCACAACGTGATCAATTTGATTTCTTGTTCTTTGATCTGGGGACTGCCAGGTGCCCATATGAATATCGAGATGCTTAAATCTGTTACTGCTCACTACCATGTTTTTTTGCAGCTGCAAAGTCTATCAGCCTCATACCATTGTCAGATGTTTCACTGTGGAGACTGAATTTCCCGACTGTTGGGCCAAAGATATTCTCCTTTCCAATTTTGGCATAAAAACCTCCTAGAATGATTTTAATGTCCTGGCCAGGGCAACGGTCATAAGGTTGTTCTAGGCGCTCGTAAAATATATCATTGGTCTGTTCGTCCATGTCTTCAGTGGGAGCATGAGCGCAAATAAAGCTGATGTTGAAGAATTTAGCTTTTAATCGAATTGCAGCAAGTCTTTCATTCACTGGGGTGAAGCTGGAGACCAGATGTTTATACCTCCGACCAACTACAAATCCGAAACCATTGTGTCATGGCGGCTGTAATACAGTGCGTCACCTTTAGGTGTTATTGTGCCGCCTTTCCGAATCCATCGTATTTTATTCAACAAAATTCGTTTTGAAAACATTACTCTCTGTAATATAGGGTAATAAATGAAGTTGAGCCATTGGGAGAATACTCCAACTCAAGCAATCAAAAGTAAATAACTTCTAAAAAATATATATATTTTTTAAATAAATATATTTTATAAAATACTTTGTTTTTTTTCATTCATTTTTTATTTATTTGTTAACAAATTATATCTATTTTTTAACAATTTATTTCATTCATTTTAATTTTTTTCTGTTGAATTTAATTTAACAGATATTTGTTTTGGTTAGTTTAAAGGACAGGTTTGCTGACATAATTGGCACCTACTTTACTCGGAGACCTTTTTATTCATTCCATAGATTGCTGAAAAAATAATTTATAGAAAAATATTCATTTTTTATGGGAAGAGAAAAGATATTAAAAGTATAAGTATTAAGAAAAGGAAGCATTTGTCGTGTATCGCGGTGCGGTATTTTCTTCTTGTTGCAACAATTTAAGGACCTTGCTAAGAAGGATGAGACTTTTTGTCTCAGATTGGAATAAGGCTGCCAAAGATAACTATATTTCCACAAAGCCATCTGATACATTTTTCTTTGCTTTTATTATAATTTAGCCTTTCATATATAAGTTCAAAAACATCAAAAATGAAAATATGGTCATGTACCACACCGTCAATGACGATGCTGATGGTCATGATGTTAATGATGCAGCTGATGCTGTTAGTTCTGTTGTTGCTGTTTTTTTAGTTGTAATACCCTTATGCAATGTAATGTAATTGTTATTGTTATGTTTGTGATTATTTCAAGTTTCAATGCACAGCTGTGAACTGAAGATAACATTTTATTTAAATGAATGAATACGGCAAACAATACGAATTGCACAGAGGGCTGAGACTAAAATATTTAATAGTATAAAAGAAGAAAATAAAGAAATATTGTGCATTTTTGTACAAAAAAACGTTTTAATGTTAAATGGAATAGTTCATTTGTTCTTATATCTTAGACATGAAGGAACATTTCGGTATGCCACATACGGCATACCTAATGTTGTTGTTGTACTTACTTACATACTTACTTAGCTGGCCCATTACAGAACATTTGTTCCATAAGCTCTTTTTCCACTTGTTTGCTCCATCGAAGCTTTTGCCTGCCAGTTCTGCGTGCACCACCATGTGGGACGTGTTTATACGACCTTTAAGCGGGTTCATCAACGATGAAGATATTTGGCTTTGTTTTTAAACTGCTTCCTTAAGCCAAAGTAGCATCTGTTGGTCAATACAATTCTTCTCTTTATTTCACAACAGATGCTGTTTGTTGTGTTCACAGCGATGCCGAGGTAGACGAAGTCGTTTACTACCTCAAACTTTTAGGAACCAACTTCCACTGTTGGTCCTAGATCTATGGAATAGAGAAAGGAAAAAACACAAAAATCCTATGAGAAAACCCAGACGAGGACAACACAAAGGGACTACATCACAAACCCGAGAAACCAGCTATAAGGTAGCGACATAATACAAGGACTCGACCATATCAGGACAATCGAGCTCAAAACATTTAGAAACTATGCGTCACCTGAAATGCACAAAGACGTAACCCTTGACGTAACCATTTGAGGGTTACGTGTATGGGCATTTTAGGTGCCGCTATGTCAATATGACAGAAATCCTAGGCTATCGCCAATAAAATAATCAGGAATTTTAACTAATTCATACACTAACTATACAACCTCAAATTAGAGTGCACAACAGGCCTCCTTTATGACTTAAGTGTATGTCCACACCGACATGTGGTGATCCTGCATCAACCCTCTTTTCAACCCAATCTAACCTAACCTAACATTTGGCTGTTGCTGTATATTTTGCCATTTCTTTTGACATTTGCATCTCGTATAAACTTTTCCAACAGGATGTTGAACTGGTCACACGAACGGCTGTATCCTTGCCTGAAACCTCTTTTGGCAATTGTTCGGAGAGACTCTTTCCTGTTGTAACTGAGTACCTAGTATTAGGTAAAGTCATCTTACAAAGCCGTATGAGCTTTCCAGGGATACCAAATTCAGACATGGTTTGGAATACCTTTGGGAGTAAGGGGCGGTCGATCTTCATTTCTTCGATCTTCTCCAGGATTTGCCGCAGGGTAAATATCTGGTTAATGGTGGACTTGCCAGTTCTAAAGCCGCATTGGTATGGTCCAATTATTTCGTCCCTGACACTATCTTGTAGGCAATAGAGAGAAGACTTATGACTCTATAGTTAGAGCATACAGTCTTTGCTCCTTTCTTGTGGATGGATACAGGATACTCAGGTTCCAATCGTGGGGTACGCGTTCTCCCTGCCATATGCTGCTTGGAAAAATGCTCTTTTCATATACTGAGCACACTATCTGTATCAGTTACCAAATTACCTTGATGGTCTCTACAGGAGGATGCGTATGTACCAAAGCCATCAGTTTGATGTTTTACTCTACGGTGGAACTTTCGGACTTAATTCTAGCTCTTGTACATCTCGATTTTTTCACACTCTCGCTTTTCCATTTCTCTCTTCATCTTGCGGAAAAGACGTTTCTCCTCTCTCCTTTTCTCCCGATACCTCTCTCGTGCGCTACGCGTTGCTACTGATTGTAGAGTAGCCCTATATGCCGCATTTTGCTCTTCGGTAGCAGCACGACACTCCTGGGGCTCAATTATGTTTTTATGAAAATGTGAAATGAAAACATTTATAAAGTAAAATTCTGTCAAATGAAAAAAATTATAAGGAAATATCTTTCATTTCAAATTTTCATAGAACAAGAATCCAGCCCCTGGTCATCCCATGGATTCCATGGTGGAGGTCTCTGGTATCCAAGTATGGATTTTGCGGCTGTTTGCATGGAATGGGCAATACTTTGCCATTGTGCTGATATGTAATTGGGACGAGGAGTGCTTTGATGAAGCAATTGAGTGGAATATGCTGTGGCTATCTGTTGTGATTGCAGCTTACCGATGTCTATCTTTCGTGTCCGTCCGTTCGGAAAAATTGTGCGAACGATAACGCTTAATGGTAGTAACCGATTTGGTCCGTACTTTGTACATCGTAAAATTTAATCCAGACATAGATGAGGTTCCCATATGGAGTCTATGGGTCCACTCCTTCGGGCACCTAACACGCAAAATTTCGGAAAAGTTTAGGACCTCATCTCGAACAGCTTTGATTTTTGTTGTATCAACTTGTATTTGCTGTCCCCATTTACGACTGTACAAGTTTTATCAGGGGCAAGTCCGATCAGCCGATTCGGTCCAAAATTTTGCCTTCGTAATATTTTGTTCAAACTTAGTTTGTAAATGAGGACTATCGGTGCGCACATGCAGGTAACACCTACCCACCCTAAAAAAATAAAAAAGTGAACGGAGAAATATTTTGTACAAATGTAATTTTACTTTTTATTTTTGTTTAAGTGAAGTTTAGGATCTGTTCGTAGATCCTTTGCAAAATTATACCAACGCTACTACTTGTGGCCCTGTTTAAGCTATATTACTTTTTTCGTTGGCAAGACCATGTTTCCTGACATAGTTGTCCAAAACATCTAAGTTATACGGCGATCAACTAAAAATGATTGTTGGGCACAATATCTTTCGAAAGTAATGACTCACACAATAAGATCCACATCCAAAATGGACTATGTCGGTCCATTCCTTCAAGTACATCCTCCGCAACACTTTTGAGCTTCAAACCAAATATATTTTTTGTCGGAAAGTTCATCCTTCCAAAAAGGTCCACAAAACCTGCTTAGCCGGTATTAGATTTATATTGGATCTGTCAACAGATAAAAGTTTCAAATTTCACAGGCTGAGGGTATATCTGTGTCGTCAAAGCCGACTGATACTTTTTTACTTGTTCTTAAGTTTTCTTTCTTTTTAAGAACAAATGCCTAGCCACAAGAAATTCCTTTTAAACGCTTATAATAAATTTGATGTTTTCCTTTAAGTTCGTTTACAACAAGACTCTTGATCTATATTAAGTTCCATGTGTCTTTTTGGTTTTGTTTCTCTTCCTTTAATTACGAAGTCAATGCATCTCAAAGCCCATACCCATTCCATATATGGCGACACTTAACACTTTGATGTTAACAACAAATCTTAAATCCTGATTTTTAAGCTTCTGATGCTGCCGATACTGTTGTTGTTGTTGCTGCAGTTTATGCATTTGTTTAAGGTTTGTTATTTCAGTTGTCCTTTGTTAATCAATATTCTTATAAGGAAGAGTTGAAGAACAGTAGCAAAATGAACTGTGAACTCACATGACACACACACTAACCCACACCTATTAACACATGGTTGTTTGTTGTTTTCCACGTGTTTGTGTGTAGAGTTGTAACATTTTAAAAGTACTCCAGGCTCTTGACTTTCTACTTTATAATAGTCGTTCTCTGGTAATGATGATTACAAAGTTCCTAACTGTTTGGCTTCAGGAGTCTTCAGTCATTGATTACAATATTCAAATCGTGTGAAGAGGTTTATGGGAAATGGATGGATGCCCGGATAGATAGGTAGTGGTGATGGTAATGGAGGCCATGTCATTTGGTAATGGTGTAGCCAAGATAATGACTTGGACTTATTATGTATTTGTTCGACAGAAGGGAGCTGGGGACCTAGGAAGGAGTGGCATAATCACCACATGGTTATGTGTTTTATGTAACACCAATAGCAAGAAATATAACGCACACATCGCACACAAAAATCTTCGACTGTTTCTGGCTGGCAAACATTCCCAACAGTCGGTCGTCGGTCTTTACGCCTTGCTTGTCAACCTCATCAGCAAAAGAGACTCTCATCACAGGCTCATCATGATTATCTTATGAGGACATGTGACTAAATGTGTGCGTGTGTGTGTGTGTGTGCAAATGTGCCTTCTCATCAGCCAAATGCATGCATTTTTAAGCAATTGTCTATGGTTGCCCAGGCCAGAAAATGCACTACGAAACGGCTATAACTTTACTTCGATGTCCTGCTAACTTGTTGGCTGGCAAGGGGTGTTTGGGGTGATTTTGAAGTCATACAAAGTGTTGAAAGATCTATTCAACTGCTTGTGGTAAGAAGTCCATGGTAATGGTAGTGGTGGCTTTAGTTTATGCCTCCAATGGCTGTAATTTGCTGCTCTGGCAATTGTTGCCAGACTGCCTGCTTGCTGTTGCGTACTTTCATCATTACCAAGCTTCAAGTAGAAGAACTGGAAAAAATGACATGTTGCTTGATATTGAATGAATAAGCTTGTCATTTTGTAAAATACTTGGCGAATATACAACAAACCGAGCAACTTATGTAAATGTGCGGCTCGTATGTGCACAACATTGTATTGAAGTTCGCAACGAAGAGTGTAAGCATTAACAAGAAAGACACGTTATTTTCAAATTTGCATAAGTGGCGTTACAATGATGTAGCACAGTACGTGGACCAGGGATTAATAAACAATTTATCTAAAAATGGCCCTCAAGCTCTGAAAATAACTATCGTGTCCGTGAGGACAACATTTTTCCTATGAAAAGTGTCCAAAGACAAAAAGGACAAACTTTTTCCTATGAAAAGAGGTCGTCGGACTCTAAGGACAAATTTTTCACAAGAAGACTGGTCCTAGTAACTTGAGGGCAACATTTTCCTATAGAAAAGGGGGTCCTAAGTCGCTAAGGACATCCTCAACGCATGAGGACATGGCTGTTTCTTTGGAAAAATGGTCCTCAACTTCAGGGGACATAGTTTTTTTTTCTATGGAAAAAGGTTCATCAGTTTCTAAGGATATAGTTTTTCCTATGAAAAAAGTGTCGTCAATACCTGAGGACAATTGAGTTTCTAGGGAGAATGGGTCCACAGTCTCAAAGGCCTGTCCTCAGTCCCGGAGGAAAAAACATCTATGGAAAAAATCTTCAAACCCTAAGGACTAATTTTTCCTATGGAAAAAACATCTTCAGACCATGACGTATAAATTTTCGTATGGAAAAGCATTCTCAGTCCCTGTGGAAAATTTGTTCGTGTGGAAAAAAGGTCCTTAGCCCTTGAAGAAATTTTTTTCCTATGGAAATAGGGTACTTATTTCCCGAGGATGAATTTTAAATTATGGAAAAAAGGTCGTCAGTTCTAAGGACAAACTTTTTCTTATGGTAAAGGGGTCCTCAGTCCCAGAGGACATATTTTTTCTTTCGGAAAAAGGGCCCTGAGGATGAACTTGGGGAATTAATGATTTATCTAAAGAAAAAATGGCCCTCACATGAAAACGGGTCCTAGTAATCTGAGGCAAAATGTTCCTATAGAAAAAGGGTCCTCAGTCCCTAAGGATATCCTTTTCTTTGGAAAAATGGTCCTCAATTTCTGAGGACATAGCTTTTTCTATGGAAAAAGGATCCTCAGTTCCTGAGGATATAGTTTTTCCTATGAAAAATGTGTCGCCGTCAATACCTTAGGACAATTGATTTTCTATGGAAAATGGGTCCTCAGTCCCTGAGGAAAAAACATCTATGCAAAAAATACATCTTCAGACTCTTAGGACTAGTTTTTCCTATGGAAAAAACATCCTCAGACAATGAGGTATAATTTTTCGTGTGGAAGAGCATTCCCAGTCCCTGTGGAAATTTTTTTCCTATGGAAAAAGGGTCCTTAGTCCTTGGAGACATTTTTTTCCTACGGAAATAGGATCCTCAGTTGCAGAGGATGAATTTTTAATTGTGGAAAAGATGTCGTCAGTTCCTAAGGACAAACTTTTTCTTATGTCAAAAGGGTCCTCAGTTCGGGAGGAGATATTTTGTTTTTCGAGAAAAAGGGCCCTGAGGATGAACATTTTCGTGTGGAAAAAGGGACCGAAGGCCCTGAGGGCAAACTTTTTTGTGTGGCAAAAGAGTCCGTAGTCCCTGAGGACAAACACTATCTCAGGAAAAAAAACATCCTCAGTCCTTCAGGACTCATTTTCTAATGGAAAAGCATCCTCAGTCCCTTAGAACAAATTTTACCGATCTTAAAGCATCCTTGGTCCCCTATGTCTAGCTTATCCTATGGCAAAGGCATGCTCAGTCCTTAGAGACATTTTTTTCTTATGTAAACCAACATCCGCAGTGGACTTCCTTTTTCCTACGGAAAAGTGTCCTCCAAAGTAGTTTTCCTCTGGAAAAAGGGACCGCAGTCCCTGAGTACAAACTTTTTCCCACGAAAAAAAGCATCCTCAGTCCTAAAAGACTAAGTTTTTCTATGGCAAAGGCATCGCCGTTACTTGGCGACAATTTTTTTTATGCAAAAAGACATTCGCATCGCCAGAGGACACATTTTTTAATGCAAAAAATTATCCTCGGATTCTTGAGAACAAACTTCTTCTACGTAAAAAGGGTTTTATGTTCCTAAGGACAGACTTTTTCTCATAGAAAAACAGTTATCAGTCTCTAAGAAAAAATGTGTCCTATGGAACAAGGGTCCTCATTCACAGACAAATTTTCTATTATAAAAAAAGGATCCACAGCCCCTAAGGACACACTTTTTCTAAAAAAAAGGGCCCTCAGTTTCAGAGGACAAATATTTCCAATCGAAGGAGGGTCCTCTGTCCCTGAGGACCTATTCTATATGAGCCTCCACATTATAATATTCCGTGGGAATCTTCTACAGTGTTCTATTCTACAGAACCCTCCTATGGAGGTCTTCGAATCTATAAAAAAAACACTTAGGGTGCTCCAACGGAGGTTTCCTATGCCATAAGAGCTTCCTACGTAGATCTTGTATACCACTAGAGAATGCTACGGAGGTCTCCCATACTGTAGGATCCTACTACGGAGTTTCCTATTTGATAGGAGCCTCCAACGGGGCTCTTCTAATATTCTCTAATATTCTATAGGAGCCACCTACGGAGCTCTCCTATTACATAGGAGCCTCCTACGGAGCTCTCCTATTACATAGGAGCCTCCTACGGAGCTCTCCTATTACATAGGAGCCTCCTACGGAGCTCTCCTATTACATAGGAGCCTCCTACGGAGCTCTCCTATTACATAGGAGCCTCCTACGGAGCTCTCCTATTACATAGGAGCCTCCTACGGAGCTCTCCTATTACATAGGAGCCTCCTACGGAGCTCTCCTATTCTATAGGAGCCTCCTACAAAGCTCTCCTTTTTTATAGGAGCCTCCTACGGAGCTCTCCTATTCTATAGGAGCCTCCTATGGAGCTCTCCTATTCCATAGGAGCCTCCTACGGAGCTCTCCTATTACATAGGAGCCTCCTACGGAGCTCTCCTATTCTATAGGAGCCTCCTACGGAGCTCTCCTATTCTATAGGAGCCTCCTACGGAGCTCTCCTATTCTATAGGAGCCTCCTACGGAGCTCTCCTATTCTATAGGAGCCTCCTACGGAGCTCTCCTATTCTATAGGAGCCTCCTACGGAGCTCTCCTATTCTATAGGAGCCTCCTACGGAGCTCTCCTATTCTATAGGAGCCTCCTACGGAGCTCTCCTATTCTATAGGAGCCTCCTACGGAGCTTTCCTATTCTATAGAAGCCTGCTACGGAGCTCTCCTATTCTATAGGAGACCCCTACGGAGCTCTCCTATTTTATAGGAGCCTCCTACTGACCTCTCCTATTCTAATGGTGGTTCCTACGTAGTTCTAATAGTTTATAGGAGTCTTTTGCGAAGCTCTTTTATTCTTTAGGAGCATGCAACAGTGTTCTCCTTTTCTATAGCAGCCACCTATGGAGCTCTCATATTCTATAGGAGCTTTCTCATAGTCTACGGAGTTGTCCAATTCTATGGAAACTTCTACGGAGGTCTTGTGAATCTTGTATGGAGCTCTCCTATTCTACAGGAGTTTTATACGCAGGTCTCCTATTCGATAGGACCTTCTTCCTTAGATCTCCTATTCTATAGGAGCCTTCTTGAAGGTCTTTGTAGGTCTACTATTCTCAAGGACGTCTCCTAATCTTAGTGGCTGGTAACACAATTTTTCTTGTCATAATTCAAAATCCAGCGAATGTACATGAGATGATAGTTAATGTTCCCACTATATATGAGAATGAGAAAGTGTGTGTATGTATGCATATGTGTATGATTGCATATAAGCAGGGTGCATTTTTAAAAGACGAACAGTATTTCATTATTTTTGCTCCAAAGAGTGCTGACAGTAATCTGATGAAATGAGAGGCCTTTCCTTTTACACTTGAATCGTCAAGCAAGTACCAACAACAACGACGTCAACAACATGCAACGACGGCATCATTTCCACATCCACATGCGAACACACACACACACACACACTGAAAACATTGAAATGAAATAGAATGACTTAGGACTTAAGTTTGCTTGCTGGTCTCATTCTAGGCTAGATTGTTTGCTGGCTTCTATTTTCATGTCTCGTTGGTGCTGTTTGTTCGGCAACAACTGACGGGCAATTTTGCTTTTGTATGGCAAGCATTTTAAATATTCAACAACATCTTATGCATGTGTATGGGTGTGTGTGCTTGCTGGTGTTTGAATATGCGTCTAAAGACAAGTACTTTGAATAAATTAGCAGTCCAAACTGCAAAATGCAACGTAGTTGTTGCAAAAGAAATGACAGCTAAAGACCCACAATTTTATTCATTCTTTGTGAATTGCCCTCTTTCATAGTCCACCCACTTTCTCCTTGCTCTTCACCAGCACCATCCATCCCATCCATCCATCAGTGTTCGACTTTTAGTAATGCCACAGACGACACACACAAACAGAACCAGAACACGACAACCATAATACAATTTAATTTGCATACCAAAGTCAAAATGGTTAATTGGGTAAAACGTTTAGGGGTTTTTAATTAAAAATTTAAGAAAAACGAAATTACCTCGTTGGCAATTGCAGTTGTAGTGAAGAAAATTGATTTTCTTGTTCTTTTTTAGTTGTCTGTGGCTTAGTTCAGCTGAAAAGAAATGGCAAATATTTAACTTACAAAAAACATATGCATATTTAAGGGGTATTATTAGATTAAGAAAAGTTTATATGCATTGAAAGCGGATGGGAAATATGATGGGATTTAAGTATTACCATATATTTTAGCATACTTTTAGGAAGGAGAATAATGAAAACATGTGTTTTGAAATATTTATGACAATTTCACAATGTGCTGCACTTGTTTCAAATTTGTAAAGTGTGTCTGAAATTTTCATTACATTAAGATAGACTTTCAGCGCCAAGTTTCACACGAAACGTTCTGTGCTAATTGACAGCAAGTTCATTCTTCAGTAGGTTATAGGAGTACTATGGTCCACGCAAAATAATTCTAGCTATAATAAGGGATGTGGTGCTGCTACCGAAGAGAAGAATGAGACATATAGAGCTATTCGAAATCAGAGAACCTTATGTCTCTTCTATAAAAAAGAGGTGAGACTGCTGGTCCGAATTTCAAAGGCATGTGTTTGTTCAGGGACATACGCAGGATTTCATTTCGGGGCGGGCCCAACTTAACCAAAAATCATGAAAATTTTAAATATTGTGTAGCGTTACGTAAAGCTATTTTAAAGAGTTTGTTAGTTGATTTTATATGAAATATTGACACAAAGTATATAAATTCAGTAGTATTTAGGGTACAATTTTAATTTTTTAAAGAATATAAAAAATAAGTCCTCTTATATTAAGGATTGAAAATAAACTATATCGAAGTTTTAAATCATGTAGGTGCACGCTATGGTATATCCCAGGATTGTCCAACCGCAGAGAATTGCAATTATTTTTGCTATCCCAAGATTTTCAGTATTTCGAAGATCTTAGCTTAGATTTTGCGATTCCTCTTAATCCTATCCCTGTATAACTCTATTCACGAGTAGGACTAATAAAGTTATACACGGGTTTAATGTGTTGGAGGGTATAGTTCGACCCTAAGATAACCCCTTTTTCGACTTCTATGAATTAAATATGTACCTCGAAAAAGAAGAATAACTCGAATCCGCGAGTGAAGCTTGGACTTCTGTATCTAGATATTGTGTCGATAACACTGTGCAACACTGAAAATGCAAACAAATTCTAACGTGCATTTTCTGAAAGTACATATTGAGACTACGAAAACCTTAATTGGGTTTTGTGTTCTTAGATCGGGTTTAGATTTTATGGCCTCATCTAAACCGACCTAAAATGAGCCTTTTTTCCAGTGATCGGACCTTTATCTCCGAAACTAATAAGAATTTTGCTTTGCAGTCTTCATCAATATTGTAGACCGAAAGTAGTAGAACTTATGTGTCAAACAGATGAACTAGGAAAAGCTGCATCTAGCGCATCAAACTCGTTAAAATATAGAAAAGTTTACATAATTTCTGAAATTCTGGTCAGTAACAACTAAATTGTTGAAAGTTGAAACAAGTAACCATTCTAAAAATTTTCCAAATAATGTGACCATCAATTCTTCAGAACATTCTGAAACTCTAAAATTGTTATTTCACGTTGTTTAAGGGGTATTTCATAACATACCTTTTACAAAACTTATTTCAAACAATGTTCACACAGGCTGTTTATTCTCATGTTGGGGATTTCAATGAATTATTGAAATATTTACCAAATTGTTGTTTGAAAAATTTGCTATAAACAAGGCGATAGAGGCATTTTACAACAATATAATGGTCTGAAGAGTTGTTTACTACATTCCAGAGAATATTTTCCCAAAAGGTAAGATTAAGAAGAATTCAACATTTTGGGAGATACGCTGCGAAATATACACAAATTATAGAATTTTTAGATATATTATAAAATTTGAGGCAATAAATGCAGTTTTTTGAGTTCACTATTCCTCCAAATATTTTCCTCTTGCTCTTATCTACAAGTTTGCTGCAGATGTCAAAACAAAATTCGTATTGGTTTCAGAGATACAGCACCGATTTGTTTTAAAAATTCGATCTTTAACCATGTTTAGATGAGGCCATAAAAACCGAACACGATCTAAGAAAACAAAACCCAAATATGGTTTTTACCTATTGGTCCTCTACTTTCATAAAATTCTGGACAGAAGTTGTTTGCACGCGATTGGTTCAAAAATGTTGCACAGTGTAACCTAAGAAAAAAATATTTTTTATGTCATAAAAACGCCATATTTGCTTCCTTACTAGAAGTGATAGAGTCTGTGCAAGGCAATTAAAACCTTCAGAAATTTAAAATCGGACGACACAGACTACGACTCATAGACTCCGAATCCTTCTCGCCGTACTGTATGAGGCTACGAAACTGATGTTTGGGCTATGCCAAAGCTAGGTCGAGACCAATATCAGAAATCAATCCGCAATCTCTTAGCTAAATCGTGACAAAACTCTTTAAGTCGAAAAAATTCCATGATTGTTGTTTTGACTGTATTCTCTACTTTCGGTATAATGTTACAGAAGAAGCATTATTTTTAAATTGTACGAGTAGACGTCTTTGGACTCGATGATATTAAACACTTTGTTGGACTCAGTTCTTGCAACTTATTGGAACTAGAATTTAAATATTTCTTAAATTAAATGTATTGCTTTAAATGTTACAAAGTTTTGACAAAATAACAATCGATCCATAAAGAACCCCACATTATTATTCGCTAATAATAAGCAAATTAATCAAGAAGGACCACTTGTTTCCAAAAGGATTTTATATTTGTCATAACTTGGAAACGAATTAATCGGTTGGAAACCAAATAAAAAATCGTAAATTTTGATTTCTGGAAAATTTGCCGAACGATATATGCCCTGAGCCTGTGTGAATTTGCGACAATGAACAGATCGAATACAAGATACATAAGCCCAAATATTTTTCCCCAAAAATTATGTATTCAGAGAGTTGGACGAAAAAAATTACTAATAAAAATATCAGAACTTGTGGGATATTTATCTTCACAATTGTGTACGATCCAAATAAATGCATACGTTTCGCTAATAAATTTAATTTAGATCAAAGCGCTGAAGTGTTAAGCTTTTGCGGAGAAAATATTACGAAATCCAAAACTTTGACCAAATCAGTTTATCCGTTCTACAGTTATCATGCGCTCCATCCTGCCAGACAAAATTAGATACAGACATACGGATTATGCTAAAGGCCCTTAAGGCTGAAGGTACAATTATACTGTGCAACGCTGAAAATGCAAACAACTTCTAATAGACATTTATCGTTTCGACTTTTCATATCCGGATCGAATTTTATGGCGTGATCTAAACCAGTCTAAAACGACCTTTTTTCGCAATATTTGTTTTCCAGACTTTAGAAATATTGTAGCCCTAGCTCAGGCAGCAGAAATAATATGTCATACAAAAAAATCGATTAAATATAGAAAATTTTACATCATTTCTGAAATTCTAGTCAATAGCTCCTAAACCATTGGGAGCTGAACCATGTTACCTTTACCGGAAATTTTCCAAAAACTATTCCTTGGAACATTGTGAAAATGTAAAATGTTGTTTCAGCAGTATTTTATGTCACTCTTTTTACATAATGTATATCAAACACTGTTAATACGATCAGATAATTCTCATATTCGGCAATTCGTGGTGAATTATTGATATATTTATTAAATGATCGTTGAAAAATATTCTAGATACACCGTTATAGAGACATTAGACAAGAAAATCATGTTCAGATTCAAGCGAATATTTTTTTCAAAGATTTCTTTACGATAAATTTGAAAGTTTGGAAGATATGGTGAAAAACTCTGGTGTTTTAGATATTGCATACATTTTATAGCGCTAATGCAGTTTTTCGAGTCGATTTTTTGTAAAAATAGTTTCTTTGTTCCCTTATGTTTAAGTTTGCTAAAGGTAAACACAAAATTCGAATTGGTTTCCGAGATATAGCCCCGATTTTTTTTTCGAAAAATTCAATATTTAGCAATTTTTAGAGGAGGACATAAAATCTTAGCTGGATCTGACAAAACAATACCCAACTAGTGTTTTTGTCGTTTGGGCTCTGTATTTTCATAAAATCGTCGGTAGAAGTTGTTTGCACACGAGTACCTTTAAAATGTTGGACAGTGTTATACTAAGTTGATGATTCAAATTCAAGTGGATTTGCTAAATATAGCAGATTTTAGCAGTTTTTGACGCAAACAAATTCATTTTACGTCATTATTATCTCCTACTGTTTAGCAACAAATTTGTCTAAAATAGAATAACAAAATTTTGGTGAAGCTGTGAGACAAATTTGTAATTGGCTTTAAGATATAGTACACGCAAAACCCTTCATACATTTTGTAAAATAGACATTTTTTCATGTACATCCATTGAGTGTAATGCCTCGATACCTCTATATAACTCGAATATGATATATTTTATAGCCGAGTCCGAACGGCGTGTCTTAAAGCACCACTTGTGGATATGTTTTACATAGCTGAAATAATCAGAAATTGTCACCAACATTACGGAGGGGTATTTTGCTACGGTTGAAAGTCTGATTTGCCTAGACTGGGAATCGAACCTGGGCATTCAGCGGACTG
Organism: Musca autumnalis; assembly: GCF_047663935.1. Taxonomy (NCBI): domain Eukaryota; kingdom Metazoa; phylum Arthropoda; class Insecta; order Diptera; family Muscidae; genus Musca; species Musca autumnalis. The sequence continues at coordinate 197,656,157 of NW_027411977.1, read as the reverse complement.
GGCGGGTGTGCATACCATTTCACCACAGTGACATCTCCTATGGTGGTCCAATATTCTATAGGATACTCTTACGGTACTTTCCTATTCTATAAGAGCCTTCTGCGATGGTAAACTACTCCATAGGAGGCTCCTACTTAGGTGTTCTTTCTATAGGAGCCTCATTCATGGTCTCCTTCTCTGTAAGATCCTTTTACGGTGGCCTCCTGTTCTATTGGAGTATTATACGGTGATCTCCTATTCCATAGGATCTTTATAAGGAGGCTTCCTATTCTATAGTAGCTTTCCACAGTGGTCTCCTATTCTACAGGAGCTTTCTACGGTGGTCTCTTATTCTATGTAGCCTTCTACGACAGTCTCCTATTCTATAGGACGGTAGTCTTCTATTCTATATGAGCCTCCTATGATGTTCTCCAATATAATATTGGTGGCCTCTATTTTGGTCTTCTATTCTATAAGAGCCTCATACGGTCGTCTGCTTTTTCTTTTACGGTGGCCTCCTGTTCTACTGGAGTCTTATACGGTGATTTCCTATTCTATAGGATCCTTATACGGAGGCATCTTATTTTATATGAGCCTTCTACGGTGGTTCCCCATGCTATGAGAGTCTTCTATTTTTAGGAGGCTCCTATTTCGATCTTTTTTCTATAGGAGCCTCATATGTGCTCTTCATCTCTAAAGAAGCATTCAACTGTAGTCTCCTGTTCTATAGGAGCATCCTACGGGGTCTTCTGTTATATAGGAGCGCACTGCGTTGGCCTCCTTCTCTATAGGAGCCTTCTACGGGGGGTCTTCATTCTATAGGAGCATCCTACGGAGGTCTACTATTATATAGGAGCCTACTACGGTGTTATCCTTTTCTATATATATTTTCTACTGTGGTATCCTATTCTATTCTGCCAGCGTGTGCAAGGAGATGCCCTGATGCAGCCCACTGGGCTTCATCACGTTAAAAGTCGGAATATGGACACCATCAAGTGGATAAATTTTAGTCTCCTTTCAAACATCAATGTTGGGAAGAGTGTTATGACACCCACTCTCTTGAGAAAACTCCTACTCGCCCTGTCACTCTTAAGGTTCACACAAAATAACAGCCATAATATTATCTATCTGTTTTCGGATTCTTGAGTAGTGACCCAAAATTTCTGCAGTCCTAAACAAATGTTGCTTTGCTCCAGATGGCCAATCGTCTTTTCCCGCTTATACTCGCCTACTAGCCTGTTGAATTCAAGAGTAAATTCCCTAACTTTTGGGTATTTAGGGTTTGTAGGACGAAGTTCATCACACATATTAGGTAATACCGTTGCCTCTCTTGGTAAATTTGGCCTAATTTCGGGTATTCGTCAGACGGTATGTAGCGGCCGTCTACAGCTGTGATGATGTCGAGTGGCTGTAGCTTCTGCTATCCTTCACTACCTCTAGAGCATAGGGCCTGAACCATCCTTTTATATCGAACTCTGTTGTGCGATGCTTGACTGACGTCGTTCCATGAATAGTTTGCTGCTTGTAGTTCTGCGTCGGTCGATCTTCTCTACGTTTCAGCTGGTGCACCAACACGCCGGCCTCTATGGTGGGGATTCCAACGAAGCGCTTCACGAAGAATGTTTTCGGCAGGTCTCCGTTCCGTGTGGCCTATCCAACGCCATTTCCGTTGACAGACCTCAACAGCAGCTGCAAATTGATTTGTGATGTTCAATAGTTCAGCATTCCATATGCGGTTCGGCCACCAAATGCTAAAAATGTTCCGCAGACATTTATTTGTGAAGGTTTGTAGACGGGCGTCTATTGAACTCGTGCGTTTCCAAGTTTCGCATCCGTAAAATAAAATTCGAATTATATACGAAGCTTCGTATGTGTTGAGATTTGTCGGGATCTTGAAATTGGCTAAATCAGCTGTAATAATGTCCCGGAAAAATCTCTCAGCTACCTGAGGATCTGAGGGACTGGGTACATCTGCGATTGGTAAATTCTCTGAACCCTTGCTAATCAGCTTTTCTATGGTTCAGAAAAGTATCGTGGTCAGATTTTATCAAGGCGGGTATTCTGTTAAAGTTGACGATGATAGTAAAATAGTCTGAACCAGGTTTTTTATCAGACCGGGTGCCATAATGGTGATGTCTGGCGAGCTGTGGCAATCTCCTCTTAACATCAAAGGAACGTCTTCGTTCACTGCGCAAAATTTAGAGCTATATGTTTGTTCGCCCAGCGCTGTACCCCTCTAGTCGTTGCCTATGATAGAATATCAAAGCTCATTATGAGCAAAGCAAACTTTGAAGTCGGTAGTTTTACTAACAGAGTAGATGATAGAAAAGTGATCTGAGCCAAGCGAAATGACGGGTTCCAGGACACACCATTTATCAGGCCGGGTGCCACAATGTTGATGTATGGCGAGCTGTGGAAATCTCCTTTTATTCTCGTAGAAGTGTGTGTCATCACCGTGCTCGGCAGCGCTGTACCTCTTGTGTATGTACCCCATTGTCTATAATGGAATGACGAAGCTAATCGTGAGCGTGAGCACCAGACGGCAAGGTACAGGTATTCATTGGCGACATGTACACATAAAGCATCTCTATATCGGCATTCCCACACTTTACTGCTACCCACATACATTTCGTCTATGGATCACTAGAGCCAAGTTCATACGAAATAGGTCTGTACAGGACAGACTGGTGTATTCTCTGCCTCTTATTGTAACCATTTCAACGTGAGCTTGGTATCCTGGATAGCGGTGGCCACGATATTTATTCGACTTATTATGACTAAAATGTTTTTCTGACCTTATTGCGGAGACCGTTGCAACTGAATTTAGGAATAATGCATTTCCGTGGAGGCTTAACAACAACATGGGGATGTAATATGTTGTGTTTGTCGCTGTTTAGAAGACTGAGTGGATGTATCGAATATCGGCAATAACTATAAATCGGACGCTCACATGGCGACACGCTATGAGATGTTCTGACGCATCACGCAGTAGCAGTAACATAACTCCTATCACACCCTAGTGCATCATTCCCCACATCCATTACTTTTCATCAATATTGACATGCGAGTCAGATGAAACATTTTTGAATTTGTTGTGGATGAGGAAAGTTTGGATTATACCGGCCCTGGCTACATCGACTCTAAAGTCATTATTTCAATATGGCACATTTCTGATCGTCAAAAGTTGTACACATCCTCTGAGGGTATAAAACATACATTAGACGAAAAAAATCTCCGGAATAAATGTTGTAATTTCTTCCTTTTTGAAAAGATCTGGGGGTAGAAAATAGCCTGTAACAGGGTGACCGGTATAAGGCCATTGTGCAGTATGGCCCTGCTAAAAAACAATTTTTATACCCTCAACATTTATGCTATCGAGGTTATATACACTTTCATACGGACAAAATGTGCCTCATCGAAATAATGGCTTTATACCCCAAGTATGTGTGGACAAAATCCGTTTCGGACATTTGGAGTCGATTTAGCAATGTCCGTCCGTCTGTCTGTCTGGGTGGAGAGCACGATAACTCTCGAACGGATTAATCGATTTGGTCCAAAATTTGGCTTTCGTAATATTTTGTGCAAACTTAGTTTAAGTTATAAGATGGGCCCTATCGGTCCACTCCCTCGGGCACCTCCCCCACAAAAGTTCAAAAATGTTCGGAAAAATTGTGCGCACTATAACTCTTGAAAGGAGTAACTGATTTTGTCCATACTCTGCACATCGTGATATTTCTGCCGTACATAAATAAGGTTTTAATATGGACTCTATCAACCCACTCTTTCGGGTACCTCTCACACAAAATTTCAGGTGAGATCAGTTGAAGACCTGCTCCCGAATCGCTTTGATTTTTGTTATATTATATTTTGTTCGCTGCCTCCATTACGACGGTACATGTTTTTAGGGGCAAGTTCATATTTCCTGAGAAAATGTCCGAAAGCCGTAGAGCTTCATGTGTAGTTGAAACGGCCATAACTCCGGACGAAGCAGCTGATTCGATCCAAAATTTGGCCTCCGTATCAATTTGTCCAATTTAGTTAAAGTTCGAAGTAGGGCTATATCGTGGCCAAAAAATAACTACTTACTTACAAAATAATAGGTTAGTAGGGGTTTTTTGTAATGGGATTTTTGCTAGGGCTTATCAAGATTTGGCTATCGCCCTCCCTGTTAAAACCCATGTTACTCAAATTCAAATTAACATTTTTGTCCAATTATGAATTACCAGAAATTCAAGCTTCGTGTAAAATGTATAATTAAAAATGTTTAATATTTCAAAACCCACCTCCCAAGCTTCTTAAATTAATCAAAATTTTTAATTTTTAAAATACCAGCAATTCAAACCTTTCAATTTCAAATTTCATAACCATGGTCAAATAACACCTATAATTAATTTTTTATTATTTATTACTCTTTTTTATGGGAACCGGTTGTCCACGTTCTCTCGCCGACATACACACAATTACACTAGTAAACCCAATACTACCCCAACCACACAACACTTGGCTAACCACTTCCGGTTGTTGTAAAATTCCATGCTTTTCAAGGAAGCAAGGCGGTAAGCAACAGCAGCAAATTGGTGCCAGGAAAAAAATATAGAACCAAAATGTATAGGCAACAACAGTAATAAAATCATCCTGGACAACAAGAGCAACAACAAAGTGGTGGCATTCAAATTATGTCATAAAAATCTCCAAGTGTTGTGTGTTGTTGCCATATAAAAATGACATGATATTAAAATACAAAATAGATTCAAAACTGAAATTACAAAGCTCAAACTTAACAGCAGATCAACCAATTTGGTAAAAGGATATCCTTGGGGCCGCAAACCTTAATGGCAATGAATATTTGTGTTTGGATGTTTTGGCTATTACAAAGAGGTAGGGTGGTTAAGAGTAAAGCAAGAGAGCTGTACAATTTAAAATTTATTGTTTTTCAGTTATAATTGCTGTTGTTGTTGAAGCTTTTGACAACAACAGAGACAATAAAAAAGTTTCACATTACATACACCATCACCAACAGAACTATCACCGCTTCTAATGCTACTACTGCTATTAGAACAATGATGATGAGTGTTGGGAAATTACGTTTTTCCCCTCTAATGTCCCCCTCCGCACAACACATTCTTTTCATTTCCTCCCTCCGAAATATTATAAAAATTCAAGAGAATGAAACTTTGTTATAAGAGTTTGACAATGACAGTTATGAGTAGTTTGGAGTAGCAACATTGTTTGTTTGTCAACAACACACCCAACACGTTTACCCAGGGTATGCGATGAAAAATATTCCGTTATGGAAAATTGTAAACAACAGGTATTTTAATAGGATACCTATTCCAATCTACTAAGTGAGTGTATTGTCATTGTTGTTTTTGTGGGGCGTGGCAATGATTTTCCTATGACGCTATTTTTTGTCATCATAGTCGTTGTTTGAAGGAACGTCGATGAAATGTTATCAACTCTAAAAAAGTCAGCGCTTACCTATTACATTGCGCCAAAGAGTCCTTCTTGTTTTGCTAAACTTTTGCTTATTCATACCTTGGGGAAAATTTGTCTTCCATTATGATTCGAGGAAAGTTTTTAATTGTTATTTGTAATGTTAATACCTTTGTTTGTCCTGAATTTTCAACAACAACAAAATGTCTGGCTGAAAAGCAGGATGTTAGAAAGACCAGTTCCCCGACTCACTTAGATATATATTTCCACACAAACATCACAGAAGGGACAAGAGGCGATAGGTCACATGCAGATACAAACGAAGAAACATTTGAGAAAAGGCGGTTGGCACTTTATGAGTGGCTTAACCATGGCAGAACATGTAAGAAAGTATCAGTCAGCTGTGCCGATAGAGGTATAACCTTTGACTTTTTATACCTTCCACCATAAAATATTCTTCAAAAAAAATGGAATAATTACTTTCCTTTCCTGTTCACAATTTTAGGTGAAAAACTTTTTCGACCACGGATACCCCAAATCCTTAAAATACCGAAAATCGGAAGGCATCGTTATATGGGGTATATAGGAAAACATAGAGGTATATTGGTGATTTTTTGGTGTATAACTTTCGTATCCGCTGAGAACCTCAATTATCAAATTGCAGCAAGTTTGGTTATAGAGGCGATACAAGAAATTTGGACATGTTGACGACTTTTCGTGAAGAAATATCATGTCCACTGAGAATCTCAAATGTCAAATTACTGCTAGTGCGGTAAGAAAATTAGCTAAAATCCTTAAAATACCGAAAATCAGCAGGTACGGTTATATGGGGTCTATACCGAGGCATGGATCTATTTAATCAATTTTGGCGGAGAAGCGCTGTGACCGCAAAGAACCTCAAAAATGTCAAATTACAGCAAGTTTGGTAACATATTGTAGTTAAAACCCTCAAAATACGGAACATCGGAAGGTACCGCTTTATAAGGGCTATAACATAACATGGACACATTTTCACGATTTTTGGTGCGGACCCTTCGTGTCCGCTGAGAACTTTAACTGCCAAGTTACAGCTAGTTCGCTTAAAAAATTTAGCCAAAATTCTCAAAATACCGAACATCGGGAGGTATCTTTTTTGGAGGCTACATCAAAACATGGACATATGCCGACGATTTTTAGTGAAGAAATTTTAGTACCACTGAGTACCTCAAATGTCAAATTACAGCTAGTTCGGTTAAAAATTGCAGCTAAAATCATCAAAATACCGAAAAGCGGGAGGTACCGTTATAAGGGGGATATATCAAAATATTGACCTATGTTGACGCTTTTTGATGTAGAAGTTACGTGATCACTGAGAATCTCAAATGTAAACTACAGCTAAAAAAAACATTGTTCCACAACATCCCATACGGGACAAGGGAGACTTCTCTCACTAGTTCGGTTAAAAATTGTAGCTAAAATTTAGGCCAACGAGCACCTCTTGGAAAATATTCACATTTTTGCAGTCGCGCATGCAGTACAGAGATACAGGTTGAATGCCGTAATTAGGAACCACCCTCATCCATCGCAGCAGAAGAACCCCAGCTACCGAAGCAAACACGAGTGGTTTTAGCCCATTTAAGATCCGGACGATGCAGCCGCCTCACTTCGTATTGGGCCCGAATTGATGCCACGATACCCAACACATGGCCGGTTTGAGACCACACGACTCACTGCATTTGTTTAGGTGTCCAGCTAATCCCTCTCACCCGTCTCCTGCAGTTGCAGAATTTTTGAGTTTGGATACAAAGGAGGCAAAATCTGAAAACTGAAATAATGCACGATTAAACATATTTGCGTTGCTACAACAACAACAACAGACGGACGGTCAGTGCTAAATTAACTCCAAAGTGTCGGAAACGGATTTCCTCCAAACATACTTGGGAACCAAACCCGTTATTTCGATGAGGCACAATTTTGGTCGTATTAAAATGCATATACCCTCGTCAGCCTAATGGCTGAGGATATACAATGTTGATGTTGTCCAGTCCAACATAAACGCGGTAATCACAATACCAGGAATCTTTGTGTTATTAGAAGATAATATGAGGGAGGCGGATGTAAAGGATAATAGGAAAGTTGAAACTGTCATTATCAGCTTTGAACCAACCGTTGAATCAACCTTGCTATGACCAGATTAAATTTCAAGAACCAAATTTAATAATTTTGTAATGGCATGATAAATAGGTTCTGCTACCCAAATATGAACTCTCACATAATCCCCCGCTCTCTTAAAGCTCTGCAAAAAATAATATTTGTAATGAAAATCATTTAACATAAAAAGTTAATTTTCTGTTTTTTAACAGCAACACTGTTGTCATTTTGTTGAAGGGTTGAAAGGTTGGTTTTTCCAATTTTTTCCCGTTTGTTTTTTTCACTTTACAATATCCTCAACATATTTGATGAAATTTAATACAACAGCGCCGGTAACACGCCTTTCACAACAATGACAAGAAAATCGCTCTCACCAATGGATAAGGGCAAGGACTTGCAATGCCTACAACAGACACAGCTGTGGGCATATGTGGTATGCCCAACAACAACAATATGAAAAATTATATATATACAAAAATAATTATATACATTTTATACAAAATATACACCAAGTGGTAAATGAGATGGCAATGAAATGAGGGAGAAAATGAAGCAACAACTAAAACAACAGAACACAAATGAAGGAAACAACTGCGAAAACAACATATGATTCCACGTTTGCCTCGAGGCAATGGCATCGTCGTCCTTGCCAAACATGAACAGTTAATTTGTTGGCAAAATGTATGCAGAAAAAGCTGACAGAATGACCTGAAACTTAATGCAATGTATCTCATAGAAATAAATGTTTTTGGGATTAACAGAAAGTGCAGTGGCAAAAAAATTTAAAAAAATAAAAAAGAAGAACAATAGGTTGGAAGGCGTTACAGGTGCCCCAGGTGAAATGCAGAGACAAAAAACTTGAAGTTTTTCCAATAAAAAAGAAGCCCTTGTTCCCGCCAATCGATAGGCATATACATGTACTAAACAATGAACCTTAACCTGGGTCTCTTTATACCCTACACCACTATGTGGAAAGGGTATTATAAGTTTGATTTGGTAAAAATTCATGTAACTCCGTCGGAGACCCCCCATGTGTTATACCAATCTTCATATCTCGGCGAGATAAAGCGATTTTGAGATGTGTGTTCGTCCGTCCGTGTGTCCGTCTGTCCATTATAAATTGTAATCAAACTCCAGGCCGCAATTGTGGACCGATCGTCACGAAATTTTGTATGGAGGTCGGGTTCAGGCCAGAGTAGATCCCTGTTCTTATTGGTGATGATCGAGAAATATTTAGCGGGTGAAATGGACCAAAAACATAAATTTTTTCCGATTTTGTAGATGCTCTGTAGTTCGCAATAATAGGCAGATCGCCTCGAAATTTTAAATAAGGTAAGAGTATATGACAAAGAAGAAGCTTGCAATTTGAGATGGCGATCAGATATTATTTAGAGGGTTAAATGGACCAAAACTTTTGTGTGAAAATTGTGAAAATTTTTAATATACAGCTTATATCTTTATTCCTGGAAGAGACATCCCGGGCGGTAAGCTATACTTGGAAGAGGAACGCTTGACCTTTCTATTGATTTCAATTGTGTTGGTGTACATGATAAGATAACCGAGTTACAGTCTAATATACACAGTTATTTGTTTGTAGTGTAATCATAAACACGCTAAAGTTCGCAATTATAGCTCAATAATCACGAAATGTTGCCCGAGGTAAGAGTTTAGGTAGAGGAAGATGCTTACAATTTTGGTGATGATCTAATATTATTTAGCGGGCGAAATGGACCATTACTTTTGTATGAAAAATACAAAAAAATATTTTTGGCCTATATTTTATTTCCTGGAGGGCATATACCGGCAAAGTGGACTATATAGGAAAATAGAACTACTGATCTTCCCCCTGATGAAAATTGCAATAAAGTGTCTGCTAGCTAACGGGTCTACTGCTTAATATATGTGTAATAGGTTTTGTGTAGAGAACCACATTTTCCCATTCCCAGTTGTTGCATTATTGCAAATTACATGGTGCCCTAACGTTTCAATTGTCCAATTGGATTTTTATACATACATTGCAGCATGGGTCGCTTTGTCATCTTTTTTCAAAACGATTCCCCAGCCAGGCAAAATCTAATTTTCAACGGTTGCAAAATATCCTTTAGTTGTGTAAAACTACTCTACAAGTGGCGTCTTAGGACATGCCGATTGGACTCGAAGAAAGCTGTGGGTTCCATATCATTGACCGTTGTCCCTTTTGGGATGTTTGTGAAACAATTATTATGTTATTTTTATACCCTACACCACTATGTGGGGAAGGTATTATAAGTTGGTTTTGGCCAAAAAGTTTGTAACGCATCGAAATAATAGTCGTAGACCCATACTTATATATACCAAAATGAATGTCTCGACGAGCTGAGTCGATCTGGCTATGTGTGTCCGTCCGTCAGTCCGTCCGTCTGTCCATCTAAACCTTGTAATCACGCTACAGGTCGCAATTTTGATCGGATCGTCACCAAATTTTGGATGTTGATGAGAGTCCCGGAGGGGAAGAAGCCTATTGATTTTAGTGATGGTCGGATAACATTCAGGGGTCGGAATGGGCAAAAAACGTATTTGCGGAAAAAGTCAACGTTTTTTTTTCAATGCGAATATCTCCGTATCTATAAGAGGTATATTAAAGGCAAAGCCTGCTAATGAAAGCAGAAAATATCACCTTTACAGCGATGTATGTGGTCAAACAACGAAGATATCGCAATAGTCGCTTATAGAACCCCACTTTTCATTTATTCGATTTTAATTCTAATGACGAATAACACAGCTTTCGTTGGATACTTTCCAAAAACAAAACCTGGCTATGAAAGTAGAAAATCCTGTCTTTACAATGATGAAAAGTAGGTTAGCGTAGGTGGCCAAATAACGGAGATATCACAATAGTCGGTAATACATCCCTTTTTTCCAATTTTAAAGAAATCACGCTACAGGTCGTAATTTGGATCGGATCGTCACCAAATTTTGGGTGTTGATGGGGGTCTCGCAGGGGATAAAGCCTATTTATTTTGGTGATGGTCGTTTTTTCCAAACCAATGATGGTTTTTTCCAAACCGAATATCTCAGCTTCTATAGGGGGTATGGCAAAAGCCTTTGCAACAATGTATAGTAGGTTGTTGTAGGTGGTCAAACAACGAAGATATCGCAATAGCCGCTATTAAAACACAACTTCTCATTTTTGCGATTTTAGTAATAATGACGAATAGCACAGCATTGGTTGGGGGTTCCAAAAGCAAAGTCCGACTATGAAACTAGAACATCGCATCTTTAGAATGATGTAAAGCATTTTGGCGTATGTGGCCAAATAACGGAGATATAGCAATAGTCGTTAATACGTCCTATTTTTTAATTTTTTGTAATCACGCTACACGTCGGTGTTAATGGGGTCCCACAGAGGAATAAACCTATTGATTTTGGTAATGGTCGGATATTATTCAGCGGTCGGAATGTGATGGTTGATGGTTGGCATACATCCCACTTTTCCATTTTTTATTTGAGTTATTCTGACGATGCACTTAAACGCGTTTCAATAAAATTGACCTGTATTAATGAAGACATTCAGAGCTAAGCTATCCCAATTTTAATATTTTGAATTTTACCAGTCAAAAGCTTATGCACAGGGCAAGTGGTGTAGGGTATCACATTGTCGGCCCAGAATCCACAAATTTACTTCTTACAATAAGTTTATATGTCCCATAAAGAAATTTTGATATGTGGAAAGCTAATTCCCAGGGGTAACGGTGTAGGGTATTACATGGTCGGTACATGATCTTTCCATAGTGTCAGCTAGGCTAGCTACTTGTAACTCCAATTCACGAAACCAGCTGTATATCCAATCCGACGCATAGCCATTCGTAATGCATTTTTATTTTTATGTACACCCGCCTTGCACGCTGAAGTCCCCGGCCAGGCAACATAAAATTTTCAACGGTGGCAAAATAACCCTCAGTCAGTCTGACGACATTTTCTGAGCATTCTAGCCATGTAAAACATCTCAAAAGGAGGTGTCTTAGGACACGCCGTTCTAACTGGCGATAACATCTTTTAAAACCCATAAATAAAATAGTGTGTCCTCTTAAACATTTTTAAATCTCCACGTTTATTGGGCCTTTTAGTTCCTCAAATTCATTTTTTAAATCTCCACGTTTATTGGGCCATTGGTTACTCAAAAACATCTTTTAAAAATCCACGTCTACTGGACTGTTCGGTTCCACAAAAACATCCTTTAAAACTCCACGTTAACTGGGCTGTCTGGTCTCTCAAAAACTTCCTTTAAAACTCCACGTTAATTGGGCTGTCTGGTTTCTCAAAAACATCTTTTAAAAGTCCACGTTAATTGGGCGGCCTGGTTTCTCAGAAACTTCCTTTAAAACTCCACGTTAATTGGGCTGTCTGGTTTCTCAAAAGCATATTTTAAAAATGAACATTTATTGGGCACATCGGCTCCTCAAAAGCATCTTTTAAAAATCCACGTTTATTGGGAACATTGGTTCCTCAAAAACATCTTTTAAAAATCCACGTTTATTGGGAACATTGGTTCCTCAAAAACATCTTTTAAAAATCCACGTTTATTGGGAACATTGGTTCCTCAAAAACATCTTTTAAAAATCCACGTTTATTGGGAACATAGGTTCCTCAAAAACATCTTTCAAAAATCCTCGCTTATTGAGGCCTTTGTTTCCTAAAAACATCTTTTAAAAATCCAAGTTTGTTGGGCCCTTTAGTTCCTCAAAAATCCACGTTTATTGGGCCCTCTGTTTCCCCAAAAATATATTTGAAAAATCCATGTTTGTTGGTCCCTTTGGTTTCTCAAAAACATCTTTTAAAAATCCGTGTTTGTTAGATTTTTCATAAACATCCACCTTTATAAGGCCTTTGGTTCCTCATAAAAATCCACATTTATTAAACTCTTTATCAATTTTATCTGCTAAAAAGTTTTTCCCCTTATATTACTATGTCCTGGGTATACCATACAGAGTTTTTCTGCAGTCAGTGATAGCTTGGCGTTCACTCATTGATCCTAAGGAATTCTCCCTTGTCCCTTCTGTGATGTTGGTGGAACAATTATATTATTATTACGATATTTTTTCTATAAAAAAGTGCTCTCAGTGAAAATATTATCAGAGATTTATTTTCTAAATAAAAATATTATTAGTGACATTGTTTATATAGAAAAGAATTTTGATGTAGCCAAGGAGGCAAAGTCGTAGAACTTTTCACGAAAAAAAAAAAAATGTTGTGAATACGTATAATCTATCAAATCGTTAAGGTCAAATTTCTTTTAAAAAATTTGGGTCGGGTTTTGCTCTATAGATGTCAAACCTTCCAAAATTCCAGCAACCAGTCAACTGCAAAAGTTTACCTAAGAATAATATTATTAGAGATGTATAGATGCAGATATTCTTAAGGATGAAACTACTGCATCAAGGCTAATGTTAATGCATTTCCATTGCCTTTGTTTCAACATTGTCGTCTGCGTGTAACAGTTATACTTACACACACACACACACATACACTTATATATGTGGCAAACATAACAAACAACCAACCAGCATTTAATGAGCAACGCCTGATGGCTTAAATCAATTTTTAAATACTCGTTTATCATACAAAAGAGATTCAGCTTTGTTGTTGTCAGCCAGCAAGCAAGCTGAATGGTCGGCTGACTGACTGGCTGGCAGCCAGTCTGCCTGTATCATCCCTGCGGCCGGCCAACACCGAACAGTACACATTTGGTTAAAATGAATCAGTCGAGCATAACACGCCCGGACAACCAGTACCAATTACTTTAATTATACTCTAAAGAATTTGAGATTTTTATTGAACTTTACATGCCATTGTTAATGGTGGTTGGTGTTGGTAATGCTTTTGGAATATTTTCTTTGTTGCTGCCACTGATGATGATGATGACGATCATGATGCTGTCGCTGCTACTGCAATTGACCACATACCAAACTTATTATAGTAATTATTTTATATAACAGCAACAACAACAACAATAATGTTGAAAATGGCCAAAACCAACAAGAACTTAAATCAATGAGAATGCTGAGTTCAGTAGAAGCTGTTGTGTAAAGCAATTCTTCAATGCCATCAGGATTTGAGACAAACACTTAAACAAAAGCACATGTATGAACATAAAACACACAGGCATACACTTGAACACACACACTGATATGTGTTTGTGGGTACGTGTGTGCATATAACCAAACATAAAAGTCCTTGGTGGACATACATGCATAATTCATAGGGAATCATTAACATTTATGTACTGATGATGAGGTGCCAGGGAGCAGTCAACCCAGCCGTCCATCCAACCACCGTCATCAGCATGTTCACTCAAGTGTGAGTGTGTTTAAGAGGATACAAAATTGTGCGTATATATTTGTATTTAACACACAATAATAATAACAACAAGAACTCTAGAATACAGAGTTTAAGTGGTTTTGCCCCGAAAAAAATGGTTAATTTTAACGGCCAAACAATAAAAATGCCAGAAATTCTGTTATTAATTTTTTTTGTTGTTTTTTGTGTTTTCTTCATTAACTGAAAGTCCAGCGACGAAGTAATCAGTGAGTCATTAAACAGTGAAACATTTTTGAAGGCGACATTGAAATTGTTGAAAATTGGTGTTAATGGGAGATGTTAAATAAATTTTATCAAAAACATATCTATGTATATGTGGGGAGATAAGGGCATAATTAATGGACATCCTCGTGCATAATGTATGACATATTGAAGCTTTTTGTTTGTTTTTGAGCGTTACTTCTGATTGAATGTCCTTATTGATTTGATATTAAGGGTTATCATAGAAGATGTTAATTTGTCATAAGAATCTACGCATAAGATGCCTTACTGTATATCATTGTATGTTTATGCTATTACATTCTTACCTATTTATGAATTTAACATAATATCTAGTGTTTCAATTAAAAACTAAAAATTTGTAAATTTAATGTGTTATTCCTTAAAACATAACTACAAAAACAACATCACGTAACATATCTCATTTCAAGGAGAGGTCCTCTCTCTCTACTGCTCCTCAAAGGAAAGACTTACTGCTCTACTGTATGTTTTCCTTTAGAATTATTACTGATGATATTTTTCTATAAAACAATTTTTCTATACAAAACACATTTGCATTTGAAAAACCAAAAGTTCTAGGACAGAGAAGCCATCCCACAGTCGATACGTCTGAAGAGCTACTCAACTAATAGCGAAACCATGTCACGTAATTTGGTGACTGTATGCGTGCAAAAAATTTCGATCATCAAGCTTAACTCTAAACGAGAAAATTAATAAAAAAAATCATTAAAAAATTATCTTCGCCTTTACAGGCAAAATTTCAAAAATGAATTAAATTTTCTAAAGAAAAATGATCACTGATGAAAAATTATCACTAAAGAAAAATATCACTTATATTTTTATGTACTCAAAATATACCTGATGATTTTTTTGTTTACAAAACATTTCCATTATGGCATTTTTTATTCACTAAAATTATCACTTATGATATTTTTCTATGGAAAAAATATCACTGATTTAAATATCAGGATATGGAAGGAACATTTCTCCAATCTGCTGGTATCCAATAGTAGCGAAGACGATGATACCACAGATCCAATTCCAGAAGATGGTATAGAATGTATACCGCCCGGCCAAGATGAGGTAAAAACAGCAATCAACCGGCTGAAGAATAATAAAGCAGCAGGAGCCGATGGCTTACCAGCCGAGCTGTTTAAAACCGGAGGCGACACGCTGATAAGGTGTATGCATCAGCTAGTTAGCACCATCTGGCAGGAAGAACGCGTACCCGACGATTGGAATCTGAGCATCCTATGTCCCGTCCACAAGAAAGGAGATAAGACTGTATGCTCAAACTATAGGGGCATAAGTCTGCTCCCTATTGCCTATAAGATAGTGTCAGGGATATTGTGCGAACGACTAAAGCCAATGGTCAACGAAATAATTGGACTATACTAATGTGGCTTTAGACCTGTCAAGTCCACCATTGACCAGATATTTACCCTGCGGCAAATCCTAGAGAAGACCCAAGAGATGCAGATCGACACATTTCACCTTTTTGTCGATTATAAAGCAGCATTCGACAGTCCCCTCCGATCAAAGGTATTCCACGCAATGTCTGAATTTGGTATCCCCGCAAAGCTCATCCGGCTTTGTAAGATGACATTAACTGATACTAGGTCCTCAGTTAAAATTGGAAAGAACCTCTCCGAAGAATTTTGTACCAAAAGTGGTTTCAGACAAAGAGACAGCTTTTCGTGTGATCTTTTCAACATTTTGCTGGAAAAGGTAATACGAGATGCAAATGTCAAAAGAAATGGCACAATTTACACCAATAGCCACATGTTACTTGCCTATGCTGATGACATAGACATCATAGGCCGATCATTAAAAGAAGTAACTGATACCTTTATGAAGGTCGAAGGAGAATCTGGTAAAGTGGGTCTGGCGGTAAACGGTTAGAAGACCAAGTTGATGGTGTCGACGCGCAATGCGTCCATTGAGCTTGGACCAATTGTGGAAGTTGGTTCCTATAATATTGAGGTAGTAAAAGACTTCGTCTACCTCGGCACCTCCATAAACACAACAAACGACATCAGTTGTGAAATAAAAAGAAGAATTGTATTGGCCAACAGATGCTACTTTGGTTTAAGTAAGCAGTTTAAAAACAAAGCCACATCTCGTCAAACAAAGATAACGCTCTACAAAACACTGATACTACCCGTGCTGATGTATGGCTCCGAAGCCTGGGTACTTGCGCAAGCAGACATGGCAGTGCTTGGTGTGTTTGAGAGAAAAATTCTTCGAAAGATCTACGGACCAATCTGCGTTGACGGTGAATATCGACGTCGCATGAACCACGAGCTGTATCTGCTGTACAACGACATCAATATTGTTAAACGTATCGAGATGCAGCGATTGCGTTGGCTAGGCCATATCATAAGAATGAGCGATGATGACCCCGCTAAAAAGGTGTATAAACACGGATCGCTTGGCGGTGCACGCAGAATTGGCAGACCAAGGAATAGATGGCGCAAACAAGTGGATGATGAGATGAAAAGGCGTGGTATTCCAGAAAGCGAAGCAACAAATAGAGAGAATTGGAGATCTTTTCTTAGTTCGGCCTATAGAACAAATGTTCTGTAATGGGCCAGCTAAGTAAGTAAGTAAGTAAGATATTTTTCTATGGAAAAAATATCACTGATTTTATTTTTCTATAGAAAAAATATGATTGATATTTTTCTATAGCAAAAATATCACGAGTTATTTTTCTATAGAAAAATATGATTGATATTTTTCTATAGAAAAATATCACTGATTTTATTTTTCTTTAGAAAAAATATCACTGATTTTATTTTTCTATAGAAAAATATCACTGATGAAATTTTTCTATTGTACAAATATCACTGAAGAAATTTTTCTATTGAACAAATATCCCTGATAATTTTTCTACTATCTAACTATTTATCTACTATCTAACTGTCTCTGATGATATTTTGCTGTAGAAAAATGATCACTGATGATATTTTTCTACAGAAAAATTATCACTTTTCTTTTCTATTGAAAAATTGTCACTGGTGATACTTTTCATCATTTGCTACAGAACAATATAAATGGATGATACTTTTCTATAGGATAATTATCAACGATGATATTTTACTACAGAAAAATTATCTCTGATTACCTTTTGCTATAGAATAATATCACTGATGATATTTTTCTATAAAAATTAATCACCAGTTTTAATTCTATAAAAAGAAGAATATCAGCTATAACATTTTGAAAAATTGTTACATTTCGAAATTTCCGTAAAATTCTCTGACATTTCCTTTCAACAGTTTGAATTTTCACTTTACAAGCCTGCCTCTGTCAGACAATAGAACTTCCACCTTCATCTTTGGTGTCTATGTGGCATATCGTCTAGATTATATTCTTATATTGAGTGGCTTCTTTGGAATTTGTCACTAATTGCAAAATAAATACTTATCACAGGGAGAAAGAACATCCACAACATTATCCTTTTCATACAAACAAAAACTTTGCAGCCAAAAAAATAAACACTAAAACAAAAAGTCATATCCAACCAAGTGCACACATAAAATTCGAGAAAAATATCCTTCGAAGAAAAAAAAAAAACAAAATATTTATATAATACCACCAAAACGAACAACATAAAAAAGAAGAAAATCAGACCTTTAATGGCATAAAACTTCTGTGGCTCGCACAGCCACACAACAAAAAGAGGGCTTTATAAATTGGTTACCCCAGGCGACAGAGCATTAAAAATCCACTTGCTGTTGCATCTATCTAGGCAAGGCAAAAAGGCACTTCACGATCTTCTTCTTCATCTACTTCATGTTGTTGCTACTGGTTGTTGTTGATGATGAGCAATGGCCAACAACGACAACAACACCAACACTGTCATTGACATCGTCAACAACTAAGCAACCACAACCACGCATGTTGCTGCTGTTGTTGATGATACAACAAGTACAAGTACTACACCACCGTATGTATGTACATGTGACAGGAGGCAAGCCAACAACTTTTAAATATGACTTAAAAGGCATCGGGCAATTGGATGTTGAACAGCAGCATCTCACAAACATATCGACATACGCACGCACATACATTCATTTACCACATGCCTTTCCCGATCGGTTGCTAGGAATGTGGTTTTCTGTGGTCGTCCTTGGTTACTTAAACTCTCCAGCCTCACTGCCAATCAACAACCCTCATTCAACTTCTAAAGTTATAGTTGCCCTGGCAGCAATATATATTACACGAGATTCTCATATCACCATCAGCCGCAACCAAGTGACATTTACGTTTGCACCATTTTTGGCCCACGTCCCTCCAACTCCCCCCACCCAACTGCCTTACAATTACTAAGCAAATGCCATATGCCAAAGATGTGGACCATTGATGAGGAGAGTGGGGGGAGGGGGTGGGTAATGGTGGTTGTAGTGATAATAAAGGAAATTCTTAGAACTCATATGAGCAGAAATTTACACAGCCATCTAAGCATTCACAATCCATGGAGGCCATACAAACTACAATCTTGAACAAAAACGACGATGATGATGCTGAAGAAGAAGCAGAAAAAGCATATTGCACGTTGCCATGGCTATAATGGCAACCATATAAAGGACATACGCACACACTCACACACCCTGACATACACAACAAACTTGAAATAGCATCAGCAATTTAGAAATTTAATTAGCAACGCAAAATATGTGTTCATTAATATCCATTTCATAAATGGAATCTCTGGCTTCTCTTTAATATGTTAGCAACATTAGAACAGCAGCAGCAGGAGATTGAACAGAAGCAGAAGCCAAAATATGGCTATGGCAACAAAGCATATTAAGCGGAACTCTTTGTATTCATTACTGACACTAAGAAACATTTAAGCATTATGCCGAAAATGGCCAAAGAAAAACAAAAACAACAATCGCTATTTCAAAGAATGGAATTAATTAAGAAGGCTGATTGTGGTTTACAACAGAGATTTTTTTCAATAGAAAAAATATACTGAGTGGTTCTGTTTTATAGAAAAAACGGTAATTTTTTCTTTAGAAAAGAAGCTATCAATTATCATTGATTCCTTCTATAGAAAATATATGTCAGGGATTTTTCTATAGAAAAAATAAAATCTGTGATTTTTTCTGTAGAAAAATATCATCAGTTATTTTTTCCTATAGAAAAATACATGAGTGATTTTTTCTCTATAGAAAAATATCACTGTTTTTTTATAGAAAAATATTGGCAGTGTTTTTTATAGAAAACAAGTAAGAAAGTATCAGTCAGCTGAGCCGACAGAGAAAAAAAGTTAACACAACACTTCTGTAGGTTTTTTAGCTGTTGGAAAAGTTTTACAGGATGGAAAGGGCCACAAAAAACTACATGTTGCAACAAAATTCAGAATGACGAGTGCATTTTTTCCAAACTTTGGGTAGGATGTACCCATAGGAGTGATCCGATGTAGTATATATTCGGACCTAATACAAATCTGTAGGAAATAATTTTTTTTCTTTATTACTTTATGGATATTTTCCTTACAGACTTAATTTAAATATATTACAATTTTACTTTTCAATTTACAAAGTTGAGCTAAATCGATTTCTCTCTTAAAGGGTTATTTTATACATTAGCCAGTTTAGGTGGTGCCGGTAGGATTTTCTAGACCTTTTTGAGTCATTATCTCAGGAAATATGGACTTTCCCACGAAAAAAAATTACAACGTCGTAACATGGGCCGCAAGTGCAACCTGCTGCGTCAAAAATTAATAAGATCAGAGAGGAGTTGTTAAACTATACTTTTTCCAAATTTTGTGTGGGAGATACTCAAATGAGTGGACCGATATAGTCCATATTAGAACTCGATCTATGCCTGAAAGTAATATTACCAATAGCAAAGTTTGGCTCAATTCGGTTATTCCCTCCTAGAGTTATCATGTCCACAATCTTGGTGAACAATTTTGAACCTTTGTGGGGGAGGTACCGGAAAGAGTGGACCGATATGGTCTATCTTCGAATTTAAACTAAGTTTGGACAAAATATTGAAAGACCCAAAATTTTACCTAATTATGTTGATCCGTTAGAGAGTTATCGTGCACTCCAACTACGACACATGGTATTATATGGGTTGTTTGCAGTTTTCGTGCTGATTTCTGAGGATATATGGACTTGCTCCTGAAAAAATTATATCGTCGTAATGGGGGTAGTGAATACAAGTGGCTGCAACAAAAATCAAAGCGATTCGAGAGCAGGCCTTAAACTGCACTTAAGCAAAATTTTGTGTGGGAGGTACCCGAAAGAGTGAACCAATAGGGTCCATATTGGAACCTCCTCTATGTCTGGTAGAAATGTCACGATGTGCAAAGTATGGACTAATTCGGTTACTCCCTTCAAGAGTTATCGTGCGGACAATCTTTCCGAACATTTTTGAACTTTTGTGGGGGAGGTACCTGAAGGAGTGGACCGATATGGCGCATCTTCGAACTTAAATCAAATCTGGACAAAATATTTCGATACCCAAAATTTGAACCGATTCGATGATCCATTCGAGAGTTATCGTGCGCACCAGCCAGCCAGACAGACGGACAGACAGACAGACAGACGGACGGACATTGCTAGATCGACTCAAAATTGTCTGAAACGGATATCGTACAAACATACTTGGGGTCTAAAACCATTATTTCGATGAGGCACATTTTTGGCCGTATCAAAGTGTAAATACCCTCTTTAGCCTAAAGGCTGAGGGTATAAATATTATCAGGGATTTTCTTCCATAAAAATATCATCGTTGATTATTTTCCTAAAAAGATATAATCATTGATTTTTTCTATACAAAGATTTTTTCTATAAAATTTAATTATTGATTTTTTCTATAGAAAAAAACATCATCAGTGATTTTTATACCCTCAGCCTTTAGGCTAGAAAGGTTATATACACTTTGGTACGACCAAAACTGTGCCTCATCGAAATAACAGTTTGGTCGAAATTCGTTTCAGACAATTTTGAGTCGATTAAGGCATTTCCGTCCTTCTGTCTGGCTGGTGTGCACGGTAACCCTCGAACGGATCAACCGATTTGAAACAAATTTTGGATATGTTAATATTTTGTCCAAATTTAGTTTAATTTCGAAGATGGGCCATATCGGTCCACTCCTTCCGGTACCTCCCCCACAAACGTTCAAAATGTTCCTGTAAAATTATGTGAACGATAACTATTGAAGGGAGCAATTGACTTGGTCTAAACTTCACACATTGAATTATTCCTTCCAGATATATGTATGTCGGGTTCGAATATGGACTATATCGGTCCACTTCTTCGGGTACCTCCCACACAAAATTCGGATAAAGTGAAGTTTAAGAGCTCGTCACTCATCATTCTGAAAATTTTTTTCCGTAGGTTGTCCTTGCGTCTCCCTTAACGACGGTACAACTTTTTTTCGGGCGCAAGTCCATGCTTCCTAAAATATTGGCCGAAAAGCTCCAAGAAACTCTGACGCCAAGATACTCCAAATGGCAAATCCGCAACATACTTCTCGCAGAGAGTTTCTGATTGGTGCAAACTTTGCACATCGTATTTTTTCATCCAGTCATGTATTATGATGGAATATGGACTATATCGGTCCACTCCTTCGGGTAACTCCCACACAAAATTCGGAAAAAGTGAAGTTTAAGGGCTCCGCTCGCATCGTTTTGATTCTTTCATCAGTAAGTTCTTCTAGCGGCCTCATTTACAACGGTTCAATTTTTTTCTGCAGTAAGTCAATACTTCCTGAGATAATAGCCCAAAAGCTCCAAAACCCTACCGGCACATAATTAAATGGCTATTGTGCCATCGGTATTTTTTATATACGGCTAATAATTATGTTTGGTTTGGTCAACGGCTGAGGGTATATCTCCGTCAGCACAGTTGACTGATACTTTCTTACTTGTTGTACAGAAAAAATATCATCAGCGATTATTTTCCTACTGGAAAATGTCATTAGTATTAGCAATAGCTTTTTCAATAAAAAATATTTTCTGTAGAAAAAATATCATCATTGATTTTTTTCTTTAGAAAAAATATTATCAGTTATTTTTTTCTATAGAAACATAACAGCTGTGAATTTTTCTATAGGAAAATATGAGTAGTTATTTTTTCTATAAAAAAATATCAGCAGTAACTTTTTTATAGAACAAATATTATCAGTGATTTTCTTCTATAGAAAAATATTATTGATTTTTCTCTAGAAAAAAATCATATGTGATTTTATTCCATAGATAAAATATAGAAAATGTTTTCTATTCCTATAAAAAATATCATCAGTTTTTTTTTTCTGTAGAAAAATAACATCAGTGACTTCTTTTCTATAGGAAAATATCAGTAGTTATTTTTTCTATAGAAAAATATTATCTATTTTTCTCTAGGAAAAATCATATGAGATTTTATTCTATAGATAAAATATAGTCAATGATTTCTTTTCCTATAAAAATATCATCATTGATTTTTTTCTATAGAAAATTTATCGTCATATTTTACAAAAAAATATCATTACTGATTTTTTTCTATAGGAAAATATCACTAGGTTTTTCTTTCTATAGAAAAAATATCAGCAGTAACTTTTGTAGAGAAAAATATTATCTGTGATTTTCAGCTATAGAAAAATATTGATTTTTCTATAGAAAAAAAAAATCATATGTGATTTTATTCTATAGATAAAATATAATCAATGATTTTTTCTATATAAAATATCATAATTGATTTCTTCTATAAAACATTTATCGTCATTAATTTTTTTACAGAAAAAAATATCATTACTGATTTTTTTCTATATAATACTATCAACGTTTTTTTTCTGTTGCAAAAAGTAGAGCTGACTTTTTTCTATAGAAAAAATATTATCCGTACTTTTTTTCTGTAGAAAAATATCATTAGCTATATTTTTTATAGAAAAAAGTCATTCGTGATTTTTGTCTATAAAATGCGGCATAAAGGGCTACTTTACAATCAGTAGCAACGCGTAGCGCACGAGAGAGGTATTGGGAGAAAAGGAGAGAGGAGACACGTCTTTGCCGCAAGAAAAAGAGAGAGATGGAAAAGCGGGAGTGTGAACAAATCGAGATGTCCAGGAGACAGAATGAAGTCCGAAAATTCTACCAAAGAGTGAAACATCAAACTTATGGTTTTGGAACTGGTACATCCTCCTGTAGAGACCAGGAATGTAATCTGGTAATTAATACAGACAGTGTGCTAAGGATATGGAACGAGCATTTTTCCAAACTGTTGGTATCCAATAGTAGCGAAGTCGACGAAGATACCACAGATGCAGTCCCAGAAGATGGTATTGAATGTATACCACCCGGCTAAGATGAAGTAAAGACAGCAATAAACCGACTGAAGAATAATAAGGCAGCAGGATCTGATGGCCTACCAGCCGAGCTGTTTAAAACAGGAGACGACACGCTGATAAGGTGTATGCATTAGCTTGTTAGCTCCATCTGGCAGGAAGAGCATCCTGTGTCCCGTCCATAAGAAAGGAAATAAGACTTTATGCTCCAACTATAGGAACATAAGTCTTCTCACTATCGCCTACAAGATCGTGTCAGGGATATTGTGCGAACGACGAAAGCCCATGGTCAACGAAATAAATGGACCATACCAATGCGGCTTTAGACTTGGCAAGTCCACCATTGACCAGATATTTACCCCGTGGCAAATCCTGGAGAAAATCCATGAGATGCAGATCGACACCTACCACCTTTTTGTCGATTATAAAGCAGCCATCGACAACCCGCTACGTTCAATGGTATTCCAAGCTCATTCGGCTTTGTAAAATGACTCTAAGTGACACAATATCTTCAGTTAAAATTCAGTTACCCGTGCTGATGTATGGTTCCGAAGCCTGGGTACTTGCACAAGCAGATAAGGCAGTGCTTGGCGTGTTTAAGAGAAAAATTCTTCGAAAGATCTACGGACCGATCTGCGTTGACGGTGAATATCGACGTTGCACAGTGGTTCAGAATCGTTTTTTCCTGGCCAAAATTCTGTAACTTTTGAACGGATAGAGATATATTCATAATTCTTTTTTTTTTTTTTTTTTTTGTTAGACAGATAACACAATCAGCTTTTAGACGAATTATGAGGGGTCAAGTTCGGTCTGATAGTTGCAGAGAAATTCAAGGTCAAAGTTAAACTTTTGAGTTTTTTAACTATTTTTCATCAAAATATGAGTGTTTTTGTGGTGTTTATATCTTCCTATGTAATAAAGATGGTCAAACACCAACAAATAAACAAAATAATTACCAAAAAAACTAAAAAAAAACGATAAAATGTCGAATTTTATTTTTCAAAAATTTTTAAAAAAAATTTTGAAGCATTGTGGCGTTTTTTTATTGGGATAGCGTTTGCAATTTTGTTTTTTCAAAATAGTCAGGCTTAATCCCATTGTTGTTGTTTTAATATTTTAAAACAACTATTTTATTAGTGGAAAAGATTTGGCATTGTTCGCCAAGGGGTAAGGCAGGGAATACTATAGTTTCGATCCACGCCACTGGATCTCATCAGTTCCCTTGTTTCTTGTTTGTGGATATTCTCCACCGAAGTTATTTTTCAATAAATTCTTCAACAAGAAACGTTTTATACGCAAACATCAATCGTCAGCTCGAAGTATAAAGGTAAGCAAAGAAAAAAGTTCAATGAGAAGTTTTTCCTTGGCAACCTCATACAACTCCGACTTCTTGTTGAAGAAGTTATTGAAAAATAACTTCGGTGGGGAATATCCACAAACAAGAAACAAGGGAACTGATGAGATCCTTGGCGAACAATGCCAAATCTTTTCCACTAATAAAATAGTTGTTTTAAAATATTAAAACAACAACAATGGGATTAAGCCTGACTATTTTGAAAAAACAAAATTGCAAACGCTATCCCAATAAAAAACGCCACAATGCTTCAAATTGAAGACACTGGCACGACGTGTGTTTTGTTTTTGCTGTAAAGCAGACCAACCAAATTTTGGTGTGTGCATTTGTCGAAATTCGACAACACACACATGTGGAAGAGGTTTGAATTGTTTCGCAGACACTTTCGTCGGAGTTGTATGAGGTTGCCAAGGAAAAACTTCTCATTGAACTTTTTTCTTTGCTTACCTTTATACTTCGAGCTGACGATTGATGTTTGGGTATAAAACGTTTCTTGTTGAAGAAGTTATTGAAAAATAACTTCGGTGGAGAATATCCACAAACAAGAAACAAGGGAACTGATGAGATCCAGTGGCGTGGATCGAAACTATAGTATTCCCTGCCTTACCCCTTGGCGAACAATGCCAAATCTTTTCCACTAATAAAATAGTTGTTTTAAAATATTAAAACAACAACAATGGGATTAAGCCTGACTATTTTGAAAAAACAAAAAAATTTACAAAAAAAATTTAAATTTTTTCAAAAATTAAAAAAATCCTCCTTGGGTTTTAATAAAACTTATATAACTCGTATAAAAACTCATATACTCAAAAAGTTGTAATTTGTGTCAAAAAACCGTAATTCATATGGAAACAGTATAGAAAAACACACATTTTTACCCGTGTAATTTTAATAAATTGAAAAAAGTGTTAAACACGGAACGGGACGGGTACAAAAGTATATATGGACTAGAAGAGGAGACTTTCGAGCATCTTTCTGTGAAAACAGAACTTTGTTCCATGTTGTTCCACAAAAGTTCTAGTCCACTAAATTTGGAATTTCATAAAATTTAGTACCCGAGCAAAAATAAAATTGATCTTGTTGTGTAAACGCTACGGTAATTCACTAAAACGATTTGTACCTGCCTTACAAAAAAACACGAACACAATAACTGTTATAGTTTCAGAGAAATGGCTTCGTCTTTCTCCAGAAATTTGCAAAAATTACGTATTTCCCAAAAATGGGGAAATGCTCGTCTTTAGGGGCACGCCACGACCACACCTTCCAATATTTGGGCCTAATTTTTTGGTTTCCTTAGTTTCAATATGTTTACTATCGAATCCTATATAGAATTAAAAAACAAGTATGATAACTAATTTATGTATGTACTATTATGTATCATAAATAATTATAATTTCATATATTATAAACAATTACAATTATGAAGAGCAAAATGAAAAATAGAATCAATAATTATTTGAATTTTGTACAGTTACGTGAAGTTGTCAATAGCCTCTACAATGCCTTTTATGGCGCTGAGGCAATAAATATATGTAACAATGAACTTTGTCAAAATAAAGAAAAATAAAAAAAAAAAAAAAAAAAAAAAAAAATTAAATATCCTTGACAAAACAAAATTTTGATTTTTGGCCAGGAAAATCGATTCCTGAACCATTGTGCGTCGTATGAACCACGAGCAGTATCTGCTATACAACGACATCAATATAGTTAAACGTATCGAGATGCAGCGATTGCGTTGGCTAGGCCATATAATAAGAATGAGGGATGATGAACCCACTAAAAAGGCGTATAAATTCGAGCCCCATGACGGTGCACGCAGAATTGGCAGGCCAAAGAATAGATGGCACAAACAAGTGGATGAAGAGATGAAAAGGCGATGTATTCCAAAAAGCGAATCACGAAACAGAGAGAATTGGAGATCTTTTCTTAGTTCGGTCTATGGAACAAATGTTCTGTACTGGACCAGCTAAGTAAGTAAGGGCCACGCCTTCGTATAGCCTCATAGAACGGTACCTACCCAGTTTCGGTATTTTGAAGGTTGTGGCCACAATAATCAACCGAAATTGCTGAAATTTGGTATTTGGTCTTCATTTGGGGTATAAAACTTTCCATATGAAATTTGTCGGTACAGGTCCACACCTTCATATAGCCCCCATAGAACGGTACACCCTAATTTCGGTATTTTGAAAGTTTTAGCATCATTATCACACCGAAATGGCTGAAATTTTATACTTAGTCTAATTTGGGGGTATAAAACTTTCTCCCAGAAATTTTTTGGTCCACGCCTTCATATATCCCTCATAGAACGTTACCTCTCGTTTTTCGGAATTTTGAAGGTTGTGGCCACAACAAACCATCGAAATGGTTGAAATTTGGTATTTAGTATATGTTGGAGGTAAAAGCCTTCCTAACTGAAATTCGTCGATATAGGTCTACGTTTCGGTACAGCCCCCATAGGACGGTACCTCCAGGTTTTCGTAATTCTAAAGATTGTGACGTCAATATCCCACCGAAAGACTGAAATTTGTTATTTAGTTTTCCATGGGGTTCTGAAATATTCTAGAAGAGAATTATCAGTATAGGTCGGCGGTTTCCTATATCCCCTATAGAAGCGTTCCTCTTGATTTTCGGTATTTTGAAGGTTTAACCGAAATATCGGAAATGTGGTATTAAGTCTTCTAGTCTTTCTGCCAGCAATTTGTAGGTATAGATCGACGTTTTGATATAGACCCCATGGAACGGTATCTCTCGAATGTCGGTATTTGGTCTTCTTCATAAACGAAAGGAAACTAAGGGCCTGTTTATGTATGTCGATAAGAAAATTAATACGCAAGAAAATGTTGCATTTTACTTCATAAACAAGTTCGGCCGGCCAAACTTAACGCTGTTCTTACATGTTTATTTATTTTTTTTTTTTTCCTTTTTTAATTTGATTTGCCATGACAAATATCCCAGCTTGGTTTGGGCGCGTTTTAAAAAAGTGACCAATATTAAGGAATACCTTTTCAGATTTTAATTGCTACCAATTAATTGTGTTAATCCCAATTTTTATTTGAGTAATTTTGACTTCTCTGCTTCTGTTTAACGTATTCCAAGGGAAGCACCTGATAACGATGTAGGTCAAATCTTATAGTTGGCTTTTTTGGAGAATAGTTCATTACTGTCCTTTTATTTATCCCGAAATCCTGTCAATAATGCCAAGTTCATGCCGAAGTAATACCTTTATGGATTCTCATGTTTTTGTTCAATATCACATACCTTTAATTTTATTACCCTGTTGCCTTTTCTAGTTTAGCTTACTCTTAATTAGTACGAACTAAGCAGAAGTCAAAGAAAACTCCTTAGAATCGACCTTAAGCTGTCATCTTAACTTAGACATTATAGCACTTAATTTAATATGCTTTTTGCTTCCCCTTCATGGCCTTTTCGAAAGAGTCGCTTAAGAAGATAACCCAACCACTCCTTTTTCTGCTACTGATAGCCACTAAATAAAATTACATTAATTTTTCAATAATCGTGTATCTTGCAAAGGTGACCTAATTGATATGGGTAAAAGTTATGTAGCTTATATTTTCGGATAGTGGAATAAAGCCGAGCTAACAAAAATGTGCTATAGGTAGCAAAGTGTTATAACAAAAAAGCTAATCTTTTATTAATTGGTTTAATATTGGCATAGTTTTGGGGAAACTTGGAAACGCATTAGTGTTTGACAAGCAGAAATAAAATTATTATTTATGAATAATAAAATATTTATATAGGGAATTTAGCAGCTTATTAACCCACTTGTTTGGTTTATATATGGAAGAGCTAAAGGTAGAGAGAAAGGACGGAAAGCGAATGAAAAATTTTCACTTTTTCAATACAAACTCCATAGGTCATGTTAGCTCGATTGATTCAATTAATTAAAAAAATGTTATTCGGTTAGTAAATTAAAATAATGTTTACATCTTTGTTTTGCATTTTTAATGAGAACACAGACTTTTGTGAGCTATTATTAATCTTTGTCTTTATGATGCCTACAACGGATGCCAGCTTAAATGTAGAACTTATGTGTATTATCATATGATTGTGAAAATGTAATTTCCGTTCTAATGCTGAAAGTAGTTTGGTGACCTTGCACTTTTGTAGATCCTTCTCGGCAGTGATGTTGTTTTCTTCGTAGAAATGAAAAAGAATTAATTATTTGTCCTATAGTCATTGCAGAAGAAGTATTACTTTTTCTTCTTATTTTTTAAGTGACAATTCTCACCCACACCTATAATTACGGACTCTTTTAATCTCTATCACCACAATATCCTTGGAAACAAAATAATCCACTTGTCGACGTCATTGTTAGATTTTTTTGGACAAGTTTTTGACATTATGGCCACTTTGAATTCTTAGATTGGATATGTGTGGGTTGTGCTGGCTGGCATTATGACAATAAAAGAGAAGCAAAACAATTTCACAAAATGTGTTAATAAAACACACTTGCTTTCGTATATTATATTTTTGGTAACAACTTCATTAGCACCACCATTGTTCCATACTGTTCGGCTTATAATGCTGCAGTAATGGCATTATTGTGTCCACAAAATAGTTATTGTTTTCATTTTAACACCGCCATGTGGTCTTTGGACATTCACAATGTTCCTCCCTCAACCACTCATAGCTAAATAGCGAGGAAAAATAATTGTTAATACAGTTTCTTTTTCATGGCACTCATTACTACAGCTATGGTTGCTTTTGTGGATGACACATTTTAATTTTCCCCGCCAGCAATATTTTGAAGTTTACGAAGTGTTCAAGAAACATAGGAAATTTTTAGTTTTCTTGAAACGTTGAAAAACTTAGATTAGTCTATGTTTGTTGGTCCGTTTGGTCCTATAAATATTCGTTACAAACATATTTTTGTAAAACCCACGTTAAAATCTTTAACAAATTTGTTTTTTGAACATTTGTTCTATAGGCCGAACTAAAAAGAGATCTCCATTCCTCTTTGTTGCTTCGCACTCTGGAATACCGCGCCTTTTGATCTCATCATCCACTTGTTTGCGCCATCTATTCCTTGGCCTGCCAATTCTGCTTGCACCGCCAAGCGGTCCGTATTTATACGCCTTTTTAGCGGGTTCATTATCGCTCATTCTTATGATATGGCCTAGCCAACGCAATCGCTGCATCTCGATTCGTTTAACAATATTGATGTCGTTGTATATCAGATACAGCTCGTGGTTCATGTGACATCGATATTCACCGTCAACGCAGATTGGTCCGTAGATCTTTCGAAGAATTTTTCTCTGAAACACACCAAGCACTGCCATGTCTGCCTGCGCAAGTACCCAGGCTTCGGAGCCATACATCAGCACGGGTAGTATCAGTGTTTTGTAGAACGTTATTTTTGTTTGACGAGATGTGGCTTTGTTTTTAAACTGCTTACTTAAAACAAAGTAGCATCTGTTGGCCAATATAATTCTTCCTTTTATTTCACAACTGATGTAGTTTGTTGTGTTTACGGAGGTGCCCAGGTAGACGAAGTCTTTTACTACCTTAATATTATAGGAACCAACATCCACAGTCGGTCCGAGCTCAATGGACGCATTGCGCGTCGACACCATCAACTTGGTCTTCTCACCGTTTACCGCCAGACCCACTTTAGCAGATTCTCCTTCGACCTTTATAAAGGTATCAGTTACTTCGTTTACTGATCGGCTAATGATGTCTATATCATCAGCATAAGCAAGTAACATGTGACTATTGGTGTAGATTGTGCCACTTCTTTTGACGTTTGCCTCTCGTATAACCTTTTCCGGCAGGATGTTGAAGAGATCACACGAAAGGCTGTCTCCTTGTCTGAAACCTCTTTTGGTACCAAACTCTTCGGAGAGGTTCTTTCCTATTTTAACTGAGGACCTCGTGTCAGTCAGAGTCATTTTACAAAGTCGGATGAGCTTTGCGGGGATACCAAATTCAGACATGGCTTGGAATACCTTTGAACGCAGCGGGCTGTCGAAGGCTGCTTTATAATCGACAAAAAGGTGGTAGGTGTCGATCTGCATATCTTGGGTCTTCTCCAGGATTTGCCGCAGGGTAAATATCTGGTCAATGGTGGACTTGCCAGGTCTAAAGCCGCATTGGTATGGTCCAATTATCTCGTTGACCATTAGTCCAGTTAGAGCATACAGTCTTATCTCCCTTCTTGTGGACGGGGCACAGGATACTCAGGTTCCAATCGTTGGGTACTCGTTCTTCCTGCCAGATGGTGAATGAATACACCTCATCAGAGTGTCGCCTCCGGTTTTGAACAGTTCGGCCCGTGCTGCCTTATTATTCTTCAGCCGATTTATTGCTGTCCTTACCTCATCTTGTCGTCTTCGCAGCTATTGGATACCAACAGATTTGAAAAATGTTCTTTCCATATCCTGAGTACACTATCTGTATCAGTTACCAAATTACCTTGCTGGTCTCTACAGGAGGATGTGCCTGTACCAAAGCCATCAGTTTGATGCTTGACTCTTTGGTAGAATTTTCGGACTTCATTCTGGCTCCTGTACATCTCGATTTTTTCACACTCCCGCTTTTCCAACTCCCTCTTTTTCCTGCGGAAAATACGTTTCTCCTCTCTCCTTTTTTCCCTGTATCTCTATCGTGCGCTACGCGTTGCTACGGATTGTAAAGTAGCCCTCTATGCCGCATTTTTCTCTTCGGTGGCACCACGACACTCCTCATCATACCATGGATTCCTTGGCGGAGGTCTCTGGTATCCAAGTATGGATTTTGCGGCAGTTTGCATGGGGTGGGCAATGCTTTGCCATTGCGCTGATATGTTATCGGGATGAGGAGTGCTTTGATTAAGCAATTGGGCTAGTTGAGTGGAATAAGCTGTGGCTATCTGTTGTAATTGCAGCTTACCGATGTCTAACTTTCGTGTTGTGTCTGTTCGTACTTTGTTTGCTACGTTTAAGAGGGCGCGTACCTTTGCTGCAGCAAGGTAGTGGTCCGAATCAATGTTTGCGCCTCGGAACGATCGTACATCCAACACGCTCGATGAATGTCTTCCATCTATCACAACATGATCAATTTGGTTTCTTGTTTTCTGATCTGGAGACAGCCAGGTGCCCTTATGAATATCGAGATGATTAAATCTGGTGCTGCTAACTACCATGTTTTTGCAGCTGCAAAGTCTATCAGCCTCATACCATTGTCAGATGTTTCACTGTGGAGACTGAATTTCCCGACTGTTGGGCCAAAGATATTCTCCATTCCAATTTTGGCATTAAAATCGCCTAGAATGATTTTAATGTCATGGGCAGGGCAACGGTCATATGTTTCTTCTAAGCGCTCGTAAAATATATCTTTGGTCTGTTCGTCCTTTTCTTCAGTGGGAGCATGAGCGCAAATAAAGCTGATGTTGAAGAATTTAGATTTTATTCGAATTGCAGCAAGTCTTTCATTCACTGGGGTGAAACTGGATGCCAGATGTTTTAGTCTCCGACTAACTACGAATCCACAACCAAACTCATGCTTTACGTCATGGCAGCTATAATACAGTGCGTCACCTTTAGGTGTTGCTGTGAAGCCTTTCCCAATCCATCGTATTTCCTGTATGGCAGTAATATCGGTCTTGTACTTTTCAAGTACGTCTGCCAATGCGAAGACTGCACCTTCTCTATGAAGAGTGCGAACATTCCAGGTGCAGATTCGCAGATCATGGTCCTTAAAACGTTTGCGGGGTTCGTCAACTTTAGAGGGGTTTGTTTTTCTTTTCGTTCGTTTTTTCATAGTAGGCTGTTTTTTCTAGGGGAGGGTTACTAACTCGACGCCCAAACCCAAGTTTTTAACGTTCTTATGGGTGAACGCGCGCACATGTTAGCTCACTACCTTTAAGGGGTGTTAAAGGCAGTTCCCCAGGTGACACCACGGGGAGGTCAGTGTCCACTTGGGATGAAAGAGGGACCAAGATAAATCCTGGTCTTCGCCATGTTAAAACCGGTCAGCACCGTAGCTTGGTATCTTCCATCCCCTACGTCAATGATTTTGCTAAACAAAAATACTTGATTTCTGTTTTTGTGTAGTTTCTTTTGTAGTTTATATCAACATTCTCAAAGGTACTTAGGACCAGACAATGTCAAAACAGGATTCTTCTTATTCCTAGAGTTATTGTTGTTGTTCTTATCATGTACTCTATTACCCAACTATGTTGTGAAGTACCTTTCTAGTACAGCAACAAATCCAAAGAAATTTCTTTCTTTTCATTCAAAATGGTAAATTTTCCAACTCATTGCCGGCAAGGCTGTAAATTAATTTACTGTTACAAAACAACGACAGCATCAAGAGCAACAACAACAACACCGCCAACATAATACTTAAGTCTTGTCAAGTGGCAAATAGAATGAATGAATCTCAATGAACGAACGACTGGAGATGGCAGGTCCTGTTTTTTTACTCTTTTTCGAGGCATCACAGCCATTCATCTGATGGCAAATAAATTAATAAACAAAAACGTAGACAAAATATTTACACTAGCCTACAAAAACGGCAAGGAATTCCTTTCTTCATTTTATTCAAGACCGTGAAATATTTAATGAAACAACATTAAACGCTTAAAAGGATATTCAAGGAGAATTTGTTATGCCAATGTAAAGAAAACACCTATTAACAATAGAAAATCCCCTTGCTAGGACTAGCTGGGCTGGGCCGAGTGACTACCATAGGCTACATCTTTGCCAAGCAATATAGGCAAATGAAAGAAAGGCATTTGAACAGGATGTTGGAAGGAAATTTTAATAAAAGCCTTGTTTTAGAAAGGATATTGTAAGAAAATCTTTTGGCATGTTAAAGGCTCTTGGCTTGGTGTGATGGTGTGTTTGTATGTGTGTGCCTTATTGAAGTATACAATGTCTTTATATTGCATGTTAACACTTTAACGAGATTTTATTATTATTGTGTAACAAGAAGAACAAGAAGCAAAAGACGTTGTTGTCTGACACAAGCCAAGCCGGCAAATCCATCCACATAACCCTTAGTCTGCAGTACATAGCCCATACGAAAGAACTGAAACATGAGGAAGAAGAAGCAGAAGAAGTTAAGCAAAATACTTTGGTCTTGTGTCAAAAGGATATTTTAAGGCAAATAGGCGTCGTTTGTTTGTTATGGTAATGGGCCCCAAAGAAAGGTATTGAATTTTTATACAATAGCAAAGAGCGACAAGAAATGGTCATAAGGAAATGAGAAAGGCAGCCAGCCAGCCGGCGAGTGGCAGGCAGTCGGTAATATTACTACAAAATACCATCATATACTACAACTCTTACCTCTTTACCGGTTACATTCAAGCATTGTCCTTGAACAGCACCAACAATAAGAAAAAAACATAAAGGAAATCTGTTGACTATATTGCCATTCCCCAGCTCCATCTCCCATCCAAAATCGTGTTACTACCTACTACAACTTCATCCTCATTATTGCTGTTATTGTTAGCCCGTTTTTAATAAGGAAATCGGATATTATTGAAATTGTAGCACTTGTTTAATATAAACGTGCACACCATTTTTCTCCCGTTACCTCTACATAAACATAAACAAGGCAATAAAACCGGAAGAGAAGGAGATTTTCTTTTTTAAATAAAAACTCGTACTTTTTTGCCTTTATTGAATTTCTTAACTATAGGCCGGATAATATTTAGCTTCAATTATTTTCCTTTCTTTCTATTTTTCACAAAGAAAAAAATACTTTTTATATTGAAAAATATTCAAATTTCCTTTTATTTTTCTTCTTCTCGTTTTAGGTAAGTTTTTTTAAAACTTTGATTAAATCTCTGTATTCCCTGCAGCTATTGTAAGTATTAAAATAAACAATGTGTTTATTAAAAAGATTTTTGTTGAAAATAAATTAATTTAAAAATGGTTCTTTGTTGTGTAAAAAAATTGTAAAATTAAGGAAAAAAGGGAAATAAGATCCTTAAAACTCTCTACCCATGTTTTCGATTTCGACATAGAATTCGTAACGCAAAAAAAAAAAAAAACATTGGAAGTGTGTTCATCAGCAGTTGGACATTTACAAATTTTTAAAATGTTGGTGCTTCACCCAGCCTATTAGAACAGGTGAGCCAAGGCTATAGTCGGGACAGGGCCGACTATGTGATACCCTAAACCAGTACCCTTGAGCATAAGCTTTTGACTGATAAAATTCAAAATATTAAAACTGGGATAGCTTAGCGCCTTTGCTCAGAATGTCTTCATTAATATAGGTCAATTTGGTTGAAACGCATTCAAGTACAACTCAAATAAATTATCCATCTTGTGGACTTCGAAGGCGAGCCAAATCCAACGAAATTTGCACTTCAAAGCAAAAATAGTCGCCTGTTTCTTCAGCAAAACTAAGCACGTGGCTACTATACGGCTTTAGGAACGTAGGACGGTTAATTCTGAGTGGTACACTACAATTTGTTTGCTTGAAGTCTCCTGAAAAATTCGAAAAAAGAAGACAAATCATTGTGCATCAGGACAATGTGAGCTCAAACGCATAGTTTCAAACCAAACGCCTTTTTAACCGGACAAAACATGGAATTGACTTGGTACCCAATAACTGCATATCAAGAAAAAAGACGTTGTCAACGGTTTTCGTCGCCAAAATATGCTATTGAAGTGTTCATAAACCATGTTTTGGAGGTGCCTCAATCAAGAAAACAATAAAATTATTGTTGATGGTAAATATTGGCGTATTGGCCCCTCTAAAGTTGACGAACCCCGCAAACGTTTTAAGGACCATGATCTGCGAATCTGCACCTGGAATGTTCGCACTCTTTATAGAGAAAGTGCCGTCTTCGCATTGGCAGACGTACTTGAAAAGTACAAGGCCGATATTACTGCCATACAGGAAATACGATGGATTGGGAAAGGCGTCACAACAACACCTAAAGGTGACGCAGTGTATTATAGCTGCCATGACGTAAAGCATGAGTTTGGTTGCGGATTTGTAGTTAGTCGGAGACTAAAACATCTGGTATCCAGCTTCACTCCAGTGAATGAAAGACTTGCTGCAATTCGAATAAAAGCTAAATTCTTCAACATCAGCTTTATTTGCGCTCATGCTCCCACTGAAGAAAAGGACGAACAGACCAAAGATATATTTTACGAGCGCTTAGAAGAAACATGTGACAGTTGCCCTGCCCATGACATTAAAATCATTCTAGGCGATTTTAATGCCAAAATTGGAAAGGAGAATATCTTTGGCCCAACAGTCGGGAAATTCAGCCTTCACAGTGAACATCTGACAATGGTATGAGGCTGATAGACTTTGCAGCTGCAAAAAACGTGGTAGTTTGCAGTACCAGATTTAATCATCTCGATATTCATAACGGCACCTGGCTGTCTCCAGATCAGAAAACAAGAAATCAAATTGATCATGTTGTGATAGATGGAAGACATTCATCGAGCGTGTTGGATGTACGATCATTCCGAGGCGCAAACATTGATTCAGACCACTACCTTGTTGCAGCAAAGGTACGCACCCGCTTAAACGTAGCAAACAAAGTACGAACAGACACAACACGAAAGTTAGTCATCGGTAAGCTGCAATCACCACAGATAGCCCCAGCATATTCCACTCAACTAGCCCAATTGCTTAATCAAAGCACTCCTCATCCCGATAACATATCAGCGCAATGGCAAAGCATTGCCCACTCCATGCAAACAGCCGCAAAGTCCATACTTGGATACCAGAGGCCTTCACCAAGGAATCCATGGTATGATCAGGAGTGTCGTGCTGCCACCGAAAAGAAAAATGCGACATATAGGGCTACTTTACAATCCGTAGCAACGCGTAGCGCACGAGAGAGATACAGGGAGAAAAGGAGAGAGGAGAAACGTCTTTTCCGCAGGAAAAAGAGAGATGGAAAAGCGGGAGGCTGAAAAAATCGAGATGTACAGGAGCCAGAATGAAGTCCGAAAATTCTACCAAAGAGTCAAGCATCAAACTGATGGCTTTGGTACAGGCACATCCTCCTGTAGAGACCAGCAAGGTAATTTGGTAACTGATACAGATAGTGTACTCAGGATATGGAAAGAACATTTTTCAAAACTGTTGGTATCCAATAGCAGCGAAGACGACGAAGATACCACAGTCTCAATCCCAGAAGATGGTATTGGATGTATACCGCCCAGCCAAGATGAGGTAAAGACAGCAATATAATAATAAGGCAGCAGGAGCCGATGGCTTACAAGCCGAGCTGTTCAAAACCGGAGGCGACACGCTGATAAGGTGTATTCACCAGCTAGTTAGCACCATCTGGCAGGAAGAACGGGTACTCGACGATTGGAACCTGAGTATCCTGTGCCCCGTCCACAAGAAGGGAGATAAGACTGTATGCTCTAACTATAGGGGCATAAGTCTACTCCCTATTGCCTACAAGATCGTGTCAGGGATATTGTGCGAACGACTAAAGCCTATGGTCAACGAGATAATTGGACCATACCAATGCGGCTTTAGACCTGGCAAGTCCACCATTGACCAGATATTTACCCTGCGGCAAATCCTGGAGAAGACCCAAGAGATGCAGATCGACACCTACCACCTTTTTGTCGATTAAAAAACAGCCTTATATTGGCCAACAGATGCTACTTTGGTTTAAGTAAGCAGTTCAAAAACAAAGCCACAGCTCGTCAAACAAAAATAACGCTCTACAAAACACTGATACTACCCGTGCTGATGTATGGCTCCGAACCCTGGGTACTTGCGCAAGCAGACATGGCAGTGCTTGGTGTGTTTGAGAGAAAAATTCTTCGAAAGTTCTACGGACCAATCTGCGTTGACGGTGAATATCGACGTCGCATGAACCACGAGCTGTATCTGCTGTACAACGACATCAATATTGTTAAACGTATCGAGATGCAGCGATTGCGTTGGCTAGGCCATATCATAAGAATGAGCGATGATGACCCCGCTAAAAAGGTGTATAAACACGGACCGCTTGGCGGTGCACGCAGAATTGTCAGGCCAAGGAATAGATGGCGCAAACAAGTGGATGATGAGGTGAAAAGGCGCGGTATTTCAGAAAGCGAAGCAACAAATAAAGAGAATTGGAGATCTTTTCTTAGTTCGGCCTATAGAACAAATGTTCTGTAATGGGCCAGCTAAGTAAGTAAGTAAATATTGGCGTTTGCATTGTTAGGCCAGAAACTTTTCTAGTTCCCCTCGTATTATATGTTTTCTATTACTATTGTGTGAATTTAGAAACGCAAAATAAACCAATTTGGAGGGATTTAAAATAATGTCAATAATGTCTAATGTCTAAAAGAAATTTAATGTTAACTTTTACTTAAAGTTAAAAGTTAACATTAAGTTTCTGGAACACTATACATCTGTTAGGCTTTGCCGACAGAGATATACCCTCAGTCTGTGTATATTAAAACAATTTTTTCCCAAAAAACGTATGTATTTAGGAGGTTTTAAAAATGTTGGGCGTTTGAACCGACAAAAATGTTGGCTTATGTTCAAACTTAAACTATGATTGGACAAAATATTACTAAGGGCAAATTTTGGACCAAATCGGCAGATCCGTTCGAGAGTTATCTTGAGCTCCAACCACCTCACACGGTGTCATAGGTTTTTTCCAGGCTATATTCTCAGGAAGTATGGACTTGCCCCTAATGAAACTTGTACCGTCAAATTGGCGGCCGTGAATACAAGTTGCTAAAACAAAAATCAAAGCGATTCGAGAGATGACCCTAAACTGAACTTTTCCGAAATTTTGGGTGGGAGGTACCCAAAGGAGTGGACGGATTGAGTCAATATTGAAACCTTATCTAAGTCTGGAAACATTTCACGATGGGCAAAGTATGGACCAAATTGGTTACTCCCTTCAAGAGTTATCGTGCGCACATTTTTTCCGATTATTTTCGAACTTTTGTGGGGGAGGTACCGGAAAGAGTGGACCGATATAGCCCATCTTCAAACATAAGCTAAGTTTGGGTAAAATATTACGAAAGCCAAAATTTGAATCGGTTTATCCGTTCGAGAGTTATCGTGCGCTCCAGCCAGCCAGACAGACAGACGGACGGACATTGCTCAATCGACTCCAAATTGTCTGAAACACATTTCGTCCAAACATACTTGGGGTCTAAAACCATTATTTCGATGAGGCACATTTTGCCCGTATGAAAGTGTATTTACACCCTCGTTAGCATAAATGCTGAGGGTATAAAAAGACCTATGCATATAAATGAGGGATAGCCTGTTACAAAAATACTTTATTTTGCCTTATATAATTAATTAATTTCCTAAACGAAGTTGTATTAAAAAAATGATATCTGGCGAAGTCCCACAGATCTACCCAATATGCTACGATAGTCGCGTTTCTATGGACAGATCGAATTCTGTCTGCACAAACGATTTTTTTAGTAAAATTATGTATTTGAAGAGTTTTAAAAATAAATATGATAAGGATACTTCCTGTCCACCGTGGTGCAGTGATAAACACGTCCGCCTTGTACTTAGAAATTATGCAGTTCCATCCCTGAACAGAACATATAAATTTCCGGGTGGGCAAATCCTTCGGCGTAATGTTGATAGGATCCGCGAAAACTATTTGTAAAAAAAAAAACAATTCCGCGAACACTTTTGAAATTTGGTTTGGGGGACACCTGAAGGTTTGAACCGATATAGTCCACATTCAATCAGTATAGTACATATTCGAATGTTTGCACAAATATAGTCCCTATTATACCCTATACCACGAGTTGTATTGAAGTAAAATGGAACGTTTATGCAGAAGACTAAACTCCAAATTTTAGCAAGTTCGGTAAAACATGTGGCTAATTATCAAAATACCGAAATTCGGGGGGGAACAGTTTCATGGGGGCTTTATCAAAATGTTGAGCTATACCTACATACTTCCGATATTTCGGTAAAACCTTCAAAATGCCGAAAATCAATAGGAACGCTTCTATGGGGGATATAGGATCCCGCTGACCAATACTGATAATTCTCTTCTGGAATATGTTATAAACCCATGGAAGTCTTAATAACAAATTTCAGTCTTTCGGAGGGATATTGACATCACAACCTTCAGAATTACGAAAATCGGGAGGTAGCGATCTATGGGGCCTATATCGAAACGTGGACCTATATAAGACGAATATCAGTCAGAAAAGCTTTTACCTCCAACAAAGACTAAATACAAAATTTCAGCCATTTCGGTGGGTTGCTGTGGCCGCAGCCTTAAAAATACCGAAGATCGGGAGGTACCGTTCTATGGGGCCTATATCGAAATGTGGACCTATACCGACGAATTTCAGTCGGAAAAGCTTTTACCTCAAACAAAGGCTAAATACAAAATTTCAGCCATTTCGGTCGGTTGCTGTTGCCACAGCCTTAAAAATACCGAAGATCGGGAGGTACCGCTCTATGGGCGTTATATGAAAGCGTGGACCTATACCGACAAATCTTTTGCAGAAAATTTTATACCCCCAACGAAGACTATGTACCAAATTTCCGGCATTACGATGTGATAATGAGGCAAAAGCCTTAAAAATACCGAAAATCGGGTGGTACCTTTCTATTGTGGCCATATGAAGGCGTAGACCAACACCGACAAATTTCATATGGAACGTTTAACACCACATATGAAGACCAAATACCAAATTTCAGCCATTTTGGAGGATTGTTGGGCCACAGCCTTCAAAATACCGGAAATAGGGAGGTACCGTTCTATGGGGGTTATAGTAAGACGTGGACCTATACGAACAAATTTCATATTAAACGTTTAATTTAAAACGTTTAATACGGGGGCTATAGTAAGGCGTGGACCTGTACCTACAAGTCTCTTGGGACAGTTTTGTATCCCAAAAGAAGACTAAAACTAAATTTTAACCATTTCGGAGGAATATTCAGGCCACAACCTTCAAACTATCGAAAACCGGAATGTACCGTCCTACGGGGACTATATAAAGGCGTGGACCTATACCAACAAATTTCATATGGATGTTTAATGCCCCAAATAAAGACAAAATGCCAAATTGCAGCCATTCCGGTGGAATATTGAGGCCACAACCTTCAAAATACCGCAAATCAGGAGGTACGGTTCTGTGGGGGCCATATGAAGGCTTGGGCCTATATCGACAAACTTCATACGGAAAGTTTTATACTCCCAACGAAGACCTAGTACCAAATTTCAGCCATATCGGTGTGATAATGAAGCTAAAACCTTCAAAATACCGAAAATCGGGTGGTACCGTTCTATGGGCGCTATACCAAAAAGTGGACCGATATAGTCCATTTGCAATATCAAATATCCTAGGAGTAATGGAAACTTCTATTCAAATTACAAAGCTCTATCTTAAAAATTGCAAGCTGTATATTGATTTCAACAGACGGACGGATATAGTTATATCGACTTAG
Source organism: Musca autumnalis (assembly GCF_047663935.1). Taxonomy (NCBI): domain Eukaryota; kingdom Metazoa; phylum Arthropoda; class Insecta; order Diptera; family Muscidae; genus Musca; species Musca autumnalis. The sequence continues at coordinate 197,615,029 of NW_027411977.1, read as the reverse complement.
ATTTTTACCCTGATCAAGAATATATATACTTTATAGGGTCTCCGATGAATATTTCGATGTGTTACAAACGAAATGACAAATTCAAGTATACCCATATTATGGTTGAGGGTATAAAAAAGAGGTTTTGTAGTAGCATTCTCGTAGGTCCTTGCTGTAGTACTTAATAAGATCTCTTGCAGTAGCATCGTTGCATAACCTGGCTTGGCTAATAAGGCCTTTGGCTGGTCTCTTGCGGAAGTATATTTGTATATCCCTGCTTGAGTACTTATTATGGCCTCTAGCAGTCAAATCCCGTAAAATCCTAACTTAAGTACATATTGAGTTGTCAGTAGATTTCCGCAGTCTGCCTGCTTCAACCCTTATTAAGAAGTCTCGCAGTAGAATCCGGTGACATCCTTGCCTGTGTCGCCATATAACGGTACCTCCCGATTTTCGATATGTTGACGTTTTTAGCTACAATTGTAACTAATTGGTACTCCATATTTTTGGTACTTACTTACTTACTTAGCTGGCACATTACAGAAGATTTGTTCCATAGATGATGTCGTTGTATTGCAGATACAGCTGGTTCATACGACGTCGATATTCACCGTCAAAGCAGATCGGTCCGTAGATCTTTCGAAGAATTTTTCTTTTAAATACGCCAAGTACTGCCTTATCTGCTTGCGCAAGTACCCAGGCTTCGGAACCATACATCAGCACGGGTAGTATCAGTGTTTTGTAAGGCGTTATTTTTGTTTGACGAGTTGGGGCTTTGTTTTTAAAGTGCTTACTTAAGCCAAAGTAGCATCTGTTGGCCAATACAATCCTTCTTTTTATTTCACAACTGTGTCGTTTGTTGTGTTTACGGCGGTGCCGAGGTATACGCAGTCTTTTACTACCTCAAAATTATAGAAACCAACTTTAACAGTTGGTCCGATCTCAATGGATGCATTGCGCGTCGACACCATCAATTTGGTCTTTTCGCCGTTTACCGCCAGACCCACTTTAGCAGATTCTCCTTCGACCTTCATAAAGGTATGGGTTACTTCTTTTACTGATCGTCCCATGATGTCTATATCATCAGCATAAGCAAGTAACATATGGCTATTGGTGTAGATTGTGCCACTTCTTTTGACGTTTGCCTCTCGTATAACCATTTCTAGCAGGATGTTGAAAAGATCACACGAAAGGCTGTCTCCTTGCCTGAAACCTCTTTTGGTACAAAACTCTTCGGAGAGGTTCTTTCCTATTTTAACTGAAGATCTTGTGTCAGTTTACATTTTTCAAAGCCGAATGAGCTTTGCGGGGATACCAAATTCAGACATTGCTTGGAATACCTTTCAACGTAGCGGGCTTTCGAAGGCTGCTTTATAATTGACAAAAAGGTGGTAGGTGTCGATCTGCATCTCTTGGGTCTTCTCCAGGATTTGCCGCAGGCTAAATATCTGGGCAATGGTGGACTTGCCAGGTCTAAAGCCGCATTGCTATGGTCCAATTATTTCGTTAACCATGGGATTTAATCGTTCGCACAATATCCCTGACAATATCTTGTAGGCGATAGGGAGAAGACTTATGCCCCTATAGTTGGAGCATATAGTCTTATCTCCTTTCTTATGGACGGGACACAGGATGCTCAGGTTCCAAGCGTCGGGTAAGCGTTCTTTCTGCCAGATGGAGCTAACTAGCTGATGCATACACCTTATCAGCGTGTCGCTTCCGGTTTTAAACAGCTCGGCTTGTAGGCCATCAGCTCCTGCTGCCGTTTTATTCTTCAGCCGGTTTATTGCAGTCTTTACCGCATCTTGGCCGGGTGGTATACATTCAATACCATCTTCTGGTATTGGATCTGTTGTATCTTCGTCGACTTCGCTACTATTGGATACCAACAGTTTGGAAAAATGCTATTTCCATATCCTTAGCACACTATCTGTATCAGATTATCTTGCGGGTCTCTACAGGAGGATGTGCCAGTTGCAAATCCATTAGTTTGATGTTTCTCTCTTTAGTAGAATTTTTGGATTTCGTTCTGTCTCCTGTACATCTCGATTTGTTCACACTTCCGCTTTTCCATCTCTCTCTCTTTTTCCTTCGGAAAAGACGTTTCTCCTCTCTCCTTTTCTCCCGATAGCTCTCTCGTGAGCTACGCGTTGCTACTGATTGTAATGTAGCCCTATATGCCGCATTTTTCTCTTCGGTAGCAGCACGACACTCCTGGTCATATCATGGATTCCTTGGTGGAGGTCTCTGGTATCCAAGTACTGATTTTGCGGCTGTTTGCATGGAGTGGGCAATATTTTGCCATTGTCCTGATATGTTATTGGGACGAGGAGTGCTTTGATTAAGCAGTTGGGCCAGTTGAGTGGAATATGCTGTCACTATCTGTTGTGATTGCAGCTTATGCCAAGTTTATACTTGCGCTCCAAAATCCACTGGATTTCACGAAATCCTGAAATACACCCCGGTGTTTACACTTATTTTTTTGTTGATTTCAAACATACCACAATGATCAAGGTAGATGCATATGCGCAGCTGATCGAACATGAATTTTCAAAACAAGTTGTTGTAAATTGAATTAAGCATCAAAAATATACGACAATACAAAACTTTAAAACTTTATTTGGAAAATTATCGTAAAATGATCTATATATCGTATTAATTGTGTATAGTACTAACAAATGTAAATTTAAAAAAAATGATTTTATCGTTGAGACTTCGTTATAATAAATTTTAGCTCTGTTCCAGAACTAAAAAGTTTTTACAATTTTTACCACTTTTACACATTTTCGTTCCCTTACACAAAATTTATATGAAAATCGTTTACGACTTTTACAACTTTTACCACTTTATAAAGTACGGGAACAGGCCGTTTGATAGATAAAAATTGTGCTCAGAACCTGCACAATATTAGTACTTGCAGTAGTTTTCCCGTTTAGTGCTAAAAATGCGTTCCCATACTCCGAAATCTAGCAAGACTTGCACTTCTCTTTAAACAAAAATAGCGCCGAATAACACAAGCATGTTCATTGGCATCTAATATGAATTATTTTTTAAGAAATTTGTATGGGGAAGCAAGTTTTGACAATTCGCTCTTTTTTCTAACATTACCATTAAAAAGTACGGGAACACAATAAAAATATCATTGTAACTAAGTAATTTAATATTTTTTTCACATTGTTTACAAATTTTGATACTAACATTTTTTGATGCAGCAATTGACCATCTACCTTGTTTATTGTGATACGTGAAAAGTGTTGCAACTTTTGGTACTTTTTTAGGCAAAAGCAGGGTTGTATATCATGTGTACTGTGATTTCGATGTTGATTTCGCTGAAATCACGAAATGAGAGGATTTCATTTTTGTATGCGAAATCATGATAAATTTTGCTTGATTCCGCGCGAAATCACGAAACGCCTTCGAAATCACGAAAAGACGCCGAATGTAAACCAAACATTACCCATGTCCAACTTCCGTGTTGTGTCTATTCGCACTTTGTATGCTTCGTTTAATCTGGTACGTACCTTTGCTGCAACAAGGTAGTGGTCCGAGTCTATGTTTGCACCTCGGGACGATTGTACATCCAACACGCTTGATACATGTCTTCCATCTATCAAAACAATTTGATTTCTTGTTCTTTGATCTGGCGACAGCCAGGTGCCCTTATGAATATCGACATGCTTAAATCTGGTACTGCTAACTACCATGTTTCTTGCAGCTGCCAAGTCTATCAGCCTCATACCATTGTCAGATGTTTCACTGTGGAGACTGAATTTTCTGACCGTTGGGCCAAAGATATTATCCTTTCCAATTTTGGCATTAAAATCGCCTAGTATAATTTTAATGTCATGGGCAAGGCAACAGTCATAAGTTTCTTCTAAGCGCTCGTAAAATATATCTTTGGTCTGTTCGTCCTTGTCTTCAGTAGGAGCATGAGCGCAAATAAAACTGATGTTGAAGAATTTTGCTTTTAATCGCATTGCAGCGAGTCTTTCATTCACTGGGGTGAAGCTGGATACCTGATGTTTAAGTCTCCGACTAGCTACAAACCCGCAACCAAACTCATGTTTTACGTCATTAGGTGTTGTTGTGACGCCTTTCCCGTTCCATCGAATTTCCTGTATGGCAGTAATGTCGGCCTTGTACTTTTCAAGTACATCTGCTGATGCGTAAACCCAAGTTTTTAACGTTCTTATGGGTGAACGCGCGGCACATGTTAGCTCACTACCTTTAACGGGTGTTAAAGGCAGTTGCCCAGGTGACACCACGGGGAGGTCAGTGTCCACTTGAGATGAAAGAGGGACCAAGATAAATCCTGGGCTTTGCCATGTTAAAGCCGGTCAGGACCGTTCCTTAGTATCTTCCATCACCTACGTCACCCCCATATTTTTTGTACTATAATTTTTTTGGGAAATTTTTTGACCGAACATCCTGTAATATAACATTTCAGATTCCCAGTGGTCCGAAAACTTCTCCACTTACAATTGTCAGCATAGTTCCGTTTCTCCGACATAAATTTTTCCAACCTTTAGAATTGTTAGTGCGAATGACCGAATTTCCAGGTAGAGTGGTAACGGAGTATGTAGAAAGCCAGGCTGCTCTAAAATTATTAGGGTAGTTTGCAATAAAGTCTAAATCTGTTCAAAGTTGTTGATCTCTCTCAAATATAATTTTTTTTGTTGTGTTGTTGGCCACGACAATGTTAAGTTCTGTATCAAAGCACCGCTCCGTTTCTGCCTCGACTAACAAAACACGTTCCACTGTGATAAAACCGCAATTATCTGGTATGACGAACCTAGATGAAAGGTATTGATGTCAATCTAGCCGGTTATCTGAGGACACGAACAGTATTTCTGTACGAAGAGAATTGCGATAGGGGTTATCACTGGTCATTGTTGCATAAGATCTGTGACCATCAAGTGTGAAGTGCCCTAGTCTTATGAACAAAAGTATTCCTTTTGATATAAATGCCTTATTTCAATGACGAACCTATATAAGCTGAAGTTTCCAACATATGGGATTTTTTTTTTTTAATGTCATGGTCAGGACAAGGCCGAATGCATTCTGAGGCGCTCCTAAAATACACTTTGTGAAATTAAACTTTGGATTGCGTTCAAAATTCATTCACAACCATTTTATGATACCCTTACAGATTTCTGCAAAATCTGTATCGGTTTCAATTTTGGGTATTGTTGTTGATTTCGCTTTAACTAACAATTACTAAAGGAGCTAAGTTCTTTTGACCTACTTGTTTATTTCTAATATCCCCACTACCTTATTTGCCACACAATTTCCCCCCGCCACAAAACTTATCTTTGAAAACTAATTTCTATTCTCATTTTGCAATTCATTGGTCAATTTTCACTCAACTCGAACTAGTACTAGGCCTTATATTAATAACAAAATAAAATACCACCCCAAACACTCTTGCACGGATAAAACGCCAACCAACAAAACTATGTAAATTAAAATTTAGTAGCTAGAAAAAAAGTTTTTCTGGTCATGCCTCCTTTACTTTTGGTAACTTTGCAGCTTAACAAACAAACTTTTTTAATAGAATTTGTGCAAATCCCTTAGCAAATCATAACACAACCTCCCCCCCAAACCCAATATTTCTCTCATAAACTACAATGATGATGGATGGGTGTGATGATGTATCTGTCGGTCTGTCTAGGATTTCATCGTACAACGAAATTTCATTACAAGAGAAATTATGTGAAAAATAGACTAGAAAGTTGATTTCTTTAGCATTCTCTTTAGTTTGTAATAAAATCTAATTTACATATGAATTGACATTCTATTTCCCAACACAGTTACACACCCATAACCACATATGCACTGGAAGAACCAAGGATTGATGCATGTTAGAAGAATAGCTAAAAAATTGAATCTGATTTAGATTTGTAAAAAATGGAAAGGTACAGAGATTTTATTCTGTGAGTTCCATGGGTGTACGGGTGCGTATGTATGTGTTTGATATTATTATTCTTATTATGTATTTCATGTCTATTCATATTCAAATAAATCTCAACCACAAATCTATATGCATGCACATACACACACGTACGTTCATATACGCACTGATTCAAGGATATTACCATATGTAATCAAGCACATCAAATACTTGTGATAACGTCTGAAATTTGACACCCCCTTGACGTTGACGTTGAATAAAAGGTGGCATGTGTAGGCAGGGCATCTCATATCTTTATTCCTGCATGTCATGCCAGTAAGTATGGCAAAATTAGTATGTGTTAGTGATGTGGGTGTGCATCAAATCAAAGTCAAGAAATTTGCTAATACCAGAGTTGTGAGAAAAAAATACTCTAAGGCCCATCTTCAACACACACACTCATACACACAGTATCACCAAACCACAATCATTTACATTTTATTTACAGATGTTGATTTTTTTCTTCTTCTTCTTCTTCATCATCTTTTTCATCTTATACGGCCATGCAAAACACTGACAAGTGTTTGGCACACTCACCCACACATGAACACAAAGTAACCACATGTAAAAAGCATCAAAATGTAAATTAATTCAATTTGAGCATAAAATCTCATATACAATGTGGCGTATATGTATTTTACGTACTGACAAAGTCCCTTTTGTTGGTTATTTCGACAAAAAAGGGCGATTTACTTGTCTCATATTGTGTGCCAAATGTAGAGATGTGGATAGTAAGGCAGGACCAAAACAGTGTCTCATAGCAAAGTCAAGATTTTTTGACCATCAATGTGTGGAGATCCAGTTAAACGTCACAAATTTGGACCGCTCCCTTCGCTGTTCTATGGATTCAGCTGGATATTTAAAAACTTTCTGTGTTCGTCTTGGCAGCTGGGGTTCGTCTGCTGCGATAAGGTAGTTGCAACTACATCAGTGTGAATGCTATTGCAATTACATCAGTGTGAATGATATTAAAAACATCCTGATAAGCAGGATTGAATCTTCTGACCTCTCTCTAGATCATTAAGATCTTCCCTGACGTGCCTGTGTGGGGGAAGCCAGAAGATTCTAACAATAATGCCACCAACTATACATCAGTGTGAATACTATTAAAAACTTCTTGATAAGCAGGATTGAATGTTACGACCTCTCTCTCTGCATCATGAAGATCTTTTCTGACGTGCCGGAGTGGGGTAGCCACAAGATTGTGACAAGGATGCTCGTGGTTGTAACACCATCATATTGTTATACTGTTGTTATATTCTTCTTCGCCTCTTGATAAAGTTGGTCCACTGTTGTCGGTTGCAGTCCTCCAGGCTTGTGGAACTATTTCGAAATATCCTACTAAAAGTTTCAATATGAACATGGAAATCATGAAACACTTGTGATATTTTCAACTTCCCATGTTGTATGATGTTCTGGACTTTCACCCAGTCTTGAAGAAGGTTGAGCGTTGAATTCCTCGCAATTGGTCCTTTTGGGGTTCCAATGTGGCGGTTGCCTTTTACATATATTTGAGAATTAACACTGAATGACCTTGTTATCCGAAAAGGAGCACTTGTCCTATACCTTCCAGTGCGATGTATACGTATGCGTCGTATTTGTAAGAGTGAGGAATATCACCTCCTCTATTACATTTTCTGGAAGGTGGTCGCAGTTAATTAGTTTAAAAGAAAATCAAATACGTTCTCGTACCTACTTCCAGCTTCAGTCCTATCGCAGTCACTGTATTTGGAGATTTGTATAAAATTTACACTTTTCTTTGTTCCTATGAAAAGTGTAAATCTTATTCAACTCTCCAATTACAGTGTTCTTACTTTGGAAGTATAAAATAGAGAGTAACGCATATTGCTTAGTCTAGAGACCTTTTCTTGTAGATATGTATAGGCCTTCAGCCTCACTACTGTCATATCGCCATCACGGTGATTGTAAAGTTGAATAAGATTTAAACGTTTTTTAGCTACTAGCTCATACCTTCTCCCCATTGGAAGAATAGAACAGAGAGCTACCCCTATCGCTAAGTACAGAAAGGTTATTTTTATACCCTCCTCCATAATAGGGAGGGAGGGTATAATTACATTTGTCATTCCATTTGTAACACATCGAAATACTCATCGGAGACCCTATAAAGTATACGAGTATATTCTTGATCAGGGTAAAATTCTAAGTCGATATAACCATGTCTTTTTGTCCGTCCGTCTATTGAAATCAAGATACAGCTCGCAATTTTTAAGATAGAGCTTTGTAATTTCGTATAGAAGTTTGTATTACTCCTAGGATGTTTGGTATTGCAAATGGGCAATATCGATCCACCTTTTGATATAGCCCCCATTAAACGGTACCACCCGACTTTCGGTATTTTGAAGGTATTAGCCTCAATATCACACCGAAATGGCTGAAATTTGGTACATAATCTTCGTGCTCCCAAATTATAGGTCCACGCCTTCATATAGCCCTCATAGAACGTACCTCCCGATTTTCAGTGTTATGATGGTTGTGGCCTCAACATTCCTCAGAAATGTCTGAAATTTGGTATTTAGTATTCGTTGGGGGTATAAAACGTTCCCCCAGAAACTTGTCGGTACAGGTCCACCCCTTCATATAGCCTCCATAGAACGGTACCTCCATATTTCCGGAATTTTGATGGTTGTGGCCTCAATATTCCACCGAATTGGCTGAAATTTGGCATTTGGCCTTCATTTGGCCCCCATAGAACGGTACCTCCCGATTTTCGGCATTTTGATGGCTGTGGCCACAGCAACCCACCCAAATGCCTGAAATGTGGTACTTAGTCTGAACGGTACCTCCCTATTTCCGGTATTTTAAATGTTGTGGCCTCAGTATTCCACCGAAGTGGCTGAAATTTGGCATTTGGTCTTCATTTGGCCCCGATTTTCGGCATTTTGATGGCTGTGGCCACAGCAAACCACCCAAATGCCTGAAATGTGGTATTTAGTCTTGGTTGGAGGTAAAAGCCTTTCTGACAGAAATTCGTCGTACGTTTCGATATAGCCCCCATAGAACGATTCCTCCCGATTTCGACGTTAATATCTCACCGAAAAACTGAAATTTGTTATTTAGTCTTCCATGGGGTTAAAAAATATTCCAGAAGAGAATTATCAGTTTGCGGGTTCATATATCACTTATAGAAGCATACCTCTTGACGTACCCCGACAGCCGCGGATTTGAATTTATGCAACTTAATTTGAACTACGCAAAGAGCATGCTGTCTACGTTCTTCACTGTAAATCCGGGATGAGGAAACGAACTAAAGACAACCCGAAGTTCAGCTCTTCCTTACAGTCGTTAATTAATTTTACTCTCTCGCTGTCAATCGTGAACTTCATAACAAGCAACTAATGATCCTGCCTTCAGGATCAGATTGCTACGACAAGGTCATCTCCGCCGGTCTTGGTGCCTCGTGCGGCTTCTAACCAGAACGCTTGGGTTCTACATCCGGCTACCTTTGCAGGACTTCCCAGGTTGAACTCCCCTAACTCTCTGGGGAGCCGCCACCTTCGCGTACGAAGCTAGATAGTCCATCTCGTTGTCGTCCATCAACTAACGATCTTGACTGATTCAGGAGCTGACTTATAAATAATCGCTATCAGAAGGTCAACTGGAGCGGTCATCCCAAAAGGTCTGGATGGCTCATGTAGTATGTAACCGGTCTACCTTTGAACTCCCTTAACTGACTGGCGAGCGGCCCCCTGCGAATACGGAGCCGGGTGACTGCTCGGCGTTCATTCTACCATCCTTTTAGTAACAGGCTTCGGGTACTCGGAGTCTCGACCTGTTTTGAAGAAGTTGCATCCGTTCAACTAGCCTGCTTTGAGGTTGATGGACCGTCAATTGTATCAGCCACCAGACTTCCCACTGCAGCATCCTTTCGCCTAGAACCTATACTATTTTTTCCCGAGGAGCTGGACTTTTTGGTTGCTGTCAGAGGTGGAACAGTCCCACTAGCTGGGTCTTGCTTCGTCTCTATCTTCGTCTTCTCCGACTTCCCAGAGTTAGAAAACTTTGTGAAGTCCAACCCTGTTGTTGGGGCCGATGGAATCAAGATGACGGGCACTGCACAGATATCATTGGTGTCAGTTAGGGATCTGGACAGGTTGAAACCAACGGGTTTTCCAACATGACATTGACACCCTTGCAAATTACTGGCCTGCCATAGACGGTATTCGTAGAGTCTATCTCGTCGAGAATTATGACATTCCTCAGACGACTTTCCACCCGCGACTAATGATACTGCCTTAAAAACCGCACTTATCAACTATTGCTACCAAAGGGCCATCTGGGGCGATCATTCCCGCAGGTCTGGACGGGGGAGTAAACCCCACTTCAGTCTACCTTTACAGGCCTTCCAAGGTTGAACTCTCTTAAGTGTCTGGCGAGTGGCCACTTTCGCGTACAAAGCCGGGTTAATGATCGGCGCACATTCCACTATTCGTAACGTAACGTAAGGTAACGTATCAGCCAACTGATTTCCCACTGCACCATCCTTCCGCCTTGAACCCGTACTATTTTTTCCCGAAGATCTGAATTTCGTTGGTTGCAGTCACAGTTGGAACTGTCACACTAGCTGGGGCTTTGTGCGGCTGCTTCGTCTTCTCCAATTTCGGAGTGTTTGCCAACTTTGTGAAGTCCGGCCGTGTCGTTGGGCCGATGAAATCAAGATGACGCGCCCTGCCACGGACACCATAGGAGCCAGCTAGGAATTTGGACAGCTTGACGCCACCGGCTTTTCGAACTTGACTGGCTCCGTTATAGTCGATGCAGTTTATGGACTGGTGACTATCCACCAAAAACAATTGTCAGATGTCCGACACGTCTTCACAATTTTGGAAGCAGACTCGTTCCGATTTCTTCAGATTTCGTTCCACATTCGTAGCGAAAAGCCAGAAATAAATGTCGCTTTGAATATACAAATGTTATTCTTCCAATTTCGATACGAATTCGGAGCAAAATGTCTCAAATAAATTTCCCATAGTACAACAACCACCATATGTCGATACAACACAACCGAAATCGTAAGGAAATTTGTACGAAAATTGGATGCTACATCTGTATGAAAATCGAACACAATTTTTTCATCGACATCCGATTTTATACGCCATTATTTGGCGAAATCGTTCAGAAATCTGTACGAAAATTCCGAAATCGTTCAGAATTCTGTACGAATATTCGGATGAACAAATTTCTGTTCCGAATTTTTCAAGGATTGTCTTCCGATTTCGTTGAGATATCGTATCGAAATCAAAATTTCGTTAAGAAATCTTTACAATTTGTATCCGACTTGACGTATTTCGTACCGATTTCGTTACGATTGTTTTGATAAGCACCTCCGGGCCAGGGAGAGGACCCCGTTCAATAGGCAACGAACGCATCGGATATATGTATATTTTTGCCGACATCCGATTTCATACTCCATTATTTGCGAAACCGTTCAGAAATCTGTACGAAAATTCTGAAAGAACATCCGATTTCAATACGGCATTATTTACAAAATCGTTCAGAATTCTCTACGATGATTTATAATAACAAATTTCCCAGCCGAATTTCTCAAGGATTTTCTTCCGATTTCATTATGAAATCGTACCGGAATCCGACATTTCGTTCCGAAATTATTTCAACCACTCAATACAATTTTCGTTAAGAAATCTTTACGATTTCATGTCTGACATCAGACGTATTTCGTACCGATTTCGTTATGATGTCGGTACGATTGGGTCGGTTCGCTGGCTACCTCTGGGCAGCGTGAGAGTACTGTCCCACGAAGTGCTTCACGAATCGAAGCGTCAACCTTATCTCCAGGAATTCCGCTTGTAAAACTTTAGTTTTATCCACAAGTTTGGAGCAATAATTTACAGTCCTATTATAGCGGTGTTTGTCCTTTCTCTTCCGGGTCTTACTACTCACGCGTCAACGCGTCCTACATGGAAATTACATGGTGCTCCCTGACCAAATCTCTAAAATTACCGAGGAGGACCCCATCTAGGTTTAATAGAGATGTGATGACCGTAGTGTCCACCTCATCGTCCGACAGAGTTGCTCACGGAAGAACTTTTCTAACATAGACCTTGAGGCCGTCTTTCCCTAAGCAGATCGATCAATTCCCTGCTCTGTGTCTGAATTGAGTCACTCACATCATCCATAGTCGGTATGGAGCAGTCGTCCTCTCCCGAATTTGTGTATTTTGTAGTGGTGCTTTTTCCGTTTAATTAAATTTTCTTATTATACATAGACAATTTGTGAGTGTTGGAACTCAGGACGCTCATGGCATAGCCCGCCACTACCATGGTTAATACTTAGCAACTACACCTACTACTACTACTCATTGAGGCATCCAGCTTTCAATGAGGCTCCGTTCTAATACTGCAAATTTGTAACACCGATGAGCAGGTGGTCGCTTAACACCCTGTCTTCTCTTTTTATGTAGGAGATCTGTACCTATGAATGTTACTCGTCCCAAAGATGTACTGTAAGATATTCAGTTCACCCTATTGGTTCGCTTAGGACAGACTGTGGCGGAGTTAAATGATATTATTTTGTAGAGAATGATCATGGATAACGTTTTTCTATAGAAAAAGTAGGAGCATTCTCCATTAAATATACACTCTCTCCGAGCCACTGTCCAATAATATTTATAATAAAATATCACAACGTTGTATGTAATGCTTCATTGTTACAGTTTTTTATGCTTCCTTGTGCTTCTCCTGTACATCACCCTGTCAGTGTTGGCAACCTGTATCAATATGTAAATATTTTCAGTTATAGTGTTACACATTCCATAAGTCCACTGGCAGATATCGCACTCACACACGTACGCCTACACATATAGCGGTGAAGCTTTATTATAAACCTTGGCCTCTGCTTGTCATTCGTTCTCATATCACTTGACTCTAAATAAACTAAAACCATATTGACAGCCTATAATGCATAATAATGTGACATGGATACAAGTTTTTTCTTTTGCTTAAAAATATATACAACAATAACAACAAGCTATGGCACGGTATCCCATAGCTGATATCCTATTGGAATTTATGTGAACTGTGTCATGCAATCAATGTTGTTGGTCGAGGCATGACATATAGAAAGTATAGCTCCCACACATACACACACACTTTTGTATAACATAAATTTAATAAGTTTGTCTTTTGTGTCAGAATATAGAGAGAAAAATATTGAAATGGACAATGGTGACGACTTAGGTGATGCTCAGCCATCATCAGCATTCATTCCATACTGTGTAAATCTGTAAGATATGATTTTGAATGACAGTTTCAATATTTTCTTATTGCCTTCAAGTTTTGTATTTTATTAAGAAGTAATAAGGGGTTTAGGTTGAAATTGAAATGTGTTTATAAAAATATTCAAAATATGGAAAATTGGATATTTTACTCAAATCTGGGATTTGAATTTCGTTATCAAATACAAATATTTTTTTATTTTTATTTATTTATTTTTTTTTTGAAATTCGATAAAAATTATATTCAAAATTGGGAAGGAAAAGAGAGAGGAAATTTAATGTACTCCTAGTTCGACTTATATGATAGATGTTCTAAACAGGAAAACCTATGCAAATAATCAAGTATAGATATGAAGGTAGTGATTTCTTCGAATTAATGAGGGCATTTATGTGAGACCATCATTGGCTTATATCACCGACGTAGCCAGAGGGACCACCGAAATTGTATTATTTTAGACATTTTGCTTGAAAAAGTTCAAATTTTATGTTGCCCAACCTACTCCTAAAAGCAGAAAACCAACGAGACAGTAAATACTTCCTCTCCCTCCTTCCTTGTCAACAATAAAACAAACATAACAAAAAAAGGCTCATGTTTTGCATTTTAATTGGCATTCCGAAAAAATATATAAACCTCTCGATATCTTGTTGCAACTGGTAAATGATTTTCAATCAGAATGAATAACAAAATAACAGCATCAACAACAATATAGTGTAGCAACAAATGCAAATTTTTGCAAAAGTATATGCAAGTTGTATACCAACGACTATCTATCATGCAGTTTGTCAGCCAGCTAGTCAGTCAGTGTATGACTGAGTGACTGACTGACTCACACAACACTATCTCAATTACGAAAATACACTTCAAATAACATAGAAAATTACAACATGTAAAATAACTACAACTGAGGTTACATGGCTAGAGTTTCTATATTTCATCGGCAAAGAGACAAGACATGCATGAACTGCACAATTGCATCGTCTACTTCATGCTTCTCCAACTCAGCATTCATTTATTTCCATTCGCCCTTTTCGAGCACATTTTGTTGTTCTTTGGGTTAAAATTTAAAATGAAAATTTTCACATATAACAAAATTTCCATTGCAACTAATTTCTGATCATTTTGTGTTGCATGTAAATTTGAACACTTTTGCCTACAACATTCGGTAGCTATAGACTTCAATCATCCACCACATTGGGAGAACGGGCGGTATAGTTTGGAAAGTTTGTATGCATTAGATTCTCCCATTGTATACAAGGTTACCGCACATGATGCTGTTGCCATCATTATAAACGTATTACCAATTGTAATACACACTCTCAGAGGCAGAGAGACTCACTAACTGGTCACATGTCGCCGTCTATCGACGACTATTGACCATGAATGTATTTTGTAGTTTCCTATAAAATTGGAGACAAATTTTAAATATATGCAAACGCACAGAGACAGACACATCCATACATATGTACCTCAATGCCAATACAATATTATACATGCACATTATACAATGTGATTATTTTTCATACTTACAAAATACACACAAAAGTGCATAGACACAAGGAAGTGCAATAAAGGATGCACTTGCAATTTTTTGATATATGAGAAAATCCAGAAAACTTTTCAGGATAATTTACAAAATGTAAGAAAACATGTGTCCCATATAACAGCAATTAACCACTCAGTAATAATTGAAACTGCATTTCGTATATAATTGTTGCCAGAAACATCTCAGAAGACTTCTATCATATCAATGAGCGACGCCCGATTCGTATCCCTCAGTAATATGAAAACTACTTTTTATAGCCGAGACTGAGTAGCAGAGTAGCCCTCCTTGCAACAAATAATGTATATAAATAGTATAGTAATTGTTCCACAAAAAGCTCAAAAGGGATAGGCCTCATATCAATGACTGCACCCCAATTCATATTAGCTCAATGTTAAAGGACCTACTGTTTATAGCCGAGTCCGAACGGCGTGTCTTAAGACACCTTAGAGAAGTTTTCCATGACGAAAGTGTTCAAAAAATGTCGCCAGCATTACGCTTAGGGGTATTTTCGCAATCGTTGAAAATTTGATTTTGTCTGGCGTTTGAATCGAACCAGGACATGCAGCATGCAAGTCGTGGTAGCCACGCACGACTGGATGGAACACACCCAACGGGTAATCCATCCAAAATTTTTCAACAGAACTTGCCACCCAGGTTTACCTTGGCGGAAAGGAAGGCACCTGAAGTTAGAGTCATTGATGAAATTACAACGAAGTGAACTACCCATATGCTTGTGTTAAATTTGTCTAGGGTAGGTTTATGTACCTAAACATTTAGTCACGTTACCAAACCGGAGGATCGTTTTCGTTGCCGCCTTGAGAACTGCAACAGGGTGCCTAGCCACGTCTACAGTAGACCATCTACATGAGGAGACAAAGATAAAGAATCAGGAGACAGGTGAGTGGATTTAGCTAGCTAGTCCAGATGCATATGCTGGGATGTGTTGTGTATCGTGCTGTTATTTCGGGCTTGATATCCACTCGTGTCTACTCGGCAGCTGACTTTCTTTTGCTGCGATGTATGGATGTGGTGTTCGAGTACAGCATTCATAATATACCTCTGAACTGTCTGCTCAACTGCATTAGTGTGAGTGCTATCAGAATCTGAGTTAAAGGCATGGTTATCTAGAGGTTACAGTTGGTACTTTGAATCATGAAGATCTCTCCTGGCGTACACAGATGTGGGAGGCGTGTCCATAAGAATGTGTCAGGCATCTCATGGCGATAACACCTAACCAAGCACTGCATCGACAACGTCTTGTTGTGCTGATGCACCTGTAAAATCGTCGCGTCCTCATGAAGATGGTCGACTGGTGTCATGAGGTCTTCAGGACGGCATTCTCATAAGTTTAAACATTCTTCCACTGCACAGTGCTACTATTCATATCACAGCTTACTACAGACTGGCCTATTTCTTTGTAAGAAGTCAACAAGATTGCTTTGTCATAACTCCAAGTACTGCCGGCGTGCGACTACATACTCATTTCTGAATTCCTGAATTCCACCACAAATATGCTACGATCATTTATATAGTTTTTTATCCAACGTTTCAAACGCAGCCGAAGGGAATTTTTCATCATAACCTCTAACAGATATACATAGCTGGCGGTATCGAAGACCTTCGATGGGTCAAGAGCGTCCATGTCTGTTCGGTGGCATGGACTGTTCTGATTCAGTTCTTCTCTGATATGTGTGGATGTGGCGTGCAATACTATATAGTGTATTTCCCGGAATCCATGCTATTGGGCGACTGGGAAGCAGCTTCTCAACTCCGGGATCATCCAGTTGCATTTCCAGTGAGATTCAGTGTGGGCCAAACGCATTTGGTGATTTCGTCTTTCGGATGACAACCGCAACATCGCTCATAGTAAATTGTGGTGGTATTTCCTCGACCGAGAGGGCTCGTAGGGTCGTAGCACATTGTTGGCGGTAAAAATAATGGACGAACCTCTTTGGATCTTTCACTGTCACGCAGTTGAAAGTAACATCCCTACTTTCACCCTTCGTTCCCAGATTCGAAAGTGATTGAACAGTTGACCGCAATTTACTTAATCCTGTACCAGTGTTGCAATGCTTCAGATGGTCTAGCCACTTTTTCCGCATTTGCTCGCCTACTAGTTGACTTAGGGTTCTTACGACTAAGATCATCATGCTCATTTGCTCTTCCCTTCAACTGCCCGAAGATCTGAGAGAATGGACAGCTCCCTAGTGCAGTGGTTTCTATATTCCCTGAACTCTTGCCAATCAGTTTTGTTTTGTGATTCAGAAAAGTACGGCTGTCATAGGTTTTTTAAGTTGGGGTTTCTACTCGTATATACGGAGAAGATGATAGCAATTTACATGCAACCAGTAATGGACTTATGGTCAGAGTCCCAAACTTTTGCCAATAGAGTTATTGCAGGTGTAGAGTGCAATAAGGTATTTTATTGTCCGTTCCTTGACGACAGTAACGATTATAAAGGACAAAAATCAACTTATCCCATAACTGGTGACTAGAAATCGGAAAGTAGATTGCATCAGGTTCAATAAGGTTGGTAACATCATCAACATAAGCCAATAATAAATCCTTCACCTGTTCGAAGCGCACAAAAATTTTATTTATTACCAGAAGCCAGGTGAGATAATTCCACCCAGCGGAAGAAAAACTAATTGATCTATAGGCTTTAGACAATGTGTGATTCTCTTCTCCCCGGATCTGGGTGAAAAACGTCTTAAAAATTTTCGTCAGTATCTGACACTCTGGCTATATTCTGATCCCCAGCTGGTATTATACCATCTCGTCCCAGCGATTTGTAAGGCTTAAAGGTGTTAAACGCCATCTGAACTTTAGGGAGAGATGGGACTATTAGTCCACCCACCTTATTTTTATACGAGTAAGAACAAGGCGATATCGATATTTGGCTAGGGCGATGCCGACATATGAGGTCGAGTAGATTTGCAGGAGTTCAGCAGCAGCAGCAGCTTTGCAATGATGCAGATTTATTCGCACAAGGCTAAGCTCTTGTTGGTTTCGTTCTACTGATCCTTAGCACACCCTCGACTTCTTTGATAGTCTTCTAAGGTATGATCGGGTGTAAACTTTATGAGAAGACCGCCATGCTTCGGATAGGAATTTGAAATCATCCAAATTCAGTATCCTGTCCAGCTCCATAGAAAGAGGAGTTATCCATGCTGAGGTTATTATCCTACACGGACTCTCAGCAACTGGTACGACCGCCAGCAACCTGGTGATCCCGTGATAGTAACTGTCTGCATAATTTTATTTTTCTCGCAGTTAAAGACATTAATTTCTTTGTACACGGCTGGCCAGCCTAGCCGTATGTTGCTCTGCTCCACAGTGTCTGAGATGAGAATGTCCCTGAGATGACGCTCGACCAGCAACTAATGACTATTCCTGATAAACCCATTGGGATCATCCCTGCCAACCCTCAGATTATTCAAAAGCAACTGCCTCACAGCTACATATGTCAACATGTTTCGGGTTAGACAAGCAGGGTTTCTGCGAAGAACTGGGCTTCACAGAGATACTGCTCGCCTTGACAGATGTACAAGGTTTCAGCGAAGTTGAGGGTGCTTGGCTATCTTCTCAGTAACTTTTATTAAGAAATATACGAAATATATGAATGGAGCGTTTGTGACAGTATCAACTTCTTCGCAGCAGGCTGCTGTTCTTCAGATGAGCACATCATTTTCAAAACTGCTGTTCGTGATTCCGGGTTTGTTCGACTTCGGACTAGCGACCGTTGAAGTGGTCGGCGCTTTCAAAGATCCATTATTGTTCCGTCTACTTCCATCGGATTGTTTCTCTCTGCCCCCCAACTGCCTCAGCTCAATCATCCTGGTATGGGGTTGTGGAAGTGAGGCAGATGAGGAGCACAGCGAAACAATCTCGGAAGATTTAGGTGTGGATTCGGCTTTTTGGTTTCTTCACAGTCCTCTTGGAAAACTGTGACTAAACCCCCTTGTTTGAGGACGTTACTGCAATAACTTTTTTAGACTTTCCTTGGGATTCCTCTTTGAGGTCTGTGGTATAGCCGACTGGAATGGAAGAGAAGGTATTAATTCCCAGTCGTTACAGGTTGTGAATTTGCTAATGCCGGAAGAGGAAGTTTCCAACGTTGTCACCTCCGTGGGGTCTCGACGTTTGGGGGCCAACTGATAGTAGTCTTCATAATTCAGAGTCCACGGGTACATGTTTTCCCTAGGTCTGTTAGCTTAGTCTGCTAGTTAGTGTCGGCCCCCTTGTGGTAGTATAGTATTGGTTGTACTCAAATAGCGGGTAGAATGAGGGGTTGCATTGCTACCAAATGTCTGACCCATTGAAAATCCCGATTTTTGATGGGTTCAGCACGAAACCAATGTGGCGAACAGGGCCAAAAATTTGAACAAAATTATTACCTCACAGCGGTGCAGCGGGCGCTGGTTTTTTGCTTGTAATCAGCTCAGTGTTGTGTGAACACCGTGGGGTTAGACCGATAAGTCTGCACCCACATTAAAAACATCGAACCTGTACTTTAAGGGGAATTTCCCTGGTAGGAAGTTTCCTCTTTACCTGAACCTGCTCAAACAACTTGAGGTTCGTTCCTTGTGGTCGAAATTCCCTTTCCGTTTGTCCATTGTTTATTTTGCTTTGACATTTGTAAAGCTCACAGGTACCGGAAAACCATCCGTCTTTTTGGTGGATAAATCTCCCTATCAATTTTCTTTTCCAATGTTTCTTGCCTAGGAAGTAATGGCTTGTTGGGCCTGTCCGACGCTAACAAGTCCAGTCCAATGGAACAGGTCGGTTTAGCACCTTTTCCAACGCATTGGGAGGAAATCGCTGTCATTGCCCATATTTGCAATGGTCAGGCAGGTTGATGCAGTGGTGGAAGTGAAAACTGAGGTTAATTTTCATTTTTAAGTTCAAAGTTCCTTCATATATCCATTAGGTTTGATTTTGCGGAAGAGCCGAAATCAGCTGTTGCATGCCTCTTTACCACGTACGAGACTTGGCAGCTAAGCCTATTATTTGTTGAGGCGCCTAGGTATCAACGAGGCTCCGTTGAAATACAGTTGGTATCCTACTCTATATCGGCTTATATATCGGTCCTGCACTGCTCCAAACATCGGACAGGTATTCCTCTAAACTTAGCCTGTTTTGTCTGGGCGATGTACAGGGAATACCATGGGATGGGTTTTCATCATCAACATTATTCTCCACACAAATTTTTATAAAAGTCCTCCGCAGATCTTCAATATTATTATTTAAATTATTTCCAGGGAGACTATTCCGGAATGACCCCCTTCAAATCGAAAAAATGCAAATAAATCAACAACAATGTATCGAAAAATCCAAAATTTTATTTCCATACCAAAATCCTTACGATGGATATTCTCACATGTAAAAACATGTGAGTGAATTGCACACAGTGTGTGTTACTTTATGATAACCTTTGCTAGCAACAGTATTAACAAAAACTCACACACAAACAAACATACACGCAGCCCAACAAATAGGCAGCAAGCATGGGACAAATTGTATCCTTTTTGTGGGTAACATTTCTCCAACGAAATTTGCATAAAATGTGTTATTCAATGTGTCCTGTTTAAATTTGTGTGCGTTTTAACTTGGCTGTGCGTTGTTGGTGTGATTTGTTGGCAGTAGTCGGGTTGCCGGAATTTAACGAATCAGTTGTGTAGGTTGCAACTGACGACTGACTGTAAATTAAACTTATACGTGCCGATTTGACCAACATTATTATAGTTGGCCATCATGCATTATAAATCCTAAATGTTTGTATATACAAAAGTATGTATAGATGGACGGGTGTGTGTGGCTGAGTTTGTATTTGCACCTATCTCTTCTATTGATGAGCATCCTTCTACCTCCCAAAAATGTTTACATAATTTCTCTAGTATTTATTCCGAGTATTTGAACAAAATTCAGGAAGCTTAGGTATTGCTTTAGCACCAACCACGTGGGCTACGCAGCCACAAAGACACACACATGTACTCGTATGCAATACCACTTCATCTCGTGGAGGTCCATCCTATCTGTCTGTGGTTATTCTCTATTTTCCTGTGACTTAGTTCGGCATAAAGTTCTATGCAAATAATTTGATTTGGGTTTTAAAATACGAAATTGTAATTACATCTAAAAATCGTTTATATCCTGGACTAGACAAAGTTGCTACCAATGCTGCCACTGCTACTACTGTAGGTGGTGTTGTTGTTGTTGCCTTTAATGTTTACTCAGTTAGAAGAAATCGTTTCAATGGATTTTTATATGTGTGACTGCCACTTTTGGGACTTTTGATAAACAGTTTTTTCGAAAATGTATTTTGTCGTAGGCATCAGAGTTCGGAAGCTGTTCCCTTCTGTTTATTCTGTTCGTTTGGATGGGTAATGATAATAAAGTTCAAAAAGTCATAGAAGTGTTTAATTGCTGCCAAAGCGAATATTGCCAATTAGGGAATATGAATGTACTTAAGAGCCGTAATGTAGATTAATCTTCGGGAGTTATACAAACATACTTGCATGTGCTGGACTAAGAAAAGAGGGACAGGAGTCGAGAGGGGATTTTTTAAGTATTCCCTTGGAAGATAGAAGCATTTAAATATTAAACAAGTAAGAACGGCGTTGAGTTCGGCCGAGCCGAACTTAATTTACTCTCCAACACGAGTTGTATTGAAA
Organism: Musca autumnalis; assembly: GCF_047663935.1. Classification (NCBI taxonomy): domain Eukaryota; kingdom Metazoa; phylum Arthropoda; class Insecta; order Diptera; family Muscidae; genus Musca; species Musca autumnalis. Next base: position 197,593,630 of record NW_027411977.1, on the reverse strand, counting down.
TAAAATGGAATAATTAGTTTTTTTTTCGTTTATGAAGAAGAATTTGGCTAAAATCCTAAAAATACCGAAAATCAAGAGGTACGCTTCTATGGAGGATATAGGAAGTCGTGGACCTATACTGATAATTATCTTCTGGATTATCTTATAACCCCATGTACGACTAAACAATAAATTTCAGTCTTTCGGTGGGATATTGAAGTCACAACCTTCAGAATTACGAAAATCGGGAGGTACCGTTCGATGGAGGCTATATCGAAACGTGGACCTATATCGACGAATTTCAGTCCGAAAGTTTTATACCACCAACGGAGACTAAATACCAAATTTCAGCCTCTTCGTTGGAATATTGTGGTCACAAACCTCAAAACACCGAAAACTGGAATGTGCCGTTATATGGAGGAGGAAGTTGAATACCTCCAACGAAGACTAAATACCAAATGTCAGTCTTTTCGATGGATTATTGTGGCCATAACTGTAAAAATAACAAAAATCGGGAGGTACCGTTCTATGGGGGGCTAAATTAAGTGTGGACCTGTACCGACATATTTAGAGGAGGAAGTTGAATACCTCCATCGAAGACTAAATACCAAATTTCAACCTTTTCAATGGATTATTGTGGTCATAACTGTAAAAATAACAAAAATCGGGAGGTTCCCTTCTATGGGGGGCTAAATTAAGTGTGGACCTGTACCGACATATTTCTGTGGAAAAGTTTTATACCGAACGACGAAGACTAAGTACCAAAATTCAGCCATTTTGGTGTGCTAATGAGGCTTAAACCTTCAAAATATCGAAAATCGGGTCGTACGGTTCTATGGGGGCTATATCAAAACGTGGACCGATATAGCCCATTTGCAATATCAAACATCCTAGGAATAGTATAAACTTCCATACCAAATTATCTTGTATCTTGATTTCAAAAGACGGGCGGACAGACGGACATGGTTATATCGACTTAGAATCAAGAATATATATACTTTATAGGGTCTACGATGAATATTTCGATGTGTTACAAACGGAATGACAAATTTAATTATACCCTTTATATTATGGTGGACGGTATAAAAAAATGTGGCATTACGTAAGAAAGAAAGGTCGTACCATCATCCGCATGCGCTACGATCTCAATGTCATCTGGAGGATGTGGAATACAGCGAAGATATCGCACCACCATTGGGACCTTGCTGATTCACTCTACGGGGCTTCGATTCTTGTTACTGAATTATACGTACTACTTTCTGGCATCCACACATAATATTGATTATCCAAACTTTCAAACTTGGCCGGAGGGTAGTCAGCTCCATGCTCTCAGACAGCGTGGGGTTCGTGACAGTATGAAAGGCAGTATCAAAGTCGAGCGCCACCATCACTGTTCTATCGAACGGCTTGTTTTGGTTGAGTCTACGACTGATATGTGCTTACGAAGCTCACGGTGATGGCTAAAGAATGCCCAAGAGCTGTGAGCGACAAAAGCGAAATGGGTCACCTTTGCTGGTATCATCTCCTGCATTCTGTCACTTGGATAATTTTCCAGACATGGGTCACGATGTAGGCAGCGTAGGAGATTCTGAACTCCAGGCTCATCCTATATGTTTCGGCATTACTATCGAAATTCTATTAGGGTCCAACACTTTGGTGGTTCCTCCTGGACAGGAAGATATCTTACGACGTGATACTCTTCACACTGTCACTCCAGGGAGGTCGACAAACCGTCGACTAAAATTACTTACTTGAGGTCCTATCTTCCTTCTTTCCAGGGTTATGGAGTGACTTAACCGTTGTCCACAATTCACCTATTCCGACTCCATTGTTGGAACTCTTTAGATGATTTTGCCACTTATTCCGCTTAAGCTTACCGACCAGCCTATTAATTTCTAGGGTCAATTCGCTGACTCTGCTGGGAAATTTGGTCTCACTTTAGGTGTTCGATCAGCAGGTATATTGCGAGCGGCTGCTGAAAAGATGATGCCCGGAACGTTGTTTCTGCTACCGGAACATCACAAGGATGGGATAGTCTTTTGAAACTATGATTGGTGAACTGATACGAAACGATGGTTATGTCTGCCGAACTGTGACACTTTATGCTAATTCTGGAAGGGCGTCCTTATTGTGCGAAATAGCTAAACTATGTTTTTTGATCGTCTTTAGGGGTTTAGAAAATTTCCAGTGAGAATTGACGGCATAATTCCATGTTTTTAGTTTTTAGCCACATTATTCAACGTACTAAAAAACCCTCTGGCCTAGGCAACTCGCAGTGTCGCCAGGTGCCTAAGTGTACTCAGGCCAGTTTGACATATGACCATGTGTTGGGTTGTTTACAGTGGCTTGAATGAGACACCTCCAAAACATGGGTTTTGAACGTTTTTACAACATCTTCTGGTGACGAAAATCGTTGACCACGCCTTTTTTCTTGATATGCTGGAATCAAATTAAGTCATTGGATCCCCAGTCGGGCCTGTACGGCGTATGATCCATCAATTCACCGTTTTGTCCGGTCAAACAGGCGCTGGTTTGAATCGATGTGTGAGAGCTCGCATTATCATGACGCAGAACGTTTCGTCTTCTCTCAAGCCGTAGAGTCGCCACACGGTCAGTATTGCCGAAGAAACAGGCGAACATTTACTTCGAAGGTCTATTTATAGAGTGTCCGCCACGATTGAATTCATTGAACCAGATTTTTATAGTCCTATAGGATAGTCCTTTATCGAAATCTAAAGATTTAGTTTGATCGATGCACTCTTGCCATGATTATCCACGTCGAAAATTGTGAAAAAATTTCGGACGAAAATGTTCACAAGTAAATTCCATTTTTTTCGCAAAGTAATTTTTTTCAAATCACTGTTACTATTTAATTCAAATATATGACTTGTAAAACAGACTTTTTGCCTCAGAAACCTGCCATTGGGCCCATAGTGCAGTGACTTGATGAAGACAGCTCCAAAACATGGTTTTTGAATGCTTTTACAGCATCTTCTGGCGACGAAAATCGTTGTCCACGCTTTTTTTGCTTGATATGGTGGAATCAAATGAATCCACTGAATCCCCAGTCAGGACTGTACGGAGCATGACCCACCAATTCCACGTTTTGTCCGGTCAAACAGGCGCTGGTTTGAATCGATGTGTGAGAGCTTGCATTGTCATGTTGCAGAACGATTCGTCTTCACTTATTCGTTTTTCGAATTCTTCAGGAGACTTCAGGCAACAAATTGTAGTGTACCACTCAAAAGTAACCGTCCTACATTTCTCAAGCCGTACAGTCGCCGCACATTCAATTTTGCCGAAGAAACAGGCGACCATTTGCTTCGAAGGATATGGATCGCTTTCGAAGACCCAAACGGTCGATTCCTGTTTTGTTTTGGGCTCCTAGGCATAAATCCATGATCCGTCGTTTGTGACGATTTTATAAATGTCGGTTGAAGCACCGCGGTTGTTCTTATTCACAGTTACTTTGCACCAACCCACAAGAGCATTTTTTTTATCGATTGAGCAATTTTACCCGATCTAGCGAGAAAAATCCATTTTTGCGGCCAGGTGTTCATGCGAATTGAAATGTTAGATGGTGGCAGAAATGCCCAAGGATGCCTCTGTCTTACGGTATATAACATGGCGATTTTGCATTATTCGTTCACACACGGCTTAATTTTTCTGGCACAACGACCGTTTTTGGACGACCCGCCGAGTGCCGGCCACGATTGAATTCATTAAACCAGTTTTTCATAGTCCTATAGGATGACCCTTGATTGACATAAAAATGTTTAATTTGATCGATGTACTCTTGCCGCGTCGAAAGTTGTGAAAAATAATTGGACGAAAATGATCACAAGTCACTGTAAACAACGGAACACATGGTCGAATTACAAATTGTCCTGAGTACGTTTAGGACAAAAACTGTCAAACTTTCCGAAAAATGTCAAATGACGCCTGGCGACACTGTGTGTTGCCTAGGTCAGTTCGTCTTCTAGTGGCCCTCGTAATAAAAGTCCCACAGAACGGTACCGGTTTGACCTCGTTATTCCACAGAAAAACGAAATTTGGTATTAAGTCTTCGTTGTGGGTACAAAACAGTCCTTAGGGGTTTAAAATACCCCTGCTGAGAATTGTCGGTATATGTTCACGCTTTGAGGCAGGCCCCCAAAGAACGGTAATTAAAGCTTTTAGTCACATTATCCAATGGAAATCTGGTTTCAATATAATTTATTGTGGACTTTATAAAAAGAACTTAAATCCATTTTTCGTGTTTTTTTTTAATTTGTGTGATAACACATTTAATAAAATATTACATATTTAGAATTATATAAAAATAAAATAAATAAATATAAATTTTCTTATCCCCATTTAGCCTTTTAAAGTACAGTTTTATTATGACCGAATAATCTTCATTAACTTAGGTTACCCTTTATCAACGTTTGTCATCAATGATGGCTTGTGCTACAATTACCAATACTTTCTTGTCAACGCTCTCGTCAACGCCCTCAACATCGAAATCTCTGTGTCCTCAACATCAGCACTGCCCTCTTGCTCAACGCCGTAGTCATCATCGTCGTCAACATCATTAGTTTGTTAAGTTAATTAAATTGCCATCAAGAAATGTTAAACAAAAGCCATAATAAAAGAGTTGTAAGATTTTGATTTATATGCAAATTGAATGGTGGAACTAACAGAAAAAAATGTACCCGAACAAAAAAGGGGATACTCTCTGCTTAACCAATTTCCAAGCTGTGCTGAATGAAGTATACAAAAGCTTGCCTTTTTCTGACATCTTGTTCATCTTCTTCGGGATTGTCGTTGCAAACTAACATTTCGTGTTGTGTTGAGTTTTTTGTTGTTTCTGATGCTTGCCACCAATTCGCAAATGATTTACTTTTAATTAAAATAAAAGCATGATTTTCTTGTTGTTGTTGCCATCTGCATTAAATGATGCCTTTATTTTCCAAATGAGAAAATGTTTCATTATATCCACAGAATCCTTGTAAAGGTACTTAAGGTGAATAAATGTTTTTTTCTCTTTTCAAACATGGAACCAATGCGAAAGGGGAAGCATGTCAGAGAGATATAAAAAAACGCTGAACGACTGTTTGAAGGACTCAATTAGCTGCAATCACCTGTCATTAGCAAAATTAATTAAAGTCATCTTCAAGAAAGACAGAAAACTGTCGAATCAAAGATAAATAGCCAAGTGCACGGCATCTCAAGACAAACTTCACTTAATTGAAGTGGAGGTATAAATGATGATGAAGACGATGTGGATTTAAGAAGAAAAGCACTTAGGGAAATGCTTTCCGAAGGAGCAATTTGTAAATAGTTTATTGAAAATTAAAACAAAACAAAAATTAAATAAATATAATTGAGAATATATTTAAAACAAACAAGGCAGTATTTTAGTAATTTTTCATGGGGATTGAGGGGGGCCAACTGAGTGAAGCTACTGCATTAGAGAGATATGTACAAGGTGTAATTAGCAAATTGAATTGCGATAACTGGATCATAGTTTCCCGACCATAACCCCACAAAGTAATGTTAAAATGACACACCTCCAAATGATTTCCAATTTGCTCCAAAGTCTTAGGTGAATTTGAACAGCCTATCCCAGAATGGCTGGCTGCTCCGAAATTTTTATACGTCAATTACTGAAATTGTAAGCGTCTAGAAAAATTGTATCAACACATTTTTTCATACAAAATTGTATAGCTGTCTTTTTGATAAAATTCCTTATATAGACACTGATTCCCAAGAAATAACGATCTTATGCCCTAATGACGATTTTTCAAGTTAGACAAATTTGCATGAAATAAAACAGGATAACTATATTTAAACCGAAATTTAACGAAAGAATTTAAAGAAAACAAACTCGATTTTATGAGCTTTTTAATGCTCTTAGCAATTTCCAACCAGATTGGCTATATCTGGAATACAGGTAGTTAAAGCTTTTTTGCCTCACATTCGAATTATATCCAGTAGCTGGAATAACTGTTGTGTCGAGTTCGTCATCCGATAAATCGTTCTTGTCCTCAACAATAAGCGATATATACATGACGTATTACTAAATTAGGTGACAGGTAGCGTATAACGTATCCATATATGCCCCCATACATAAGATAACGTATACGCCATCAAGAAATTTTAAAATAACGAAATGTAATTTCCTCTACCATTTTGAAATATTAATTATTTTTAAGAGCATAAAGCCACGTTTCAAAATAATTAGAGCATAAACTGATTTCAACTCACAGAGTTTAAGTATTTTACCGCACACATTTAAAATTTTTTCACGAACGGCCGGACGACCTGTCAAAAAAGGTGGCTGTTTTTATTGTGGTTTTTCAAATGTGCTTTCATGCGAAAGTGTGAACAAAACACATCTTAGCTACTGGCTTTTATGTTGCTGGTGTCGTTGTTGTTGTTATGGTTGTTTACCTGACGCGACATCAGTTACCTAACATCTTCATAAATGTACCCACAATGTTCTCGCTCTAAAAAAATAACACCGTTATATAAGCCTTTTACAAACAAAAGCTTATTTCTAGCCTAGGCCGTGCTTTGGCAGTAGGCTTAACACAAGAAACAATGCACTAGCTGCCGCACAATAGCCAACAAACCGACACCAACAATATATATGGCAAAAAAACTCACATGAAATACTAATGTCAAACCTTTAACCCTAAGCTGTGTGAAAAATATGTGAGGCTTGTTTGAGTGTTTTTTGTTGCGGTTGGTAGGAGGTACAGTGATTAACCATTGAAATAAACTGCCACATAGAATGCTACAGATATTGGACAATTTCCAGTAGCAATAGACCCCTTCTGAAAGAAAGGGTGCTTCTATAGACCCCTTCTGAAAGAAAGCGTGCTTCTAAAGACCCTTTCTGAAAGTAAGGGTGCTTCTATAGACCGTCTCTGAAATAAAGTGCGCTTCTATAGACCCTTTCTGAAAGAAATTGTGCTTCTATAGACACTTTCTGAAAGAAATTGTGCTTCTGCAGACACCTTCTGACAGAAAGGATGCTTCTATAGACCCTTTCTGAAAGAAAATTTGCTTCTACAGACCATTCTTACAAGAAAGGGTGCTTCTATAGACCCTTTCTGAAAGAAAGGGCGCTTCTAAAGAACTTTTCTGAAAGTAAGGGTGCTTCTATAGACCGTTTCTGAAAGAAAGTGTGCTTCTATAGACCCTGTTTGAAAGAAATTGTGCTTCTATAGACCCTTTCTGAAAGAAATTGTGCTTCTATAGACCCTTTCCGAAAGAAATTGTGCATCTATAGACCTTTTCTGAAAGAAAGGGTGCTTCTATAGACCCCTTCTGAAAGAAAGGGCGCTTCTATAGACCCCTTCTGAAAGAAAGGGTAATTCTTTAGACCCTTTCTGAAAGAAATTGTGCTTCTGTAGACACCTTCTGACAGAAAGGATGCTTCTATAGACCCTTTCTGAAAGAAAGTGTGCTTCTACAGACCATTCTTACAAGAAAGGGTACTTCTATAGACCCCTTCTGAAAGAAAGGGTGCTTCTAAAGAACTTTTCTGAAAGTAAGGGTGCTTCTATAGACCGTTTCTGAAAGAAAGTGTGCTTCTATAGAACTTTTCTGAAAGTAAGAGTGCTTCTATAGACCGTTTCTGAAAGAAAGTGTGCTTCTATAGACCCTTTTTGAAAGAAATTGTGCTTCTATAGACCCTTTCTGAAAGAAATTGTGCTTCTGTAGACCCTTTCTGAAAGAAATTGTGCATCTATAGACCTTTTCTGAAAGAAAGGGTGCTTCTATAGACCCCTTCTGAAAGAAAGGGCGCTTCTACAGACCCCTTCTGAAAGAAAGGGTAATTCTTTAGACCCTTTCTGAAAGAAATTGTGCTTCTGTAGACACCTTCTGACAGAAATGATGCTTCTATAGACCCTTTCTGAAAGAAAGTGTGCTTCTACAGACCATTCTTGCAAGAAAGGGTACTTCTATAGACACCTTCTGAAAGAAAGGGTGCTTCTACAGACCCTTTTTGAAAGAAAGGGGGCTTCTTTATACCCTTTCTAAAAAAAGGGTGCTTCTTCATACCCTTTCTGAAATAAAGGGTGCTTCCATGCCCTTTCTGGAAGAAAGGGTGCTTCTTCATACCCTTTCTGAAAAAAGGGTGCTTCTTTAGACCCTTTTTGAAAGAATGGGTGCTTCTATAGACCCTCTCTGACAGAAAGGATGCTTCTATAGATACTTTCTGAAATAAAGGGTGCTTCTATAGACCCTTTCTGAAATAAAGGGTGCTTCTATAGACCCTTTCTGAAATAAAGGGTGCTTCTATAGATACTTTCTGAAATAAAGGGTGCTTCTATAGACCCTTTATAAAAGAAAGGGTGCTTCTATAGACCCTTTATGAAAGAAAGGGTGCTTCTAAAGACCCTTTCTAAAAGAAAGGGTGCTTCTATAGACCCTTTCTAAAAGAAAGGGTGCTTCTATAGCCCCTTTCTGAAATAAAGGGTGCTTCTAAAGACTCTTTCTGAAAGAAAGGGTGCTTCTACAGACTCTTTCTGAAAGAAAGGGTGCTTCTAAAGACTCTTTCTGAAAGAAAGGGTGCTTCTACAGACCCTTTCTGATAGAAAGGGTGCTTCTATAGACCCTTTCTGATAGAAAGGGTGCTACTATGGACCCCCTCTGAAAAAAAGGGTGCTTCTATATACCCTTTCTGAAATAAAGAGTGCTTTTATAGACCCTTTCTAAAAGAAAGGGTGCTTCTTCATGCCCTTTCTGAAAGAAAGGGTGCTTCTCTAGAGCCTTTCTAATAGAAAGGGTGCTTCTCTAGAGCCTTTCTAAAAGAAAGGGTGCTTCTCTAGAGCCTTTCTAAAAGAAAGGGTGCTTCTCTAGAGCTTTTCTAAAAGAAAGGGTGCTTCTCTAGAGCCTTTCTAAAAGAAAAGGTGCTTCTCTAGAGCCTTTCTAAAAGAAAGGGTGCTTCTCTAGAGCCTTTGTAAAAGAAAGGGTGCTTCTCTAGAGCCTTTCTAAAAGAAAGGATGCTTCTCTAGAGCCTTTCTAAAAGAAAAGGTGCTTCTCTAGAGCCTTTCTAAAAGAAAGGGTGCTTCTCTAGAGCCTTTCTAAAAGAAAGGGTGCTTCTCTAGAGCCTTTCTAAAAGAAAGGGTGCTTCTCTAGAGCCTTTCTAAAAGAAAGGGTGCTTCTCTAGAGCCTTTCTAAAAGAAAGGGTGCTTCTCTAGAGCCTTTCTAAAAGAAAGGGTGCTTCTCTAGAGCCTTTCTAAAAGAAAGGGTGCTTCTCTAGAGCCTTTCTAAAAGAAAGGGTGCTTCTCTAGAGCCTTTCTAAAAGAAAGGGTGCTTCTCTAGAGCCTTTCTAAAAGAAAGGGTGCTTCTCTAGAGCCTTTCTAAAAGAAAGGGTGCTTCTCTAGAGCCTTTCTAAAAGAAAGGGTTCTTCTCTAGAGCCTTTCTAAAAGAAAGGGTGCTTCTCTAGAGCCTTTCTAATAGAAAGGGTGCTTCTCTAGAGCCTTTCTAAAAGAAAGGGTGCTTCTCTAGAGCCTTTCTAAAAGAAAGGGTGCTTCTCTAGAGCCTTTCTAATAGAAAGGGTGCTTCTCTAGAGCCTTTCTAAAAGAAAAGGTGCTTCTCTAGAGCCTTTCTAAAAGAAAGGGTGCTTCTCTAGAGCCTTTGTAAAAGAAAGGGTGCTTCTCTAGAGCCTTTCTAAAAGAAAGGGTGCTTCTCTAGAGCCTTTCTAAAAGAAAAGGTGCTTCTCTAGAGCCTTTCTAAAAGAAAGGGTGCTTCTCTAGAGCCTTTCTAAAAGAAAGGGTGCTTCTCTAGAGCCTTTCTAAAAGAAAGGGTGCTTCTCTAGAGCCTTTCTAAAAGAAAGGGTGCTTCTCTAGAGCCTTTCTAAAAGAAAGGGTTCTTCTCTAGAGCCTTTCTAAAAGAAAGGGTGCTTCTCTAGAGCCTTTCTAAAAGAAAGGGTGCTTCTCTAGAGCCTTTCTAAAAGAAAGGGTGCTTCTCTAGAGCCTTTCTAAAAGAAAGGGTGCTTCTCTAGAGCCTTTCTAAAAGAAAGGGTGCTTCTCTAGAGCCTTTCTAAAAGAAAGGGTGCTTCTCTAGAGCCTTTCTAAAAGAAAGGGTGCTTCTCTAGAGCCTTTCTAAAAGAAAGGGTGCTTCTCTAGAGCCTTTCTAAAAGAAAGGGTGCTTCTCTAGAGCCTTTCTAAAAGAAAGGGTGCTTCTCTAGAGCCTTTCTAAAAGAAAGGGTGCTTCTCTAGAGCCTTTCTAAAAGAGAGGGTGCTTCTCTAGAGCCTTTCTAAAAGAAAGGGTGCTTCTCTAGAGCCTTTCTAAAAGAAAGGGTGCTTCTCTAGAGCCTTTCTAAAAGAAAGGGTGCTTCTCTAGAGCCTTTCTAAAAGAAAGGATGCTTCTCTAGAGCCTTTCTAAAAGAAAGGGTGCTTCTCTAGAGCCTTTCTAAAAGAAAGGGTGCTTCTCTAGAGCCTTTCTAAAAGAAAGGGTGCTTCTCTAGAGCCTTTCTAAAAGAAAGGGTGCTTCTCTAGAGCCTTTCTAAAAGAAAGGGTGCTTCTCTAGAGCCTTTCTAAAAGAAAGGGTGCTTCTCTAGAGCCTTTCTAAAAGAAAGGGTGCTTCTCTAGAGCCTTTCTAAAAGAAAGGGTGCTTCTCTAGAGCCTTTCTAAAAGAAAGGGTGCTTCTCTAGAGCCTTTCTAAAAGAAAGGGTGCTTCTCTAGAGCCTTTCTAAAAGAAAGGGTGCTTCGATAGCCCCTTTGTAAAAGAAAGGGTGCTTCGATAGCCCCTTTGTAAAAGAAAGGGTGCTTCTATAGAACCTTTCTCAAAGAAAGGTTGCTTTTATAGACCCTTTCTCAAAGAAAGGTTGCTTTTATAGAAAATGTGCTTTTGTAGACCCTTTCTGAGTTAAACATCTGCTAACCATTTAACCTGTAATTCAAGAAAAAAATTCGCAACAAATTTGCTTATATTTTCCATTTTTTAAATGAAATATATTTGTTAGCCACTGTACTCCCTACTTGCAGCAGGCAGGGATGTATGCATGTTGTTGTTGCTGCCGTTTGTTGGTTTAGGTGTTGATGGTGATGTTGTTTTTAATGTAAACACCACAACCACAAAGTCAAATGCATAAAAACCGCACACAACCATATATAAACTGAAAAACAATAACACACACACATACACACGCATATACACAAAAGCTCTCTAACATAACAAAATGCAAACACACACACGGGCTCAACAGTCAGTTGTAATCACAAACAATTCATATACACATGTGCTCCACATGCACCACCAACAACAAGTTCAGCAGCTTGGTGTGCAACTGTTGGTGTTCATATTTATTTAGCCAGCATTTGCCACCTGCAGCTAAAGCCATTTCATCATCAACATCAGCAAATAGCAACAACAACCGTGAGCTCAACAAAAAAAACTACAAAAGATGACTAGAATTTAGAAGTCCTCCACGACATCATTTTACGATGCTGTAGGAAACAAAAACGACAACAACCTACACATCATCACTTACCTTGTGCGTTACCTAACCGTTGATGTGTTATGAAAACCTGGAAGAAGAATTTTGGATTTTCCTACGAATTTGGTAACCACCATTCATTCGTTGCACAACGTTAGGCTTCCATAGTATACGCCAAAAGCGCCACGACATTTAGTTCCTACAACATCGAAGAAGAAATATTTACGCTTTTTGGGGGATCTCCATCATAGGTGTTGTTCTCCAGGTTGTTTTGTTTGTTTGTTTCGTTACGCTTTGTTTGTAATGCCATTCGCGTTTTTGCATTTTCTTACCATTGCAATTCTGAAGCCATTTCAGCCGAACACCTTGACACCCCACCAACCCGCCACCGTGGTTGCTGTTACCTCCTTTCAAGCGTAAGTGTTGGTCGTTGCGTCAGCAAGTGTGACCGTATTTAGGTGTGCGTATGTGTGCATTGTATGCCGTTTGTCGACCATATTTGAGAATGAGTTTTTGAGGTAGGTGCATTCACACAACAACACACACACTCACACACACAATGCTGTATAGAAGTGCAAAAATGTGGATGGTGTTAACGATAATGGCTGTTAGTTAAGAAAACCCGCAGTTTTGCAGTTCAAGAGCCGGAAAGTCAATTTTATGGCTACGAAGAAAACCAACAGCGGAATGACTTTAAGTGAAGTTGGTGGTTTTTAAAGATTCCATTTTGAATTGCCTAAAATTTAGAAAGGTAGGAATGTTTTGCTCTCTTAGAAAACATTGGGTTCTGAGGAAATTTTGATACGTTTGAATGCCCGATAAAAAAACTATTTCTGAAGCACAATGTAAGATTTCTTCCAAACCAATGAGAGCTGTCCGAATCTATTTCAGCTCATTGGTATGGGAGTACTTTTTATAGTTTTTCAGTTTAAAGTAACATCCGTTGCCCACCATCTACTCCAACCTGTACCAGTGCAGATTGTCTGTCGTCCGACGTCCAGCTTTCGTCTTGTATCAATTAATACTTTATTCTATACGCCCAAACTGGGGCGAATCTTTGTTGCAACAAGATAGAAATCCAAGTCTATGATCCTATTTCCCAAGTCAAGTGCTTCCGTCTGCTAATTAATATTTAAACAAGATCCGAGAAGTGACTTTAAATTGGGTTAAAGCCCAAGAGTTTTAAACGTTTGCGGGGAAGGTACCTGACAAAATGCAACGACATAGTCTATCTTGGAACTGGATTTAACTTTGGGAGTCATTCTCTTCCATAGTTATCGTGCCAACCCCCTACTTAGTTGGTCAGGAATCATGCATTTCCTCACAAAGAAAGTTATATCGAAGGACTATAATTGTTCCACAAACATCCCATAAAGGGACAAGGGAGACTTCTCTCATATCAATGAGTGCACCCCGATTCATATTAGCTCAATGATATGGGACCTACAGTTTATCGCCGAGTCCGAACGGCGTGTCTACGACACCACTTTTGTAGAGAAGATTTACATGGCTGAAATACTCAGGAAATGTCGCCAACATTACTGAGGGGTATTTTGCCACCGTTGAAAGGTGCTTTGATGTTGCCTGACCGGGGAATCGAACCCACGACCTTATGTGTGCAAGGCGGGTGTGCATACCAATACACCACGGTGGCACCCATATCGAAGGACTATCTTAGATGAAAACTTCAAAACAATGCTCGAATAGCCCTTAGACTGGACTTAACCAAATAATGTAGGAGTTAGTTGGGAAGGCATGACAGAAAAGTTGAAATAGTGCCGCATGCTGGGTAGATGTTTTGGACTGTGTGATCAATCTTTGGTCTAAAAAATTTAGACGGCTGTACCATGCTGAACGTTGTTCACCCCCAACAATTCTAGTTTGTGATGGCAGCAAACGTTGTTCAGCTGCAGCAGATGGCGATGTACTCCGTGGACACGATAGTTGTTCATGGCATTTGCAACTTCATCTGTGTCAATGTTGTTCAAACCTACATGATAGACTTGCTGAAATAGGGGTTCTCTCTTGTAAGGCTGAACATCTCTCTCTCTCTCTCTCTCTCTATCTAGATAATGAAGATTATTCCTGACAACGCGAGCATGTCATGGCATTGCCGCACTGAAAGAATGCTCGTCTCCTCATACAGATGGTCCACTGGTGGCATGAGGATTCAACACTTTGCATTTCATAGGCCGGTGTTCTGACAGGTTTTAATATTTCTCCAACGTGTTGAACTTATATTCGCGGACCACACTGTCTCCGTTTACCACAGACCGCGTTATATGTGGTCAACAAAGTTTCTTTATCTGCACCTCTCGTACTGTAGGCTAAGGACTTGGGGACCTTGTTCCGACATCTCAGCATGTTGCATACAGCTGTATGCTGTCTGAAATCGGTTACAATCGATTAGATAATTCAGGTCTATGTTCATCCCGGCAGTCAATGTCATGAACGGAGTGGGTATGTACTCGACCCCTAACATTAGGAAAGATACCCGACACCTCGATGTCATCCAACAGTGTCACGTCCTTAAATGTACAAAAGGCTTTTTACAAGTCGATTGCCACCAAACATTTTCCTATAGCACGGCTTGTTCTGGTTGGAAGATGAGTCTTTGGTATGGACGAAAAAAGCTAAATAGGTCTGTACGATTTACCTTTTATTGGCATAGTTGTCTGGATACAGTAGCGAGGCCAACCTCCTCATTTTCCAGATTTTGGGTGATTTGCCGCAGGTTGTAAACATAGGTGAAGTACTCAACTTTTGGCTCGTCTCTGCTGTTTCAGCAGAGATTCCGCGAGAGTCTAAAACTTTCGATAATATAGCGTTTCCAATGACTTTTGCTTTATCCTCAGCAGGAAGAGCTCTAATGCAACGTAGTACTTTTCTCTTCAAAATGTCTTTCCCTGGGTTCTTCAAAAAAATTTCGATTAAAATAACTAACCACTCACTATATGGGGCTAGAGACAGATGGTAAACTTTGGTTAGATACTCAACTCCCAGATCATCGCTGTTGTTTCAGCATAACAATGGAGATGTCCGCAGGCGCGAAACTCTGGAGGATTTAGTGTTTCTCACGACGTTTGCTATATAATCAATTGTAAATTGTGGTGGTTCCTCGTAGACAGGAAAAGGGCCAATGCGATGTATTCTCTTCTCATCCCCCTGTCAGTGCTGAGGTGCTCGACAATTTTTGGATTAAAATAACTGCGCATCTCTTCGGATCAGTCAGCCAAGCGCGATTTAGGTTCTTACTTACTTAATTAGCTGACCCATTGCAGAACATTTGTTCCATAAGCCGAACTAAGAAAAGATGTCCAACTCTCTCTGTTTAGTCCTTCGCTTTCTGGTACACCAAGCCTTGTCATCTCTTCATCCACTTGTTTGTGCCATCTATTCTTCGGTCTGCCAATTCTGCGTGCACCACCATGCGGCCCGAATTTATACGCCTTTTTAGCGGGTTCAGCATCACTCATTCTAATGATATGGCCTAGCCAACGCAATCGTTGCATCTCGATATGTTTATCTATACTGATGTCGCAATCGTTGCATCTCGATATGTTTATATATACTGATGTCGTTATACAGCAGAAACAGCTCGTGGTTCATACGACTTCAAAGATTGTTTCTCTCAAACACACCAAGCACTGCATTGTCTGCTTGCGCAAGTACCCAGGCTTCTGAACCATACATCAGCACGGGTAGTATCAGTGTTTTGTAAAGCGTTGTTTTTGTTTGACGAGATGTGGCTTTATTCTTAAACTGCTAACTCAGCCGGAAGTAGCATCTGTTGGCCAACACTATTCTTCTTAGTATTTCACAACTGATGCTGTTGGTTGTGTTTACGGCGGTGCCGAGGTAGACGAAGACCCTTACTACCTCAAAATTATAGGAACCAACGTCAACAGTTGGCCCGATCTCTATGGACGCATTGCGCGACGACACCATTAACTGTGTCTTCTCGCCGTTTACCGCCAGACCTACTTTAGCAGATTCCCTTTCGACTTTTTCAAAGGTATCAGTTATTTCCTTTACTGATCAACCTATGATGTCAATTTCATCGGCATAAGCAAGTAACACATGACTGTTTGTATATATTGTGTCACTTCTTTTCACCTTCGCATCTCATATAACCTTTTCCAGCAGAATGTTGAAAAGACCACACGAGAGGCCATCACCTTGTCTGAAACTTCTTTTGGTACCAAACTCTTCGGAGAGGTTCTTTCCTATTTTAACTGACGATCGAGTATCAGTTAATGTCATTCTACAAAGCCGGATGAATGCCAAATTCAGACGTTGCTTGGAATATCTTTGAACGTAGGGGGCTGTCGAAGGCTGCTTTGTAATCAACATAAAGGTTGTAAGTGTCGATCTGCATTTCTTGGGTCTTCTCCATGATTTGCCGCAGGGTAAATATCTGGTCAATAGAGGATTTGCCAGGTCTAAAACCGCATTGGTATGGCCCAATTATTTCATTGACCATAGGCTTTAGTCGTTCGCACATTATCCCTGACACTATCTTGGAGACAATAGGGAGAAGACTTATGCCCCTATAGTTAGAGCATACAGTCTTATCTCCTTTCTTGTGGACAGGGCGCAGGATGTTCAGGTGCCAATCGTCGGGTACTCGTTCTTCCTGCCAGATGGTGCTAGCTAGCTGATGAATGCACCTTATTAGCGTGTCGCCTCCGGTTTTAAACAGCTCGGCTGGTAAGCCATCGGCTCCTGCAGTCTTATTATTATTCAGTCGACCTATTGCTGTATTTACTTCATCTTGGCTGGGCGGTATACATTCAATACCATCTTCTGGGATTGGATCTGTGGTATCTTCGCCGTCTTCGCTACTATCGAATACCAACAGTTTGGAGAAATGTTCTTTCCATATCCTGAGCACACTATCTGTATCAGTTACCAAACTACCTTGCTGATCTCTACAGGAGGATGTGCCTGTACCAAAGCCATCAATTTGATGTTTCACTCTTTGGTAGAATTTGTACATCTCGATTTTTTCACACTCCCGCTTTTCCATTTCTCTCTTTTTCTTGCGGAAAAGACGTTTCTCTTCTCTCCTTTTCTCCCGATATCTCTCTCGTGCACTACGCGTTGCTACTGGTTGTAAAGTAGCTATATATGCCGCATTTTTTCTCTTCGGTAGCAGCAAGACACTCCTGGTCATACCATGAATTCCTTTGTGGAGGCCTCTGGTATCCAAGTATGGATTTTGCGGCTGTTTGCTTGGAGTGGGCAATATTTTGCCATTGTGCTGATATGTTATCGGGACGAGGAGTGCTTTCATTAAGCAATTGGGCTAATTGGGTGGGATATGCTGTGGCTATCTGTGGTGTTTGCAGAATATCGGTGTTCAACTTCCGCGTTGTGTCTGTTCGTGCTTTATTTGCAACGTTTAGACGGGTACGTACCTTTGCTGCAACAAGGTAGTAGTCCGAATCAATGTTTGCGCCTCGGAACGATCGTACATCCAACACGCTCGATGAATGTCTTCCATCTATCCATTGTCAGATGTTTCACTGTGGAGACTGAAATTCCCGTCTGGTGGGCCAAAGATATTCTCCTTTCCAATTTTGGCATTAAAATCGCCTAGAATAATTTTAATGTCATGGGCAGGGCAACGGTAATATGTTTCTTCTAAGTGCTCGTAAAATATATCTCTGGTCTGTTTGTTCTTTTCTTCAGTGGGAGCATGAGCGCAAATAAAGCTGATGTTGAAGAATTTAGCTTTTAATCGAATTGCAGCGAGTCTTTCATTCACTGGGGTGAAGCTGTATACCGGATGTTTTAGTCTCCGACTAACTACAAATCCGCAACCAAACTCATGCTTTACGTCATGGCAGCTATAATACAGTGCGTCACCTTTAGGTGTACGTCTGCTAATGCGAAGACTGCACCTTCTCTATAAAGAGTGCGAACATTCCAGGTGCAGATTCGCAGATCATGGTCCTTAAAACGTTTGCGGGGTTCGTCAACTTTAGAGGGGTTCGCTTTTCTTTTCTTTGGTTTTTTCATAGTAGACTGTTTTTTCTAGGGGAGGGTTACTAACCCGACGCCCAAACCCAAGTTTATAACGTTCTTATGGGTGAACGCGCGGCACATGTTAGCTCACTAGCTTTAACGGGTATTAAAGGCAGTTCCCCAGGTGACACCACGAGTCAGTGTCCACATGAGTTCAAAGAGGGACCAAGATAAATCCTGGGCTTTGCCATGTTAAAACCGGACAGGACGGTTCCTTGGTATCTTCCATCCCCTACGTCACCCATCAAAGTGTGATGTAGGGTATAAATATTCTACACATGTTTTCAGATGTAATTCGAAACATTCCAGTTGTTATTCGTAACATTCCATTTGTAATTCGATTATTCCATTTATAATTCGAAACAATTCAATTGTTTTTCGAGAATTCTTTTTGAAATTCCATTTGTAATTTGAATCATTCTATTTGTAATTCAAATTATTCCATTTGTAACTCGAATTATTCGATTTGTAATTTGAATTATTCCATTTGAAATACCAATTACACTGTGCAAATTTTTTAAGGTGATCTTGTGCAAACAATTCGAACTGAGGTTTTTTTGAAAGTACAGACCCAAACGACAAGAAACCCTAGTTGGGTTTTGTTGTGTCAGATCCAGCTCGGATTTTATGGCCCCATCTAAACATGGTTAAATATTAAGTTTTTAAAGAAATTCGGGGCTATATCTCTGAAACCAATGCGAATCTTCTTCTGACCCCTGAAGCAAATTTGTAGATAAGGACAAGAATAAAATATCTGGAGAAATAATGAACTCGAAAAACTACATTTATTGCCTTAAATTTCAAAATATATGCAAAAATTCCACAATTTTTATACATTTCACATCGTATCTCCAAAACCGTTAATTTTTTCTGAATAGTTTCTTTTGAAAAAATATTCCCTGCAATGTAATACACAACTCTTCAGAACATGTCATTGTTGTAAAATGTCTCTATGCCGTTGTTTTCAGTACATTTTTCAACGACGATTTAATAGAAATGTCAATTATGCAGTGAAATCTGAAATGCGAGAATAAACTGTTGGTGTGAACCGTGTTTGAAAAACGTGTTGTAAAAGATATGATACAAAATACCGCTGAAACAACATGAAGTAAGTATTTTAGGGTTTCAGAATGTTCTAAAGATTTGTTGAGAATTTTATTTGGAAGATTTTTGCAAAAGGTTACTTGGTTCAACTCCGATACTGACCAGAATATCAGCAATTATGTAAAATTTTCTATATTTTATAGATTTTGATGCCATAGATGGAGTTTTTCCTATATGGTCTCTTCAAAGGATAAGTTCTACTAATTCAGGGCTACAATATTGCCAAAGACAGCAAGGCTAAATTCCTAATCGTTTCTGAGATAAAGGCCCGATAAATGCAAAAAAGTGTAATTTTAGCCCGGTTTAGATGCCGCCATAAAATACGAACTGGATCTGACAGGACAAAACCCTACTAGGGTTTTGGTAGTCTAAATATGTTCTATCAAAAAATGTACACTAGAAGTTGTTTGCATTTTCAGTATTGCATAGTGTTATTCTATTTAAAATTCGAATTATTTAATTTATTCCATTTTAAATTCGAAAGAAAAACATTGCAAAATTTTTGGTTCCATTGGTTTTATATTTGATTTTTTTGAAATACAAATAAAATGTTTCGAATTACGAATAGGATAGAATAACTCAAATTTCATATGGAATTGTTTGAATAACAAATAGAAAATTTCGAATTAAAAATAGAATAATTCGAATTACAAATAGAATAATTCGAATTTCGAATGGAATAATAATCGTATATTCCTTAATCGCAGCAATATACCACTGCTTATTAATAAAATATTTATTTTTCTCTTCTTTATAGTTCCGTAAATGAAATATCCCAGGATTCACCTGAAATGAATAATTATTTTAAATAAATCCTTCTTTAAAGCCACGGGAGACATTTTTCTTATTACCCTTGTCAACTGTCCATTTTCTAATTATCCCAAAAAAAATAAAAAAACCCTAAAAATTCCTCAATTTTCATTAAAAACAAAGGTCTTTAAGGCTGTCAATTGTGTTTTTATCTTCGGCAATAAACTAAAATCAATTTGGTGGGATTAACAACATCAAAGTATTTAGCAAAAGCCCATAACTTTTCTTGGGTCAAATTGTTTTTCCTAAATGAGTGAAAGAATTTTTGGAATTGATAGAGAAAAGGCTGGATCAGATAAACAAGGTTAATTATACAAACTATAATAAAACAAAAATATAATAAAACAAACAAATTACTGTCACTTATGTTTAGTTTCACCCAGTTCTTTGTTAGTTGCTACATTTAAAAAATCTAATTTTCAGTTCTTGTAATTGTTAACTACAATGTAATTTCCCCATAAAATATATCCTTTCATTTGATGTTTCTACTTTCTAGCTGAGCCCTTAGCTCTGTTTTATTGCATAATATCCTTTCCGAAAGGTTATTGGCATTTTTGTTTCGTTTCATTTAAGTACCCTTGCAATTAATGGCAAACATACGTTTACATTTAATGCCTCGCCCCACATAATCTAAGCATTTATAATAAATCCTTGAAATGAATGTTGCAAATCTCTCTTGGGCAACATTTCCTACCATTTGCTATCTTTCTAAATGGCATTGCCTCTTTAAATACAACCTGTCTGACCACTAGACGTTTGCCCGGTTAGCTCAAAAATTACAAATCAATTGCAATCCCTGGCTCTAGTTTAATCCACATTGGTTTTCTTGGTTGGGTTTAAATTGCCCTGGCAACTAACTGGCCCTGGCCAACAACCGGCCAATAATAAGTTAAATAAAATTCCACTTGAATTGTATTTTGCAATAAAACAATTACGTAAGGGATTTCTAGTACAAAACGTCCATTGACTTTCCATCCCATCATCTCCATGCCCCATCATTCACAAATGATGGTCAATGAAAACGGCTAACCTTAGGTATTCAGAGTCAACTACAACTCCATTAAATACCTTAGTTTCGTTTCGTTTTGTTTTCGTTATTTTTTTACTTTCTCTCAATAAATCCCCTGGATTCGGTACTTAGTTAAATCCCTGTTAGTTTGTATTTTTCCTCAACATGAGTTTTTTGTTGCCTTTTCTCCTCTGTTGTTTGGTGAGTTTATTATTTTTATTTCATTTGCTTGTTTACCTTTTTTTATTTTGTTTCTAACTCTTGTTATTTATTCTGTAACCTTTTGCAATTTGTTACACTGTTTTCTTGATTTGCTAGATTCTAGTTTTTTTATTGATGTGAGAGGTGGGTTGGGAATTTTTTCTTAATTCATAGGCTTTGCAGCACACAGGCTAAAGGTATTTATAAGGCTTTATTGTAATAAAATAACAAAAGGTAGTAGAAGAAAACAAGGTAAGGAAATGGCAAAAATATCTAAGCCAGTAGACCGAAGCTGTCGTTCAAAGTAAAACAGTGACTTTTATTTTTTAAAGAATTTATTTATAAACCAGTAAGGAAAGGATCAAAGTCGGGCGGGGCCGACTATATGATACCCTACACCACTGTGAATATGTAAAATATAAATCGGAGCTATATCCAGATCTTAACCGATTTTGATATAATTTGGCACATTTATTTCCAGACCGAATTCAATCACACATTCCAAATATCATTGAAATCCGACTTATATAGCGTGTTTGGAGCAGCAAATACGCGAAATCGGCCGAAAATATATATAGGTGCTATATCCAAATCTGAACCGATTTCGATATAATTTGGCACATTTATTTCTAGACTGAATTCAGTCACACATTCCAAATTTCATCGAAATCGGAAATATACAGCGTGTTTGGTACAGAAAATACGTGAAATCGGCCGAAAATATATATGGGAGCTATATCCAAATCTGAACCGATTTCTATATAATTTGGCACACTTATTTCTATACCAAATTCAGTCAAGCGTTCCAAATTTCATTAAAATCGGACGTATATAGCGTGATTGGTACATCGCATACGTGAAATCGGGCGAACATATATATGGGAGCTATATCCAAATCTGAACCGATTTCGATATAATTTGGCACATTTATTTTTAGACCAAATTCAGTCACACATTCCAAATTTCATCGAAATCGGACATATATAGCGTGTGTGTTACAGAAAATACGTGAAATCGGACGAAAATATATATGGGGGCTATACCAAAACTTGGACCGATATAGCCCATCTTCGAACTTGATCTTCCGACGGCTAAAAGAATGGTATTCCCCAATTTTCAGCGAAATCGGTCAACAAATGCGACCTGTATGTTGCGAACGGACGGACGTACGGACGGACGGACATGCATAAATCGACTCAGAAAGTGATTCTATGTATATCCCTAGAAGGAACTATGGGTCTATCTCGCTTCTTTTTGTATGTTACATACAAATGCACTAACACATAATACCCCTTACCACATAGTGGTGTAGGGTATAAAAATGCTGATTGAATCAATCTAAAATAAAACATCGGCAAAAACCAGTCACTAAGTTTCGGAAATGCAACTGACAAATTTTAGGATGCATATGTTGGGAAATTGCAGTCATGACATTATTTTATAAGGAGGCGATATATATTTTTTTAACTATGAACATTGCTGTTTCAGAATCCTTTCTTGGTGTAAGCACCTTCCATTTAACGTTGGTAATAAATTTGGTAAATACTTTGTGACCATTGGGAACCCCAAACCTGAAATTACAAAAAGTTCGGTCGAAAAATGTAGTTAAAATCCACAAAATACCGAAAATCGGGAGGTACCGTTATATAGGGGCTCTACCAAAAAATGGAAGGACCTATGTTGACAGTTTTTGGTGGAGATATTCTGTGATTACTAGGATCCTCAACTGTCAAATTACATGTACTGTGGTTAACAATTTTTGCCAATATCCTCAAAATACCGATAATCGGGAGGTACGGTTTTTTGGGTCCATACCAAAACATGGACCTATGTTGACGGTTTTTGATGGAGATCTTTTGTGACCACTGGGAACCCCAAACGTGAAATTACAGGTAGTTCGGTCAAAAATGTAGTTAAAATCCACAAAATACTGAAAATCGGGAGGTACCGTTATATTGGGGCTATCGAACTTAACCTGCCTATGGAAAAAAGACGCTCGGGTGCACAAATATTATTGCGAACGCTAGAGTGATTACAACAGACGGACAGACAGACGGACATGGCTAGAATTTTACGCTGATCAAGAATGTATATACTTTATATGGTCGCAAATGATTAGTTCGATGTGTTACAAACAGAAAAAACAAACTAAATATACCCTCCATACTATGGTGGAAGATATACAAAGTGTTAATTTCGGCAGGGCTGACAGGGCTGGAGGGTAAAAAACTCCACCATAAAATATTCTGAACTAAAATGGAACAATTTGATTCCTTTCCTGGCAACAATTTTAGGTGGAGAAGTTTTTCGACCACGGATAAAATCCTGAAAATACCGAAAATCGGTAGGTAGCGTTATATTGGGGCTATGTTGAAAAATTTGGTCTAGATATTTTGTTATTGGAGGGAAACTCAAATGTAAATTTTGGCTTAGTTATGTTAGAAAATTTATATAAAACCCTCAAAATACCAAAAATCAGGTGTCGTTATATGGGGCTAAATCAAAGTGTGGACCTATGTTTTTGGTGAAAAAGTTTTGTGGCCACTGGGAAACTCAAATATCGAATTGCAGTTACTTGTATCAAAAATTGTAGCCAAAAACCCTAAAGAAACGAAAATCGGGAGATACCGACACATGTATGTGAACGGTTTTTACAGTTAGTTGGGTCAAAAATACCGAAAATGGGAAGGAACCGTTATATGGGGGCTACAACAAAACATGGACCTACTTTGACAATTAATATAGGGGAGGTAGTTCGATCACTAAATGTAGCTACAATCCTCAAAATACCGAAAATCCGGAGGTACCGTTATATGGGGGCTATACCAAAAAGTAGTCCGATATAGCCCATCTTCGAACTTGACCTTGCAAAACTATAGCGCTCTAGCTTAATTATTGCGAACGCTAGAGTGATTAAAAGAGACGGACAGACAGACAGACGGACATGGCTAGATCGTCTTAGAATTTTATACTGATCATATATAAAATATATGGTCGCAATATATATAAAGTATATGGTCGCAAATGATTAGTTCGATGTGTTACAAACAGATGTATTACAAAAAGAATACTATGGTGGAGGGTATAATAAAAAATCTACACACCATACATAAGTTAAAAGAAAATCATATATTTTAATTGACAAATCCGAATTACAATTAGTAATATTTTATATAAAACTAGAGGACCCGGCGAACTTCGTCTCGCAGTCTGTTAGGTATTGAACTTGATGACTTTTGTTCAGACATGTAATACAATTATTGCTATCATGTTGCAGAGTATCCGAGGCCAAATGAAAATAATTTTTTACATTGAGCAAATTTACTTGTGTGAATTGTCAGCCTGTCGGAGGGAGAGGGTATTAAGAGGTTTCCGTTTTCCTCGACTCTCCTGTAAACTGACAATTACCGCAAGGAAATTTGCCTAATGTAAAGTAAGGTTAAAATACATTTTTTCAGTAAACGATGCATTTCCAGATGTAAATTAAAAATGTTGAAGCAATGTTATATCATCACGTCCATATTCGTTTCACAATCGATGGTTTTCAGAAAGGTTCGGAATCTCGAAGATGGTTCCTTTTTCATTGAGATAAAATTGTGATAACTTTTAGGGATTTCCCTGGCATTTCAATGCTGTAATATAATAATTAACTGAATTTCAACGCAGTATGAGCGATTAATGAATCTCGTCCATAAGCGTAGTCCCTATCTTGGATTTTTCCATTTAACATTTTTGATGAATCGATTAGAAAGTTAGAATCAAAGATACTTCTACAGTCATTTCAGTTTGGGACGAATGTCACCCACTTGCCGTTTAGAAGCTTTAGAATCAAAGATTTTGTATTATGAAACATTAGAATTTAAAGTTAAACTTAAGCTTGATATCTATGATAGGGAATATTATGACTGTTATTTTTTTGGCATATTCAATTTTCATAATTAAATTGTCCACTGAAGCTGTATAATGCAGTAGTTGAACCAATAATTTAAAGAGAAGAGTGTGAACAGTAAGTAGAGAGTTGTGCAAACGTAATAAAGCTCCGTTCTAACCGCCATTTGGAACATTACTTCCAGTGCTTTGGTGTAGATTTGAACGTTGAAGTTCTGACTCCCGGAAAGTTATGTCATTAACTTGTACATATTTATGGGAATAAAAATCTTCGTGGTTACTTACTTAGGTGGTCCGATACAAAACATTTCGCATAAACCGCACTAAGAATAGAATTCCAACCCCTTCTGTTTCTTGGTCTCATTCATTCAAATTTTAAATATTACGCTTTTCGTTATCGCCTTCCCGCTCTGCGTTCTGCCAAGATATTCGTTTTATAAACACATGAGATTCTGCCCAATTTTCATTACGTACGGTTAAAAACTATTTCACAACAAAACAATGAGCACCGAAATCTCTTTGCTTTTTGAAATCGATTAAATAATGTTTACACCGTTGAAACCACTAATATCCTATCGGACTAAAGTCGCCTTTTATTTTCGCTGTTAACTTGCATAAAGAATAGTTTGGATACAACAGAAAGCAAATTGTTTTTTATTAATTAATTTTTTCAAATAGATTGTAAATAAAAAAAATATCTACAGAACTTTCAAAAATTGACATAACAGAAGAACCAACATGTCATACACTGTTGATGCATGTACAATTTACCCCAAAATCTGTCCAATAAAGTGTCACGATATACTCCAAACGCAAAAGCTTGATAAAAATATGTAGAAAATTTGACTTTTTCAAAAAATATTTTTGCAAATTTTTCGCGGTTTTTTTTAGGTCTTTTCTGCCATGAGGCGATTCCGAATTGGTGCGAATTCTCAAAATCTGTTCAGCCCTTCTTGAGTTATAAGCGTAGTAACTAACATCATCCTTTTTATATATATAGATATTTTTTGTCTGTAGTTACTAAATGTTAAATAAATGTTGTAAGAAGACTGCATACGACGATAGGAAATTTATCACTACTATCGAAATTACTATAAAAATTGTCAATCAAATATTGACCGTTATTCTTTTTAAATGCCGTTAGATTCTCTGGACACTTTAGGTCAATATTGCACTAATTATTTTTAAATTGGCGCCGTCCGTCGTCCCCAAATGCCACAGTTTTCTTCGACAAGCTGACATGTATGAAAAAGGCCTTCAAGTCTTGGCACTTAGGGTGCAAGCAAAGAATCCAGGGTATCTTTGGCTCAACAACGTTTATGATGATGGAGACGGCTCAAATCCTATAGGGCAAGGATTGATAATGATAAGACCGTGCAAACGACTGCCGAACATGCAGTCCACGAACACTGTTCATGTACCTTTCAACTGCCATACTAAACTCACATCAGTAGCTTTGTGGTTACAACCTATCGATGCAGCCACAATTCTAAGCATACCTACCGCACAAAATTACAAAAATTAATTTTCCTAACAAATGGTGAGCTTGATTTGGTCCATTTGGGTACAACCTACACACATTTTCAAAATGTTTCGTCAAAGGTGGAATATGGCCCAGCGATAATGGCCCAAAAATTTTAAATCACTGAGCACGATAATGAATTGAGTATCCGATTTGGACGACATTTTGCACATCGTAAAATTTCTTCCAACGCACACCAAGTTCCAAGAAGACCCATATCGGGCAACACTCTCGGGTACCTTCTTCACCAAAGTTCAAACATTTTTGTTAGGGTTTTATTTATTTACCGAAAGTACACCATGAGGTCCTGTTTACAACGATTTTTCGTGGACAAATCCTACAATGACCAACTAAAATACCTGATAAGTTCGAACGAAGTGATTGACATTGGTCCAACCTTTGAACATTGCAATGTTTCTCCCACTCTTAAATAAAGTTCGACTGTGATTTATATCAATTTAATCCATCGACTTATCCTGCTCATGCATATATTTATGTATGTATATGCATGAGTAGGATAAGTCGATATAGGGATGTTCGTCTGTTGTAATCACTCTAGCGTCCACAAATATTGAACTAAAGCGCTATACTTTTGCACCCAAATGTCTTTTTTCCTTTCTCATATTCGAAGATGGGTGATATCTGCACATGTTTTGGTATAGCCCCCATATAACTGTAACTCCCGATTTTAGGTACTTTGAAGGTTTTAGCTACATTTGTTGACTGAACTAATCCTAAATTGGACATTTGACGTTCCCTGCAATCAGGAAACTTCTCCACCAAAAATTGTCAACATAGATCCACGTTTTGGTATAACCCCCATGTAACGGCACCTCCTGATTTTCGGTATTTTGAGGGTTTTATCTAAATTGTCTGACTTAACTAAGCCAAAATTAACATTTGAGGTTCCCTGCAATCACAAAACTTCTATACCAAATTTTTCAGCATAGCCCTCATATAACGGTACCTACCGATTTTCGGTAATTTCAGGAAAACTTCTCCACATAAATTGTTGCCAGGAAAGGAAACTAATTGTTCCATTTTAGTTTCGAATATTTTATGGTGGAGGGTAAAAAAGGTCAGCCCTGCCGAACTTAACAATTTTAATACTAACAACATTAATGCTAATTGTTTTAGACCTTAAGTATGTTTGGACGAAATCCGTTTCAGACAATTTGGAGTTGATTTAGCAATGTCAGTCTCTATGTCTGTCTGTTAGGCCGATTTGGTCCAAAATTTGGTCTTCGTAATATTTTGTCCAAACTTAGTTTAAGTTCGAAGATGGGTCATATCGGTCCACTCCCTCAGGTACCTCCCCCAAAAAAGTTCGGAAAAATTGTGCGAACGATAATTCTTAAAGGTAGTAACAGATTTGGTCCATACTGTACACATTGTGAAATTTCTTTCAGGCATATGTTCCAATATGGACTCTATCGGTCCACTCCTTCGGGTATCTACCACACAATATTTCGGAAAAGTTCAGTTTAGGACCAGCTCTCGAATCGCTTTGATTTTTGTTGTAAAAACTTGTATTCAATGCCCCCATACGACGGTACAAGTTTCATCAGGGGCAAGTCCATACTTCCTGAGAAAGTCACCCGACAGCTGTAAAAACCCGCTATGGCACCATGTGTAGTGGATGGAACGTACAATAACTCTCGAATAGATAAACCGAATCTGTCCAAAAATTGGCGGTCGTAATATCTTGTGGAAACTTAAATCAAGTTCTAGGATGGTGCGCACGATAACTCTCGAACGAATCAACCGATTCGGTCCAAAATTTGGCTTTCGTAATATTTTGTCCAAACTTAGTATCAGTTCAAAGATGGGTTATATCGGTCCACTCCTTTGTGTACCTCCCCCACAAAAGTTCAAAACTTTCGTAAAAATAGTGCGCACCATAACTCTCGAAGGCAGTAACCGATTTGCCCCATACTTTGCACATCGTAATATTTCCACGAGACATAGATCCAATTAGAATATGGACTATATATGTCAACTCCTTCGGGTACCTTTTAAACAAAATTTCGGAAAGGTGCAGCTTAGGACGTCTTTCCGAGTCGTTTTTATTTTTCTTGCAACAGGTTGCACTCAAGGACTCTTTATAATGGTAGACATTTTTTGAGTGGCAGGTCCATACTACTTGAGAAAATGACTCGAAAGCTGTAGAAAAACCCTACGGCCAGCAAGCACCACCTTTGAATTTCACCACCAGCCACGCAGGTATTTATAGATGGGCTGAAGGGAGTCTTTATAGACGAGCTGAAGGGAGTCTTTATTGACGAGCTGAAGCATTCTTTATAGACCAGCCGAATGAAGTCTTTATAATTGAGCCGAAGGGTGTCTTTAAGGTCGAGCTGAAGGGAGTCTTTATAGAAGAGCTGAAGGGAGGGTTTATAGATGTGTAGGCGGTGTTGCCGCCTGCGAATGTTTCAAACACAGCCGTACGGAGGACTTCTCTATATCTCGGAAGACTTCTCTATATCTCTAGAAGAAGTCTCTAGGCTCTAGGATCTTTGCTACTGGCGACAGGAGCGAATCGGCCTGTACGATTCACCTCTGCTGGTATCCTTCCAGGCTTCAGTAGAGGGCGGCTAACGATAGATTGAGGACACTTGTTAAATAATCCACTCCGAGTTCACCTCGTGGTATAGTACACTCCTCTTGACCCTAAAAAAATAACAAAACAAACAAACGTGTTTGGGCTTATTGTGACATATTGTTTCATAGGAAGGCGACCCATTTCCTTTTTGCAGAAATCTGAATATAGTTTTAGCTCTTTCGAAGTTCCCCACTCCAAAAGAAAATTGTCTCTCAGCCGGTAGATTTTTTGAAGATTTTATGCGTACCCAAAACGTGGATTTTTATAAAATTTTGTAGGGACTCAGATCTCCGAAGGACGCAAGAAACGTGACAATAAACTTGGTTTTCTTAAAGATTTTTAAGGGGCTCGAACGAACAGGACAATAATCGAGGTTTTCTTGCAATTTTTTAAGTGGACAATAAACTCGGATTTGTTGTATTTTTAAGGGTACCGGAAAGAGGCAATAAGAGTGAGTTTTTTACAAACTTAAGTGAAAATTTTGTGAGGGAAGGTAACCGAATGTGTTGTCCGATATAGGCCTTCTTGGAACTTGATGTAATTTAGAAAGAAAATTTACGATGTGAAAAGTTTTTGCAAAGTTTGGACCAAATCGGTTACTCCGTCCGAGAGTTGTAGCGCCCTACAGATAGACAGAACAATAAGATAAAATCATGGGAGTTTAAAGGCCCAAATCTCGGGAAGTATGGACCACAACAACTCTCGAACCGAAGACTGCGTTGGTCAAAAATATTCGCTAAAATGTTACGCTCGGTATATCATAAACGGGGCAACCGATTTGGTCCGCACTTTGGATCTCGACAATTTTTTTTTCAAACTTAGTTTATGTGCAAAAGTGAGCTCTTTCGGTCCACTCTTTGTGGTAAAATCCTCACAACCGTTCAACATTTTTATGCGGTTAAGGGTCTGTTCGAGGATTCTTTGAAAATTGTCACCGAAAGCCCTGCTTACAGCGATATTATGTTTTTCGTGGGCAAGTCCATGTTTCCTGGTATAATGCTTCAAAAGCTCTAAATTATATGGTGACCAACTGCAATTACTGGTCTGCGCGATATCCATCAAGAGGAATGACTCCCAAAATGAGACCCACTTCCTAAAAGGACTATGCCGGTCAATTCCTATAGGTACAAGATATCGGGAAAAGTAAAGTTTAGGACGTCTTTCCGAGTCGTTTTGATTTTTCTAGCAACAGGTCATACTTCTTGAGAAAATGACTCGAAAGCTGTAAAAAAACCCTACGGCCAGCAAGCACCACCTTTGAATTTCACCACCCACGTGCACAACAACTCTCGAACCGAAGACTGCGTTGGTCAAAAATATTCGCTTAAAACACACTAACCGGTCCATTCGTTTAGGTACCTCCTCTACAAAACTTTGGGCTTTAATTCAAATCCATATTTTTGTCGGCAAGTTTGTACAACCAAAATTCTGAAAACCCTCAAAATACATAAATTTTTTTGGTCAAGTCTTTCAATTCACACTGGCTGAGGGTATATCTCTGTCGGCAAAGTCGACCGATACTTGTTTGTACTTATTTACCCTGCTGTTCTTGAAGGCTGATCTGCGTATACTGATGGTATGGACGTGATACGCCGACAATAACGAATACATTTACACAGGTCATCCAGACGTGGTCTACAATCCTATGGTTCCCATAACCTAAAAAGTTATTTCAATAACATCCTGTTAAGGGTGCACGGCTCAGGAGAAACCGAACACCTTGAAATTTGGCGGTGGCCAGTACATTTGAAAACATATTCTTAATTTGGCACTGAGAAAAAAGCTTTCTGCTTAGCCACTCAACGTTCGTAATCA
The DNA here is from genome assembly GCF_047663935.1 of Musca autumnalis. Taxonomy (NCBI): domain Eukaryota; kingdom Metazoa; phylum Arthropoda; class Insecta; order Diptera; family Muscidae; genus Musca; species Musca autumnalis. The sequence goes on along the minus strand of NW_027411977.1, from coordinate 197,563,230 downwards.
TTATTCCGCGTTTTAGAACAATCTTAGCGAAGTCCATGTCAAATAAATGTGTGTTGCTTACTTTCAGGCTTGAAGAAAATTTTTGTTGCATTTTTAAGTTTTGTTGCATAGACTAAATTATTGTTGTTTTTGCTTTTTCAAGCATCTTAATTGAGTTTTTAATTCAATAGTCCTCATTAGGCACTCCCCAATAATCTTAACCGATTACTACTTAGTTTTTTTTTTTGGCAAAATACCAACCAACCAGCAATCAGCTGTTCTCTACTCATCATCATTACCTTTTAGTATTCATCATGCCTTTCATTATTTTTTTACAATTTAATGATAATCTATAATGTTTCTTTCGTTCTTTAAGCAACTATTACTCTCTGTTTAAGATATACAATAGCTAACATAAAATCCTTAACCGCACAGGTTTATGTAAAATGTTACGATACTACGAAAATACGACAACGTTGTACTCAAATATCCTTTAGAGCTCATAAAAATCTTTAGATTTCCCTTTTTTGGTCTTGTGTAGTTCTACACAAGGCGATGCTATCTTTAATGCTCAAACCTTGGAACATTTACTGGGATTTTATTACCATCTTTATAATTGCTTAAGTAACTGTGATACCTTGGATGAAGATACATGAAGAAGCACAGGTTTCTTTTGGCTTACTACTTCTATCCAGTTACCAACCACATAGTGTTGGATTTTTGAACAACAACCTTACCTTGACATGATGCCAGCAACTAACAGAATCAACTGCTGGTCGTTGGTTGGTGGAGTGTATCATCATTAAAACCAAGACATTTTGGCTACTTTGTATGTGTGGTAACGGTGGTTTGGTGTTTGGATATGGTATCTTGTCTTATGAGTATTTTGGGGGGGCTAGTGGTGTGTGTATATTTTGCCCAGGTACCCATTGGGCCACCTGCTGCACTCAATGTCTTGTAAGGAAATTGTCTAAGAAGGCTTTGAAAACAAGTAGTTGTAGTTTTGGCAATGCATGGCTGCCACACTTTACTTCCTCTAGTTAATTTATCCCAAGGCACCAGTTCGCTTGCCAGCCATGACTGCTGCATGACCAAGAAATGTTTATGCACTGCCATCCAGCCAGCCTGCCTGCCTTTCGGGTGCAATTTTCTTAAAACCTTTGGAAAAACGACTTAACAGCACCACAGTGTATAACTTTAACAACTGATACCAATTAAGCTAAGGTATTAAAAAGACAAAAACGAGAAATAACTACAAGATGGATACTTAGAAGACGTCTGCTGCTGCTGCTACCAGAAAGGACAGTGAATGAGGATGTATCTAAATTGAGCATGTTTGTGGGAGTGCTGGACTGGTTTTTGTGGGATATGTAACATTTTAAGTAAATTAGAGTTATATTTAAGTTGACATTAAATTTTAATTTTTCAAAAGGATGGTTGTTGGATATGGAATTTTATCTAGCCCTGTAGGAATAGTAGAACAACTTATAAAAAGAATCAGCCGGCTTTATCGATAGCAAAGTACCCTCAGCCTACGAATGCACAAAAAATGACAATAACAGGAGGATGGATTCAAATGTCCTTTGAACAGATTCCTAATTTAGAAGAAATATTATTTTCGTAGGTAACAAAAGAATTTTCCAGAGCACAATTTGCTGCCTTTCTAGGGTAGATATAACATACCGTTGGCCTAATTATTTCACAGACACTTCCAATAAGCACAGTCTAAATCCATAATCTGTCATATAGAAGAGCACCACTTGAGTATAGTTGAATTTTGGTCATTATGACTGTCAATGTCACAATGCCGGTCGTAAAGCCCATTGGGTTCTGAGTCCTTAACATTACACAAATATAAAGTCGGTTTTTAATTAATTTTTCATTGGAATCGAGCACAATGACCGTTTATTTTTGCAAGTGAGAAAGGAAAGTCGAAGATTCGAACCCACACAACCACCACTATGTGACATGCATGTTTTGCCTTTGATAGAGGCTCATCAGACATATCGGCTGTGGAGCGGCTTCTCTGTCATCAAACTTTTCTTCTTTCAAATGCACTTTTTTTTGTTCATAGTCAAGCTATTACTTTCAAAGGCAGCGTTAAGCGTTTGTCATGAAAGTACAACTAAATGAGCAAATACCCACCGTTGCTGTAAAAAAATTGCATTTGAAAGAAGAAAAGTTCGATGACAGAGAAGCCGCTCCACAGCCGATATACTTATATCTGAAGAGCCTGTACCTTAGTTATATATATTGAAGTAAAATGGAAAAATTAGTTTCCTTTCGTTTATGAAGAATAAATAACAAATTTCAGCAAGTTCGGTAAAACAATATGGCTAACATTCAAAATACCGAAATTCGGGAGATCCCGTTCCCTTTGGGGTTATATCAAAACGTCGATCTATACCTACAAATTACTGGCGGAAAATTTTTAGACTCAAAGAAGACTAAATATCAAATTTCCGATATTTCGGTAAAACCTTCAAAATAACGATAATTAAGAGATACGCTTCCGTGGGGGTTGTAGGAACCCGCGGACCTAAACTGATAATTCTCTTCTGGAATATTTTATAACCCCATCAAAGACTAAAAACAAGCTTCAGTCTTTCGGTGTGATATTGACGTCACAACCTTCAGAATTACGAAAATCGATAGGTACCGTTCTATGGGGGTTATATCGAAACGTGGACCTATACCGACAAATTTCTGGGAGAAAGCTTTATACCCCCGACGAAGACTAAGTACCGAATTTCAGCCCTTTCGGTGCGATAATGAGACTAAAAACTTCAAAATACCGAAAATCGGCTGTTACCGTTCAATGGGGGCTATAAGAAGGCGTGGACCTATACCGACAATTTCCATATGGAACGTTTAATACCACAAATGAGAACCAAATTTCAGCCATTTCGGTGGAATATTGAGGCCACAACCATCAAAATACCGAAAAGCGGGAGGTACGTTCTATGGGGGCTACATGAAGGCGTGGACCTATACCGAATAATTTGATATGGACTGTTTATTACCCCAAATGAAGATTGGGTTATTGTGGCCACAACCTTTAAAATACCGAAGATCGGGAGGCACTGTTCTATGGGGGCCATATGAAGACGTCGACCTACATATACTGACAAATTTCTGGGGAAAGTTTTGAACCCCCAACGAAGATGAAGTATCAAATTTCGGCCATTTCGGTGTAATAATGAGGCTAAAACCTTCAAAATGCCGAAAACCGGGTAGCACCGTTATATGCGGGCTATATCAAAACATGAACCGATATAGCCCATTTGCAATAGCAAACATCCTAGGAGTAATAGAATCTTCTATACCAAATTACAAGGCTCTATCTTGAAAATTGTGATCTGTATCAAGATTTCAACAGATGGACGGACAGACGGACGGACAGACGGACATGGTTATATCGACTTTACTTTATGGGGTCTCCAATGAATATTTCGATGTGTTGCAAACGGAATGACAAATTTAATTATACCCTCCATATTATGGAGGATTGTACTAAAATTATCTTCGCCCTACTAGGCAAAATTTAAAAAAAAAGACGTTAAGTTCGGCCGGGCCGAACTTTTTATAGTCTCGTCGCTTTTGCTGGGAAACTTGATTTAATTCTGGTATTTGACCACCAGGCATGTAGTGAACGGATTAAAGGGAATGAACTGTTAGTTCTCTTAAACTGAGATTTCTAAGTTGTCTGATACCTTTCCAATTAGCTTTTCCTAGGTTAGGGAAAGTACGCTTTTCAGAGCTTATGAAAATGGGTGGTCTGTTACTAAGGCGATAAGAGGAAGGTGGTATGTGTCTGAGTAATTTATCACACCGACTGCCACAAAGGTGATGTCTGACGAGGTGTGGTAATCTCCTATCATCCTCGTAGGAGCGCACAGAGGGGAAACATAGGCCTAAAGTTGCTCAAAACTCAAAATATGAAAATCGTTTTTTTATGAAAAAATGTTGATAAACGGCAACCAGACTCTTTTCTACATTTGCTATAACCATCCTCGACTTTGTAAGATTATCCAATCAAATGCAGCAGTCGATTGAACTCAGCCATACTGAAACAAAAAGTAAATTTTCGAAAACTAATAAATTAGGTGAACATTAAAATGACATTATTTTCGCGAAAATTTATATTTTTCAAGATTTATTGTTTTTGTACAGTCTCCGAACAAGATTAGCATTTAAAAGTTTCAGATTGATTTTACATCTTTGCTCTTTAATAATGGTGATACATATCCTCTTTACGAAAATTTTTTATGATAATTTTTAAGATTACTACAATTTCAATAGTGAAAAAGTCTATTTCCCCGTCGTTTCCCGACCATAGTTTCTTCTAATGTTTTATGCGCTTGAGTCTCAAATATCAGATTCAGTCATAAAAAATTGCGCATATTTGCGCCATTTCGAAAAAATCTAATTTTTCTTAACTAAAATATGAAATATTTTTATATGGAATTGCAAGGTTTACTCACACTAAATTTTGTTCCGCCTTATAACAGGGGCTCTTATTTATCAGAATAAACCAACACCTATCAAATATGTTTGCATTATTCAGAAACATTCACGGCTTTTCTCATGTGAATTGAGAAAAATTTAATTTAAGTAAGTTTCAAAAAATAAAATTTGGAATGAAATATATGTATATGGGACTATATATACATCTGTACCAATTTGTTTGAAAATTGGCTCAATGGCTAGTGGCTAGGCTAGTTCAGGTTGCATGTGTCAAATTTCAGTGATTTTGGTGCATTTTTATCTCATATCAGATGCGAATATATATGGAAGCTGCATCCAAATCTGGACCGATTCATTATTTTCTATAGGATTAATCCTTGCACAGAAGATATGCTTTGTGCAAAATTTTATATCAATCCGACTATAAATGAGCTTTCTAGGGCTTTTGATCAACTTTTAACACATGTTTCCCCTCTGTGGAGCGTCTCGTTCACTGTGTCAACTGTGGAGCCATCAGTTGATCGGCCTGCTCTTCTCCGACTTATAAGTCTATTTCGCTGAATCTGTTGTGGAGATCATCGTAGTGTGGAAAATACTGCGTTTATTGTTGTTGAGGAGACAGTGGGGTGCCTCATATTTCAACGACGACGATGCATGCGACAACGAAATTGGAGGCACACTGCCAGATGTTCTAGCACAGCTGGCTAAGACCAGAACAGCCTCAGAAGTGCATCCATTCTCTACAGCATTTTATCTCACCGATGTTGACACATATCGGATGCAGATTTGGCAAACGAAATAGATCCACGCCCGGGGGTTTTCTCTATCCCGGTGAGTACCAAAAGAGCTCGGAGTAGGCATTCCGGAATATACAAGGGCTGAACGAAAACTATATGGCCTAGGTAACACCGCGTGTTGCCAGGCTCTATTTGAAATTTTTTTTGGAAAGTTTGACAGTTTTTAGCCTATACCTACTTAGAACAGTTTGTCATACGACCTTGTGTTGTTTACAGTGACTGGAAAAAATCAATTTGCAAAAAAAAATGGAATTTACTTGTAAACATTTTGGTCCGATTATTTTTCACAACTTTCGATGTGGATAATCACGGCAAGAGTGCATAGATCAAATTAAGTCTTTGTATGTCTATAAAGGACCATACTACAGCATTATAAAAAACTGGTTTTATGAATTCAATCGTGACCGACACTAGCCAAAAAAACATAGGTCGAGAGGGTCGCCCCAAATCGGCCATTGTGTCAGAAAAAAATTAAGCCGTGCGGGAACGGATAATGCAAGATCGCCATGTTATATACCGTGAGATAGAGGCACCCTTGGGCGTTTATTCCACCAACTAACATTTGATGTTGGATGTAAAACTGGCCGCAAAAATTGATTTTTCTCGTTAGATCCAGCAAAATTGTACAATCGCTCAAAAATAGGCTCTTGTGGTTTGGTGCAAAGAAATTGTGAATAGAAACGATCGTTGTGCTTCAAACGACGTTTATAAGTTCGTCACAGACGACGAATCTTGGATCTATGCTTAGGAGCCCGAAACAAAATAGGAATCAACCTTTAGGTTTTCGAAAGCGAGCCAAATCCAACGAAAGTTGTCCATGTAGGAAACACTTCGATGCAAATGGTCGCCTGTTTCTTCGGCAAAACGGACCGTGTGGCGACTATACGGCTTCAGAAATGTACGACGGTTAATTTATTTGCCTGAAGTCTCCTGAGAAATTCGAAAAACGAACAAGAGAAGACGAATCATTCTGCATCATGACAATGCGAGCTTTCACACCTCGATTCAAACCACCGCCTGTTTGACCGGACAAAACGTGGAATTGAGGGTTCATCCGCCGTACGCACCTGACTGGGGATCCAATGACTTTATTTGATTCCAGCATATTAAGAAAAAGCGTCGTCAACGATTTTCTTCGCCAGAAGATGCTGTAAAAGCGTTCAAAACCCATATTTTGGAGGTGTCTAAATCGGAATGGGCAAAAGGGATTAAACAATTGTTTTGAGCGCATGGAAAAGCGAATAAATTATGTGGGAGACTACTTAAGAAAACAACAAAACTATTTTTATTGGTAAATATTCGTTTTTGCATTATTAGGCCAGAAAATAATCGTTCAGCCCTCGTATTGGCGCTACCATGGTGAAATAATATAATAATTTGTGTCGGTCTCCTATCGTTTAGTTAAAACTTATCCTTTAACTAGAAACTTCAATGGGTAATAGATCTTCGGGCGGCATATTGGACAGATACACAAATTGGCTACGAATTAAAAATGTTTACCCCATATGTATCCCAATTTGAGACATCGCTTCGGCCGGAATTTAAGACTTCTTCCTTCGCGCATCTTTAAATCCGCTGAACTTTGAAAGCAAATAATCCGAAAATATTGAATCCAACCAACACACTGCAAAACAAAAGGTCTGTCTGGTTATCCTAAAACTTGTAACAATTTGTGCCAATTGTTGCTGGAAGTCGTCTGTTAACACAAAAAAAAAAAACAGCAAAATAGAGCAAATCGAGAGAGACATTTTGTCAGTTCTTTTAGTGAGAGTTTGCAAGTTCTTGCTGGACAAATTTCTTCTAGCATGCACTTGCAAACTCTTCTTCTTCTTCCTGAAAACAATCAGCTGTTTTTAGTCGTTCGGTGATTTATGTTTGTGAAAATGAAAAACAATTTTATTGTGGAAATAGCAAGCTTAATTGTATTGTTTTTTTCGCAAAGTTTAAAAATTCCTTTTTTGGGTCATTTTCTTTTTTATTTTAAATAAAATACAACATTTTTGCTTCCTTTGGTTCCCTTATTGGCGGAAAATTTGTTCTGTTTTGGCAAGCCAGCTGATTGCTTGCTGGTTTCTGCTGAGAAGGTGTCTGTATTCTTTTTACAATTTTCGTGCAAAAGAGAATAAATCTCCTTACTCTCTGAGAACGTTGTTGCTGGACAATTCTTGCTGGGAAAGTAACCAGATAGACCTAAGTAAGGTAAGAAGACGCTGGGAGCTGCTTGTACCGACGCATGGTGGTTCAAAAATGGATTTTCCTGGCCAAAAATCAAAACCTTGATTTGTCAAAGACATTTAATTTCTATATGAGATTCGGTAGTAAACATATTAAAACAAAAAAATAGGTCAAAATATTGGAAGGTGTGGACGTGGGGTGCCCCTGAAGTCGAACCTTTTCCCCATTTTTGGGAAATACGTAATTTTGGCAAATTTCTGGTGAAAGAAGTAGCTATTTCTCGAAAACTATAACATGTATTGTGCTCATTGTTTTTTTATAAGGTAGTATGGATTGTGGCCTTTGAAAATCGCTTCAATAAATTACCGTGGCATGAGGTATTTTATTTTCCCTCAGGTACTAAATTTTATGAAATTCCAAATTTAGTGGACTAAAACTTTTGTGAAATAACATGAAACAATGTTCTGATTTCACATAAAGATACCGGAGACTCCCCTCTTTCAGCCCATATATACTTTTGTAACCGTCCCGTTCCGGCGTTTAACACTTTTTTAAATTTATTGAAATCGCATGGGTAAAAATGTGTGTTTTTTCCCATATGAATTACATGTTTTTTACACAAATGGACATTTTTTGGGTATATGAGTTTTTAAACGAGTTATATAAGTTTTATGAAAACCCAAATAGAATTTTTTTACTTTTTAAAAAAATTTAAATATTTTGTAATTTTTTTTTTTCGTTTAAAAGTTACAGAATTTTGACCAAGAAAAACGTGCGACGCACTTCTTTTTCTTGATCATAAGGATCCGTCGACCATGAGATAGTTAGGTACAGCAACGAAAGACAACTAACGGGATAAATTTTCGCTTCTAATATAAATAGTTATGAAAACCCCCTCTTGGATAACATAGTGTCATTTAAAGATTTCGATCATATAAGTTTAAAAAGGCTATCTATGGCTAAGTCAATTTAACTCTCTATTCAAAGTTATGAACCAGCGAATTCATTGATTAACCTTCACGCACTATATTCAGCTTTTCGCCTCATCATCATCGTCATCATCAGTGTTGTTGGTATGCCAACATGATAACCTCATATGCAAATTGCGAATTTGTGTTTTGGACCAAAACAAAAAAGGAGCGATAATGGTGATTTCCAAAAAAGGGATGCGCGAGGTCAAGCTATTGGTTCCACTGAATATAAAGGTAATACACGTTAGCCATGAAGGTTTTAGGCTTAAAACTTTTTTTCAGTATGTATATTAGACAAACATAGGGGGGAATATGATGCCAGGCAACAATTGAACGGTGGCAAATGCATGCGAAAATAAAGTCAAAGAGTGACTTGGTAAACGAATTGCGGAACAAACACTTTAACACACTCACACATACACATCCATATCTAAATACAATAGGCAAAAATTCAAAATGACTATAACCGAAAAAAGGCATGGCAAAATTGGACATTGTGAGCGAACATGTTTTCTGGAGCTAACTAACATGTTTATAAATCGATGCATCATCAGCAGCACAACAAGCAGCAACAGTAGTTAGTAGCAAAACCTTGTAGGATCAACATCAACATAATCATGAGTAACAAAACAACAACATGAAAAAAACTTTGGCACACACAGGTGTAGTAGTAGTAGCAGTGGAGGAACTTAAGTGGACATCAACAGAAACAGAAGCCTTGGTTGTGTTGTAGCCTCACAGCTATAAAATCATTAGCATTTCCAATGCATTGTCATGTTCAATGAATGCAACGAAAACGACAATGGCACCGAACCAATGTGATGACGATAGACGTTGGTTGGATGTTGGAACATGGTGTTGTCACCCCCATACCTAAGCCCGTTATGCAAAACAACAACAACAACTCATTGGGATTAGAGTATTTTAAAATCCAATTAAATCAACCCCCATTGTGCAGAGTGGCAAAAATTGTTCTAAATCGCTGTTGTGTTGTGTTAATGTTAACGTTTTTTCATTTTTTTGTTTTTGGTTCTTTGTTTTCTTGCTCTGGGTGCTGTAGCTTGCTTTGAATGCAGGAAACCCAATTGATGATGATGACGACGCGATGAGAGAAAACAAGCTTTTATTTCCATGAATGTTGTTATCATTGCCACTGATTGCCATGTAATGCTGTAGTTGAAGTTAGGACACCTTCCACATCCGCCGACACTAATTTCTTTTGGGGCCACAACCAATATGAATTCAAAACAATGTTCTTACTTCCGCGCCATGGGTGCAGAAGTCGCAGTTAAAGCGGGAAAACAAGAAATTTTACTTTACTATGCTAAATACGGTGTTATGGATTATCGCCTCGAACTCGTCTGAGATATTTATGTATGTACATAAAGGGTTAATACTTTTGTAATGAAATAAATGAATTTATGGTAAAATTATGGAAATGACCAGCGATAGTTTAAATTAACAGAAAAAAATAAAATACAATAATTTAAAAACAAGTGAGCAAAGGCTATGGTCGGGGCCGACTATGTGATACCTTACACCACTACCCCTGTGCAACCGATTTTCACTCGTAAACATTTCTTTTATGGATATACTAAAGTTTTCACCTATCAGGCTTTTATACCAAATAACTTTATTTTTTTTTATATTTGACTACTGTCGATATCTACTTGGTATTGATTGAAAGCTTCACTGGTATTCTTGATTAGCATTTAACATGTCTTTAACACTAAAGTAAAATCTTCAATATATTAAAATTTTGATAGCTTAGCACTTTTTGCAATAATTCTGATATTTTACCATAAATTCCACATTTTGTATTAATTTCTCTATCCTTGGAATATGTTGAACAAATATCTGACATGGAAATAAAATTCCATAAATTGGAATATCCCAGCGTCTTGTTCACAATCACAAGCATTTCACCAATTTTGGTAACGCAATTGGGAACATTTTTAAACTTAGAATGTCTACATTGTTGAAACGCTTCCAACCAAAGCTGAGATACTCGTCAGTGCAATTCAAATAAAAGATGGGAAAGTGGGATGTGCCCCAATCTCTTTTGCATCATAATAAAGGTGATATTTTCCTTACCGTTGACGGGCTTTCATTTTGGAATACGACTACTCCAATAAGCTTGTTCCTTTATTGGACCTTCATTAACACCCAAAATTTCGTGAAGATCCAATCAAAATCGCGACGTGTAGGGTGAATACAAAAAAATTAAAAAAGTGGGATGTATTACCGACTATTGCGATATGTCCGTTATTTGACAACCTATGCCAACCTACGTTGCATTATTGCAAATATGAGATTTTCTACTTTCATAGTCAGACTTTGTTTTCGGAAGGTCCCCGACAAAAGCTGTGATATTCGCGTTATTATTAAAATCGTAAAAATGAAAAGTTGGGTTTTATTTGCGACTATTGTGATATCTTCGTTGCTTGAACACCTACGACAACCTACTTCACATAGTTAGAAAGGTGATATTCTCTACTTTCATTGTCAGGTTTTGCTTTTGGTATATCCCCTATAGGAGCTGAGATATTCTTTGGGAAAAAACGTTGACTTTTTCTCCAAATAACTTTTGTGTCCATTCCGAGCCCTAAATATTATGCTACCATCACCAAAATCAGCAGGCTTCTTCCCCTCCGGGACCCCCATCAACACACAAAATATGGTGACGATCCGATCAAAGTTGCGACATGTAGCGTGATTACAAAGTTTAGATCAATGCCGTTCTTTGGCATTGTTATAGTTACGAAGTTTTTCGGCAATTCATACACGACCCGAACGCAACGAAAGCGCACACAAAAGAGAGCAAATGTTTTAATTTGTTTTTGTTTTGCACCATGCGTGCATAAACCTTACTAACACACTGTCAAAAGTTGCATATATTCAGAATTTTGTGTGCCCTCTTCTTGGTCGGCAGTGGTTTAGATGGACAGACGGACGGACGGACACACATAGCCAGATCGACTCAGCTCGTCGAGACATTTATTTTGGTATATATATGTATGGGTCTACGACCATTATTTCGATGCTTTACAAACTTTTTGACCAAAACCAACTTATAATACCCTCCCCACATAGTGGTGTAGGGTACAATTATCATGAGAGGCGAGCGTCGGGTCGGGGCTATAGTCGGGTCGGGGCCGACTATGTGAAACCCTACACCACTACCCCTATACATAAGCTTTTGACTGGTAACATTCAAAATATTAAAATTGGGATAGCTTAGGAATTTGCTCTGAATGTCTTCATTAGTACAGGTCAATTTTGTTAAAACGCATTTAAGTGCATCGTCAGTACAAATCAAATAAAACAAGTAAATAAGCGTTAAGTTCGGACGGGCCGAACTTTTCATACCCTCCACCATAAAATATTCTGAACTAAAATGGAATAATTAGTTTTCATTCCTGTCAGATAATGTACATAAAATGTTTCATTCGGTGGGCCCTTTTTTATGGTGCCTATATCTAACAATATATGTTGACAATTTTTGGTGGGCTAGAAATTGGTAGGTACCGTTATATAGGGGTTATAATAAAGCATGTAGCTATGTTGACAGTTTTTGATGGGAGCCTTTAATGTCAAATAACTCATAATTCGGTTAAAAATTGTAGCTAGAATCCTCAAAATACCGAAAATCGGTAAATAACGTGGGAACTTCAAATGTCATTAACAGCTAGTTCGGAGGTATGTGGGCTATACGAAAATATGAACTTAAATGAAAAATTTTTGTTGGCTTTTAAATTTCAAATAACAGAAAGTTCGTCCAAACAAGTAAAAAAGTATCAGTCGGCTTTGCCGACAGAGATATACCCTCAGCCTGTGTATATTGAAACAATTCTTTTCCAAAAAACGCATGTATTTAGGGAGTTTTAAAAACTTGGGGCGTTTGAACTGACAAAAATGTTGATTAGGATTTAATATCAAAAGTTTTGCGGAGGAGATACTAAAAATAATGGATCTCCAGCCACTACATATGGTACCATAGGGGTTTTTTAGAACTTCAGGGATGCTTGCTCAAGAAGTATGAACTTGCCCCTGAAACAACTTTTACCATCGCAATTGAGGCAGCAATGCAAGTTGCTTCAACAAAAATCAAAGTGATTCGAAAGCAGGTCTTAAAGTGAACATGTATCCGAAATTTTGAGTGGGAGGTACCGGATGGAGTGGACAAATATAGTCCATATTTGAACCTGATCTATATCTGGTAGATATATTAGGATGTGTAAAGTATGGACCAATTCGGCCACTCTCTTCAAGAGTTATTGTACGCACAATTTTTCCGAACATTTTTGAACTTTTGTGGGGGAGGTACCTGAAGGAGTGGACCGATATGGCTTATCTTCGAACTTAAACTATGTTTGGACAAAATATTATTAAGGCCAAACTTTGGACCGAATCGGCAGACCTGTTCGAGAGTTATTTTGCCCTCCAACCTCCTCACACGGTGTCATAGGGGTTTTTTGCAACTTTCAGGCTATTTTCTCAGGAAGTATGGACTTGCCCCTGATGAAACTTATACCGTCGTATGGAGGGCAGTGAATACAAGTTGCTAAGGCAAAAATCAAAGCGATTCGAGAGATGTTCCTAAACTGAACTTTTCCAAAATTTTGTGTGGGAGGTACCCGACGGAGTGGACCGATTGAGTCCATATTAAAACCTGATCTAAGTCTGGTACACGCTCCACGATGGGCAAAGTATGGACCAAATCGGTTACACCCTTCAAGAGTTATCGTGCGTACAAATTTTCCGAACATTTTCGAACTTTTGTGGGGGAGGTACCGGAAGGAGTGGACCGATATAGCTCATCTTCGAACTTAAACTAAGTTTGGACAAAATATTACGAAAGCCAAAATTTGAACCGAATCGGTTCATCCCTTCGAGAGTTATCGTGCGCTCCAGCCAGCCAGACAGACAGACAGACAGACGGACGGACATTGCTCAATCGACTCCAAATTGTCTGAAACACATTTTGTCCAAACATACTTGGGGTCTAAAACCATTATTTCGATGAGGCACATTTTGCCCGTATGAAAGTGTATATACCCTTCATAGCCTAAAGGCTGAGGGTATAAAAATAAAGCTAAGGTACGGAAAATCGGGAGGTTTGTTTTGGGGCTATACCAAAACATGGACCTACGTTCGGTTAAACATTTTAAGTAAAATCCTCAAAGTACCGAAAATCGGGAAGTATCGTTATATTGGGGCTATGTTGAAAATTGTTGATGCAGATGTGTGGTGACCACTACAACCTTCAAATGTCAAATTACAGTTAGTTCGGTTAAAAATTTTAACTAAAATTGCCAATTACTGAAAATTTGGAGGTACCGTTATATGGGAGCTATATTCGAATATGGACCTATGTTGACAATTTTTATGGAAAGATGTTGTGACCACTTAGAACTTCAAATGTCAAATTACTGCTAGTTCGGTTTAATATTGTAGTTAAAATCATCAAATTACTGAAAATCGGGAAGTACCGTTATATGGGGGCTTTCTTGACAATTTTTGGTGGAGAGGTGTGGTGACCACTAAGAATTTCAAATGTCAAATGTTCAAATTACAGATAATTCGGTTAAAACTTGTTGGTAAAATTCTCAAAATACCTGAAATCGGGCGGTAACGTTATATGGGGGCTATTCTAAAACATGGACCTATGTCCACTAGTTATATAAGGTTATTGACATTTAAGAACCCTAAATGTCAATTGATAGCTAAATCAGTCTGAAAATGTAGATAAAAACGTCAAAATACCGTAAATCGGGGGTACCGTTATATGGGGATATACCAAAACGTGGACCTAGTTCCACAACTTTTGTTATATAAGTTTAGTTACACTTAAGAACCCTAAATGTCAAATTATAACTATATCGGTGTGAAAATGTAGCTAAAAACGTCAAAATACCGTAAATCGGGGGGTACCGTTATATGGGGGTTATGCCAAAACGTGGACCTATGTCCACAAGATTTGTCACATAAGTTTATTGACATTTAAGAACTTCAAATATCAAATTAAAGCTTCATCGGTCTGAAAATATAGCTAAAACGTCAAAATACCGTAAATCGGGGGGTACCGTTATATGGGGGCTATACCAAAACGTGGACCTATGTCCACAACTTTTGTTATATAAATTTATTGATACTTAAGAACCCTAAATGTCAAATTATAGCTTAATCGGTCTGAAAGTGTAGCTAGAAACGTCAAAATACCGCAAATCGGGGGTACCGTTATATGGGGGCTACACCAAAACGTGGACCTATGTCCACAACTTCTAATATATAAGTTTATTAACACTTAAGAACCCTAAATGTCAAATTATAGCTACATCGGTCTGATAATGTAGCTAAAAACGTCAAAATACCGTATATCGGGGGGTACCGTTATATGGGGGCTATACCAAAACGTGGACCTATGTCCACAGCTTTTGTTATATATGTTTATTGATACTTAAGAACCCCAAATGTCAAATTATAGCCAAATCGGTCTGAAAATGTAGCTAAAACCGTCAAAATACCGTAAATCGGGGGGTACCGTTATATGGGGGCTATACCAAAACGTGGACCTATGTCCACAACTTTTGTTATATAAGTTTATTGACATATAAGAACCCCAAATGTCAAATGATAGCTACATCGGTCTGAAAATGTAGCTAAAAACGTCAAAATACCGCAAATCGGGGGGTACCGTTATATGGGGGCTATACCAAAACGTGGACCTATGTCCACAACTTTTGTTATATAAGTTTATTGATACATAAGAACCCTAGATGTCAAATTATAGCTAAATCGGTAGAAAAATATAACTAAAAACGTCAAAATACCGCAAATCGGGGGGTACCGTTATATGGGGGCTATACCAAAACGTGGACCGATATAGCCCATCATCGAAGTGGACCTGCCTGCAAACAAAAGACGCTTTTTCCCAAAATTTCAGCGTCCTATCTCCATTTTTGTCGATGCTAGAGTGATTACCACAGACGGACAGACGGACGGACGGACGGACGTGCTCAGATCGACTTAGAATTTTACCCTGATCAAGAATATATATACTTTATAGGGTCGCAAATGAGTATTTCAATGCGTTACAAACGGAAAAACGAACTTAATATACCCTCCATACTATGGTGGAGGGTATAAAAATGTGAGCGCTGTAAAATTTTCTTTCCATAAAAACCTAAGTTGAGTTATGACGGCATTTGATTTTTATTCATAAAGATATGGTGTTTTTTTACATATGGCAATGGGAAGTACCCCGCCCCCTTGGAAATTCAAGAAAATATGCATCCTATTTCTACCGAAGGCTATCCCCGTACATTCCCTGAAAATTTCAGGAAAATCGGTTCAGTAGTTTTTTAGATGTAACATATTTGAAAAAGTGGCCGTGTTCAAGTCCTAGGGTCCTAAAAAAGTAAGTAAGGTCGGGTACACAACCACAATTGTCTCATTTCGAAACCGATACATTTGTAATTATTTTAAATATAGCATTTTTAAAAAAAAATATGGTATAGGGGAAGTACCCCGCCTCCTCCGAAACTAAGTTTTATAGCCTATTTACACCAGGGGCCATCCCTGTACATCCCATGACAATTTCAGGAAAATCAGTTCAGTAGCATTTGTAGAAAAGATTAAAATTGAAAAAAGGGGTGTAATAGTGTGTGTGGTCTGATTTTCTTTGCATAAAAACCTAAGTTGGGTTATGATGAACATTTAAAAAAATAATTATCCATATCGGTCCAGCAGGTCTCAACTGATGTCATTGCCAACGAACGACATTTGATTTTTATTATATAGGGTTAATATGAAATAAATTGCAAAAATAGCAATAGTAACTTAGGCCGTCAGCTACTGTCAATTTTTAATGTATTAAAAATATTATATTTTTACAAAAAACTCCAAATATTTTAACTTTAAATTAATTCCCCCATTCCAATCCATATTTTTTTCAAACAAATAATCATCCTTTTTTAATTGCAATTTCCAGTTTTCCAGCTTTGCTGACAAACGCAATATTACAAAGAAAATCAAAGTAAAACAGAAGAAATGTAACACACAAAAAAACAGAAAATCTTTTTTAACTTTTTTATGACGTTGTTGTTGTTTTCATTTTGTGTTGGTCCTTTACGGACAGTATATCTCATCATAAAAATGTCATCAACATGGTATTATTGTTGTTTTTGACCTTTTCCTCTACGCTTTATTTGCTGTTATCGTTTCATAAGAGTGTGTAAAAGCAAAATAAAAACAACAAATATTCAAACATTTTTACATGTATATTGTCCTTTCAACTCCATCAGCACCCTGGGTCCCATGGTGTGTTTCGTTTGATGATGACTTTTTTTGGTGAGTTCTCTGTTATGAATTCCATTTTTTTTTTCTTTAACTGGGCCTCACTCAGATGGGTTAACGCAAATATTGCCTCAAACGTTTTGACCAAAATCTCGGTATGTTGTGAACAAACGTAAATGTGGACAACTCAAACCCTAAATGTATTACGTTGCCTTGTCCAAGAGTAGCAAAAACAACAGCAACAAACGCAATCTCAACAAAAAGAAGTGAAATTGTTAAAAATGGAAAAAAAATCGAGCAAGTACAACATGATGATGATGGTGTTTCTGATGGCCAGCATCACTAGGGGGAGCATCGAAATATGGTATGGAAAAAAACTGGGAACAACAACCGGTAAAATGAGTATGGAAATGTAATTTCCAACGTTGTTCCGCACCACAACTTTGTGCTGAACTGTAAAGTAAAAACAGCATCCTGCGAAACAATTTTTTGCATATCTTTTAGCCTTTGGCTTTAAAATGACAATAACAAGCCGGCCGATCGCTGGGTCGGTTGGTTGGCCAGTTACAGTAGAAGGGTTCATGATGCTACATTGGTAAAACAGTTTCACCCCTTATTAAAGCCAGTACTCGTTGTTGTTTTTTCTTTCTGGCATACACCATTAGCATGGTAACTGTACCCCCCTCTTAAAGCTCCAAAAGCAATTTCATTACCATCTTTTATTGTGTCGTTGCTGTTGTTGAGGGAAAAAATAAAAAATCAAACAAAAAAATTTGACGACAACTTTGACCAGCTAAAGTTGAAACAAGTTCAGTTTTTTTCTGCTGCCTCTGTGCTTCAAGGCGCTTTGAATAGCTGCTGCCATGTCATTCAACGCATTGGAATATGGAATTTGTCAGTTGATTTTTTTTTATTTGAAAATGGCATTTCAAATTGCAAGTAAATTGTTTATGAAATTGCTACAATTTTTCTCATAAATTAAAACGGAGAGGGAGGGCGATGAGTTGGTAGCTATTGGCTACAAATTGAATAGAAAATATTTTTGAGGAAAAATTAAATTCCTGTCACATTTGACAGTGGAAATTTTACTCAACCTAAGGAATTATTTTTGTTAGTTCTGAAAGCACCACGAAAGTAACAAAGCCTTGCAGATGAATATAGGACGATTTCCACACAATTACTGGTTTATTGAAGGCCACCTAAATAAGCCGAACTAAGAATATATTTCCCCTCGAATTTATTTTGTTGCCCTTCTTTCTGAATTTGGACTATAGTGTTTTTTGATCGCATGCGGCCCCTATTTTTACGCCTTTTTAAAGAGTTCATCATTTCTTATCTCCATCATATGGCCTAGCCAACACAATCTTTGTTACTCGATTCTCCTCAAACGCAGGCAGATTGGCCTTTTGACCATTGGGAACATTTTTCATTCAAACACATTAAGTACTGTTTTATGTGCTTGCGCAAATATGCATGCTTCGAAGCCATACATTAGGACTAGCATGATTGCTTACCTTTGACCAAAGAAGCATCTGTTGGCCAATATTCGCCTTGTTTTTCACAATAGATGTTGTTTATTGTATTTATGGTGGACCCGAGGCAGAAAAATTCTTAAACGATTTCAAAATTGTATACACCAACAGTTAGTCCGAGCACCATGGACGCATTGCGCGTCGACAATATCAACTTATTCTTGTCGCCGTTTACCGCCAGGCCCACTATAGCGGATTCTGCTTCGACGTTCTTAAAGGTAATATTTACTTTAGCAAAGGCATTTTCTTCTGACGTTTACATTAGGATGTTGAAGAGATCACACGAAAGGCGGTCTCCCTGTCTGAAACCTCTTTTGGTACTGAACTCTTCGAATAGCTTCTTTCCTATTTTAGCCGAATGAGCTTTGCGGGGATAACAAATTCAGACATGGTTGGATTACCATTGAACGTAGGTGGCTGTGGAAGGATGCCTTATAATCGACAAAAAGGTGATAGGTGTCGATCTACATTTCTCGGGTCTTCTCCAGGATTTGCCACATGGTAAATATCTGGTCATTGGTGGATTTGCGGCGTCTGTAGCGCAATAATATGGCACAATTATTTCATTGACCACAGGCGTTAGTCACACAATATTCCCGACACTAATGCCCCTATAATTTGAGCATACAGCCTTATCTCCATTCCTGGAATACTCCCGTTTCAATCATCGGGTACGCATTCATCCTGCCAGATAGTACTAAATAACAGATGTATATACCTTATCAGATTGTCACCTCCAGTATTGAACAGCTCGTCTAGCAAACATCAGCTACTGCTGTTTTTTAATCTCCAGCCGGTTCATTACTGCCTTTACCTCATCCTGGCCGGCAGTTTACAATCAAACCATCTTCAGAGAATAGATCTGTGGTATGTTAAAACAAACAAACAGTGTTCCACAACATCCCATACGGGACAAGGGAGACTTCTCTCATATCAATGAGTGCACCCCGATTCGCCGAGTCCGAACGGTGTGTCTTAAGACATCACTTGTGGAGAAGTTTTTCAAGGCTGATATACTCAGGAAATGTCGCCAACATTACTGAGGGGTATTTTGCCACCGTTGAAAAAAGTTTGATGTTGCCTGGCCGGGGAATTGAACCCCCGACCTTCTGCGTGCAAGGCGGGCGTGCATACCATTGCACCACGGTGGCACCCTCTTTGGTATGTTCGTCATATTATTTTCATAAACTGTGAACACTATCTGTATCAGTTACCATATTACATTGCTCGTCTCTACAGAAGGATGTCTCTGTACCAAAGTCATCAGTTTGATGTTTCACTCCTTGCAAAATGTTCGGACTTGATCTTGGCTCCTGTACATCTCGCGTTTTCACATTCCCCTTTTTGCATTCTCACTGTTTTCTGGGACAAAGACGTTTCCCCTATTTCCTTTACTCCGCGTTGCAGAGTAGGCATATATTACGCTTCCTTCTCTTCTGTATTAGCACGACACTCCTGGTCATATCATGGGTTCTTTGTTGTAGACCTATGGTATTTAAGTATGCATTTTGCGGAAATTTCAAGAAGTGTTAAAAAAATTCAAGCCTCTTTTGGACCTCCAAGAAATTTTAAAAATGCCACACCTCTTTTGGACTTCCAAGAATTCTTAAAAAAATCTGCGATTGTTGTGGACCTCCTAGAAATTTTAAAAATTCCGCGCCTTTTTTGGACATCCTCTTGGATCCTTTTAAAAAATCCGCAACTCTTTCGGAAACTCCAAAAATTCTTTAAAAAAATCCGCAACTCCTCCCGAAGCTTCGAAAATTCTTTAAAAAAATTTCACGCCTCATTTGGAAATTCCAAATTGTTTAAAAATATTCCCGCCTCCTGTGCACTTCCAAAAATTGTTTACAAAGATCCACGCCTCTTCAGGACCTCCAAAAATTTTAAAAGTATACAACCCGTTTTAGGACCTCCACAAAATGTTTACAAAAAATTCACGCCTCCTTTGGACCACCAAAAATTCTTTAAAAAATCTACGCCTATTTCGGACGAAAAGTTCTTTAAAAAAATCTACGCCTATTTCGGACGAAAAGTTCTTTCAAAAAATCTACGCCCACTTTCGGACGAAAAGTTCTTTAAAAAAATCTACGCCTATTTCGGACGAAAAGTCAAATGTTCCTTAAAAAAATTCTACTCCCTTTATGGACCTCCAAAAATTCCTTAACAAAATTCCACTCCCTTTATGGACCTACAAAAATCCTGTAAAAAATTCCACGCCTCTTTGGAACTCCAAAATTTTTTTAAAAAAATTCCAAGCCTCTTTTAGATATCCAAAAATGGTTTTCAAAAATTCCACGCCTCTTTGGGACCTCCGAGTATTCTTTAAAAAAATCCACGCCTATTTTGGATCTACAAAAATTGTTTTCAAAAAATTCACGATTCTTTTGAACCTTCAAAAATTCTTTACAAAAATCCACACCTCTTTTGGGCCCCCAAAAAATTGTGTACAAAAAATCCGCGCCTTTTTTGGACCTCCAAAAATTGTTTACAAAAAACCCACAGCTCTTTTGGACCTCTTAAAATTGTTTACAAAAAATCCACGCCTCTTTTGGACCTCCAAAAATTGTTTACAACTAATTCACGCCTCTTTTGGACCTCCAAAATTGTTTACAAAAAATCCACACCTCTCTTGGACCTCCAAAATGTATTTAGAAAAAATCCACGCCTCTTTTGGACCTCCTAAAACTGTTTACAAAATTCTTTAAAAAAATCCACACCTCTTTTGGACCTCCTAAAACTGTTTACAAAAAATCCACGCCTCTTTTGGAACTCCAAAACTTGTTTACAACAAACTCACGCCTCACTTGGAACTCTAAAAATTGTTTACAAAAAATCCATGCTTTTTTTGGACCCCCAAAAATTGTTTACAAAAAATCGAAGCCTCTTTTGGAGCTCCAAAAATTGTTTACAAAAAAATCCACGCTTCTGTTGGAGCTCCGAAATTTCTATAAAAAAATCCACGCCTCTTTGCACCTCAAAAAATTCTATAAAAACACCTTCAAAAATTCTTTAACAAAAATCCACGCCTCTTTTAGACCTCCAAACATTCTTTAATATAATCCACAAATCTTTTGGACTCCCAAAAATTCTTTTTAAAAAATCAACGCCTGTTTTGGACCTCCAAAGATTTTTTAATAAAATTCACAACTCTTCTAGACCTCCAAAAAATTAAAAAAAACAACAAATATTTAAGACCTTCCAACATTTTTTTTTTTTCAAAAATTTTGCGCCCCTTTTGGATCCCCGAAAATTCTGTATAAAATTCCACGGCTCTTTTGGATCTCCAAAAATTCTGTATAAAATTCCACGGCTCTTTTGGATCTCCAAAAATCCATTAAAAAAATTCCAAGCCTCTTTTGGATCTCCAAAAATTGTTTTCAAAAATTCCACACCTCTTTGGGACCTCCAAGAATTCTTTAAAAAATTCCACGCCTCTTTTGGATATCCATAAATTGTTTTCAAAAAATCTACGCCTCTTTTGAAACTCAAAAAATTGTGTACAAAAAAATCCACACCTCTTTTGGACCTCCAAAAATTGTGTACAAAAGATCCGCGCCTTTTTCGGGCCTCCAAAATTTTTTTTACAAAACTTCCACACCTATTTTGAACCTCCTAAAATTGTTTTCAAAAAATCCACGTCTCTTTTGAACCTCCAAAAATTGTGTACAAAAGATCCGCGCCTTTTTCGGGCCTCCAAAAATTGTTTACAAAACATCCACACCTCTTTTGAATCTCCTAAAATTGTTTTCAAAAAATCCACGCCTCTTTTGGACCTCCAAAAATTGTATACAAAAAATCCGCGCCTTTTTGGACCTCCAAAAATTGTTTACAGAATATCCACAACTCTTTTGGACCTCCTAAAATTGTTTACAACAAATTCACGCCTCTTTTGGACCTCCAAAAATAGTTTACAAAATTCTTTAAAAAAAATCCACACCTCTTTTGGACCTCTTAAAATTGTTTTCAAAAATTCCACACCTCTTTGGGACCTCCAAGAATTCTTTAAAAAATTCCACGCCTCTTTTGGATATCCATAAATTGTTTTCAAAAAATCCTCGCCTCTTTTGAAACTCAAAAAATTGTGTACAAAAAATCCACACCTCTTTTGGACCTCCAAAAATTGTGTACAAAAGATCCGCGCCTTTTTCGGGCCTCCAAAAATTTTTTACAAAAATTCCACACCTATTTTGAACCTCCTAAAATTGTTTCCAAAAAATCCACGCCTCTTTTGAACCTCCAAAAATTGTGTACAAAAGATCCGCGCCTTTTTCGGGCCTCCAAAAATTGTTTACAAAACATCCACACCTCTTTTGAATCTCCTAAAATTGTTTTCAAAAAATCCACGCCTCTTTTGGACCTCCAAAAATTGTTTACAGAATATCCACAACTCTTTTGGACCTCCTAAAATTGTTTACAACAAATTCACGCCTCTTTTGGACCTCCAAAAATAGTTTACAAAATTCTTTAAAAAAAATCCACACCTCTTTTGGACCTCTTAAAATTGTTTACAAAAATCCACACCTCTTTTGGACCTCTTAAAATTGTTTACAAAAAATCCATGCCTTTTTTGGACCCCCAAAAATTGTTTACAAAAAATCGACGCCTCTTTTGGAGCTCCAAAAATTGTTTAAAAAAAATTCACGCTTATGTTGGAGCTCCGAAAATTCTTTAAAAAAATTCCACGCCTCTTTGCACCTCAAAAATTTCTTTAGACCTCCAAAGATTCTTTAATAGAATTCACAAATCTTCTAGACCTCCAAAATTTTTTTTAAAAAAAAAGATTTCGTGCCTCTTTTGGATCCCCGAAAATTCTGTAAAAAAATCCACGACTCTTTTGGATCTCCAAAGAGTCTTTGAAAAAAATTCCAAGCTTCGTTTGGATCTCCAAAAATTGTTTTCAAAAAATCCATGCCTTTTTTCGACCCCCAAAAATTATTTACAAAAATCGACAACTCTTCTAGACCTCCAAAAAATTAAAAAAAAAAACAACAAATATTTAAGACCTTCCAACATTTTTTTTTTTCAAAAATTTTGCGCCCCTTTTGGATCCCCGAAAATTCTGTATAAAATTCCACGGCTCTTTTGGATCTCCAAAAATTCTGTATAAAATTCCACGGCTCTTTTGGATCTCCAAAAATTGTTTTCAAAAATTCCACACCTCTTTGGGGCCTCCAAGAATTCTTTAAAAAATTCCACGCCTCTTTTGGATATCCATAAATTGTTTTCAAAAAATCCACGCCTCTTTTGAAACTCAAAAAATTGTGTACAAAAAATCCACACCTCTTTTGGACCTCCAAAAATTGTGTACAAAAGATCCGCGCCAAAAATTTTTTACAAAACTTCCACACCTATTTTGAACCTCCTAAAAATGTTTTCAAAAAATCCACGCCTCTTTTGAACCTCCAAAAATCGGGCCTCCAAAAATTGTTTACAAAACATCCACACCTCTTTTGAATCTCCTAAAATTGTTTTCAAAAAATCCACGCCTCTTTTGGACCTCCAAAAATTGTATACAAAAAATCCGCGCCTTTTTGGACCTCCAAAAATTGTTTACAGAATATCCACAACTCTTTTGGACCTCCTAAAATTGTTTACAACAAATTCACGCCTCTTTTGGACCTCCAAAAATAGTTTACAAAATTCTTTAAAAAAAATCCACACCTCTTTTGGACCTCTTAAAATTGTTTACAAAAATCCACGCCTCTTTCGGACCTCCAAAAATTTTTCACAAAAAATCCATGCCTTTTTTGGACCCCCAAAAATTGTTTACAAAAAATCGACGCCTATTTTGGAGCTCCAAAAATTGTTTAAAAAAAATTCACGCTTATGTTGGAGCTCCGAAAATTCTTTAAAAAAATTCCACGCCTCTTTGCACCTCAAAAATTTCTTTAGACCTCCAAAGATTCTTTAATAGAATTCACAAATCTTCTAGACCTCCAAAATTTTTTTTAAAAAAAAAGATTTCGTGCCTCTTTTGGATCCCCGAAAATTCTGTAAAAAAATCCACGACTCTTTTGGATCTCCAAAGAGTCTTTGAAAAAAATTCCAAGCTTCGTTTGGATCTCCAAAAATTGTTTTCAAAAAATCCACGCCTTTTTTCGACCCCCAAAAATTATTTACAAAAATCGACGACTCTTTTGGACCTCCAAAAATTGGGGCTCCCCGAAAATTCTGTAAAAAATTCCACGCTTTGGATCTCCAAAAATTATTTAAAAAATTCCACGCCTCTTTTGAACCTCAAAAAATTGTTTCAAAAAATCCACACCTCTTTTGGACCTCCAAAAATTGTTTACAAAACATCCACACCTCTTTTCGACCTCCTAAAATTGTTTACAAAAAATCCATGCCTCTTTTGGACCTCCAAAAATTGCTTACAACAAATTCACGCCTCTTTTGGACCTCCAAAAATTGTTTACAAAAAATCCATGCCTTTTTTCGACCCCCAAAAATTGTTTACAAAAATCGACGACTCTTTTGGATCTCCAAAAATTGGGGCTCCTAACATTCGTTAAAAAATTTTAACCTCAAAAAATTCTTTAAAAACACCTTCAAAAGCTCTTTAACAAAAATCCACGCTTCTTCATGCCTCCAAACATTCGTTAATATAATCCACAACTCCTTTGGACTCCCAAAAATTCTTTAAAAAAATCATCACCTCTTTTGGACCTCCAAAGATTCTTTAATAGAATCCGCAACAACACTGTTAGACCTTCAAAAATTCTTTAAAAAATCCACACCTGTCTTGGACCTCAAAAAATTCTTTAAAAACATCCACGCCTCTTTCTGATCTCCAAAAATTCTTTATCGGATCTGATAAAAATCCTCTTAAAAATCAAATCTCTGAGCTCCTAAAAATATTTTAAAAATATATTTATTTTTTTATTTCTTTTGAATCATTTGGAGAGAAAAATTTGCCATGGTTTTTTGTTGACATTTTTGGTAAAGAGGCTTGTCAACATAACCATTTTAATGGCCAAGCAAAATTTACACAATAGTTTTGGAAAGACGGACAAAACACAACACGAAAATAAAGGAAAAAAAATTGTTCTGGTCTAACACTTTTCAACAAATTTTGTTGATTTGGCAATAGAGCCAAGCCAGCAAACAATAAAACATCCAAAACAAGCAACAATCTTAAAAACTTACAAAACATTTTACAATATTTATTTTATTATTTACTTTTAGTTGTAAGGAAATACACTTAGATACACGCTTATGCCATTTCACACATACACAATTCCATATAGCTAGCTATCTCTGTGTCAACTTAAAACCAAAACCAAAAAGTCTTTTTGTGAAAAATCAACACAAATTGTCTAAGTACCAAAAACTTGAACTTTTCCTTTCCTTGATATTCTCGGTTGGTGTTGTTGATTTGAACAAATAGTCCAATATATATAGCAAGAAAACTAATGAAGCCATAAAATGGGCAAATATTCTCTTCGGTTACATTCTTTTCTGATATCTACTTGTATGTATTTGTGTTTAAATATGTGTTTATTTGTTTGTTTGCCTGTTATGTTTAGGACATTTCTTAATTGATGTTTTCCAAGGAGATTTATCTGTTTTGGTCATTCGAAGTAGAAGTCAGTTTACGATAAATTGATGTGGGTATGTTTGTAAATACACATAAGTGCATATGTGTGCAGTTGATGTCTGATGTGTAAACTTTTCTCACAAAAGCCAAGCAACAAAGTCAAAAGTTAAAACAATTTTTGTTTTATTTGCCAAATATCCACAAGAAAACTGGCCTCCCTATCTACCTTCTACTTCAACAATGTGAGATGGAACCCCCCTAAGAACAAATTTCATATTATTTGATTTTAAAATAAAAATATTGGAATTGAATAAATATTGTACAGGTCCTTGATAGCATACATACACATATATTACATGTGTGTGCACACGTATATAAGTAATGGATAAAATACATTTGAATTCAAATAACAGACATAATTTATTTGAAACATGTAAAGAGTCGTTAAGTTCTGCCGGGCCGAACTTTTTATACCCTCCACCATACAATAGTCTTAATTAAAATGGAATAATTAGGGTCCCTTCACAATTTTAGGTGTAACAACTTTTCGACAATGGATAGACTCCTACTGCCTCCAACTATTGCTTAAATTACACTGTGAACACAAATGTTGGGGCAGAGATAATTCCTTTTGGAGATGAAAGCCTTTGGTGTGTTTAAATTAAAAACCCCGAAGGACAGATGCGCCGTGAGTCGTGATGAAGTTTTTGCAAGAGACCCGGTAAGCCATCATGAATTAGCATTATGTCTTTGATTGTTGTTTTTGTAGAGCACTTAAGCAATAGTGAACAAATATATAACGCTAATTCCTAAACGACCACAGGGTCTCTAACAATAATTTCATCACGCCATAACGAGGAAGTTCGACTCACGGTGGATCTGTCCTTCGGGGTTCATAATATACTCACCAAGGCCTTTCTTTCCCAAGAGGAATTTTCCGTGCCCCAAACTTTCACCTCCATTTTGTTGCACAGTGTTATCTAATCTAATCTAAAAAAATGTGTTCAGGTAGGTGAAAGGTACCACCTACGGGGCTATATCAAAGAGTCAACCTATCTTTAAATTTTTGGCGGAAATTTTTTATAGCTGCAGGGAATTTCAAGAGTCAAATTGAGGGTAGTTTCATCAAAACAATGTAGACCCTCAAAAATGGACCCATGTTGACGAATTTTAGTGAAGAAATTTCGTGTTCACTGAAAATTCTCGAAAATCGGGACGTACAGTTAAATGGGTGGATATACCAAAACCTGGACGGACATATGTATATTTACGATTATTTTTGAATAGTCAAAATTGTAGCTAAAATTCTCAAAATACCGATCATTACATGTAGTTCTGTTCAAAATTGCAGCAAAAATTCTCAAAATACCGAAAATCGGGAGATACCGTTATATGGGGGCTATACCAAAACATGGACCTATGTTGACGATGTTTGGTGGAGATGTTTCATGACCACTGAGAACCTCAAATTGCAAATTACAGCTAGTTCGGTTAAAAATTGTAGCTAAACTTCTCAAAATACCGAAAATAGGGAGGTACCGATATATGGGGGCTATACCAAAACATGGACATATGTTGACGATGTTTCGTGGAGATGTTTCATGACCACTGAGAACCTCAAATGTCAAATTGCAGTTAGTTCGGTTAAAAATTGTAACTAAAATGCTCAAAATACCCAAAATCGGGAGGTACGGTTATAAGGGGGCCATACCAAAACATGGACCTATGTTGACGATGTTTAGTGGAGATGTTTCATGACCACTGAGAACCTCAAATGTCAAATTGCAGATAGTTCGGTTACAAATTGTGGCTAAAATTCTCAAAATACCGAAAATCGGGAGGTACCGTTATATGGGGGCTATTCCAAAACATGGACCTTTGTTGACGATGTTTCTTGGAGATGTTTTATGACCACTGTGAACCTAAAATGTCAAACTGCAGATAGTTCAGTTAAAAATTGTGGCTAAAATTCTCAAAATACCGAAAATCGGGAGGTACCGTTGTATGGGGACTATACCAAAACATGGACCTATGCCCATATCCTTTGAAATATAAGTTTGTTGATCACTAGGAACCCTAAGTGCCAAATTATAGCTAGTTCGGTCTGCAAATGTGGCGAAGAACGTCAAAATACCTCAAATCCGGAGGTACCGTTATATGGGGGCTATACCAAAGAGTGGACCGATATAGCCCATCTTCGAACTTGACCTGCCTATGGAAAAAAGACCCTCGAGTGCAAAATTTCAGCACACTATCTCAATTATTGCGGATGCTAGAGTGATTACAACAGACGGACAGACGGACATGGCTAGATCGTCTTAGAATTTTATCCTGATCAAGAATATATATACTTTATAGGGTCGCAAATGATTAGTTCGATGTGTTACAAACGGAATGACAAACTTAATATACCCTCCATACTATGGTGGAGGGTATAAAAAGATAGTAAGAAAAATATGTTTAAAAATATTCTTTAAAAATATTCTTTAAAAATAGGCTTAAAAATATTCTTTAAAAAATGCACGTTTATTGGTTTGCTTGAAAAAATATTCTTTAAAAAATCCACGTTTATTGGTTTGCTTGAAAAAATATTCTTTAAAAAATCCACGTTTATTGGTTTGCTTGAAAAAATATTCTTTAAAAAATCCACGTTTATTGGTCTGCTTAAAAAAATATTCTTTACAAAATCCACGTTTATTGGTCTGCTTGAAAAAAATTCTTTAAAAAATACACGTTTATTGGTCTGCTTCAAAAAATATTCTTTACAAAATCCACGTTTATTGGTCTGCTTGAAAAAATTCTTTACAAAATCCACGTTTATTGGTCTGCTTGAAAAAATTCTTTAAAAAATACACGTTTATTGGTCTGCTTCAAAAAATATTCTTTACAAAATCCACGTTTATTGGTCTGCTTGAAAAAATATTCTTTACAAAATCCACGTTTATTGGCCTGCTTAAAAAAATATTCTTTAAAAATCCACGTTTATTGGTCTATCTAAAAATATTCTTTAAAAAATCCACGTTTATTGGTTTGCTTGAAAAACTATTCTTTAAAAAAACAACGTTTATTGGTTTGCTTGAAAAAATATTCTTTAAAAAACAACGTTTATTGGTTTGCTTGAAAAAATATTCTTTAAAAAATCCACGTTTATTGTTTTGCTTGAAAAAATATTTATTAAAAAATCCACGTTTATTGGTTTGCTTGAAAAAATATTCTTTAAAAAATCCACGTTTATTGATCTGCTTGAAAAAATATTATTTAAAAAAATCCACGTTTAGTTGTCTGCTTGAAAAAATATTCTTTAAAAAATCCACTTTTATTGGTCTGCTTGCAAAAATATTCATTAAAAAATCCACGTTTATTGGTCTGCTTGCAAAAATATTCATTAAAAAATCCACGTTTATTGGTCTGCCTGAAAAAATATTTTTCAAAAAACCCACGTTTTTTGGTTTGCCTGAAAAAATATTCTTTAAAAAATCCACGTTCATTGGTGTGCTTTAAAAAAACACTTTTATTGGTCTGCTTGAAAAAACATTCTTTTAAAAACCAAGTTTACAAACAAACAAACAAAACTTGGCATCACTTACACATTTTTCATGTGGTTGTTGTGACGCGATTCACAACGGACCGTATGTGCCGGGGCCTTATAGCATGGCTTTTGAGAGTGAGCTTTAAGGAGTTCCCATGAATATCAAGTTTAGCATATTTTCCTCTGCTATCTGCTTAAACATAAATTAAAGCATACTTTTAGGAAAATATCACAAATACACTTACATCCTACGCAGCTACGTGACAATGAATTTATTTTGCAAATACTCTCAACACTCAAGTGTTTATCTTATTTAAAAAAGATATAAAAATATTGGAAAACGATTGAAAAAGAGAAATTGGTAAACAAAACTGTTGCATAATTTTAGGCATTCTATAAAATAAAAGTAAACAAGGGCAAACACACTTATTCATTTAAAATTGTGTGTGGGTGGCAAAAAAACACAACAATGAAACACAAACAACAAATTCAAATAGAGAGTGAGAGATAGATACAAACATAAGTTCGTTTGTGAAATAACACAACAATGGTGAATAATACAAATGCAAACACAACTACAACAACAGCAAAAAAACACACAATCATTTACGAAATATACAATGCACCGAGCCTAGTTCGAAAAAGCAAAAAAAAACCGTCAGTTTCAAGTGTTTCAAGCACTTCAAAGTGAGAGAAAATTTGTGTTTCGTTTGATGATGTGCTGCTGTTGTTCGCTGTTTGTTTGGCTCTTCTCAGTGTTGTTAGTTATTCTTGTTATTGTTGTCATTAATGTAAATAAATCCTATGGCAACAGTTTGATGATGTTGGTTGGCAAAAAAAGCCTGAGATTTATTTACTTACAAAAGAGCCCTTTTTGGTGTTAAATTTTTTCTGTTGGCTGTTCTGCTCCGGTTTTTATTGTCCTGACATAGCATGCCAAACTGGCATTCCAAATTAATGCCACCTAATGAAATTGTGATTGTCATTTAACAATGGCGCACAAAGGAAATAAAAACAACAAAAATAGCGAAATCCTCAATGTACTGTAAGAGGACACTTGTGCCATTGTAGGATGGCTATGTAGTGCAGGTTACTGCGAATGGTGTGATAATTGAAGAATTTGCATACAAAATTTTATTCTTATTTTATAGGGCATTTCAAATTGAAATATTATATCTCTCTGATAGTCATGGATCGAGGTCGCAGGTAGTGAGTCCATAATAATGTTAAAAGACTTCAATCAAAGTACTGAATTGGGAACAAATACTGTGTAGAAAATTAAGATGAAACAGTTCTTTAACAGTTCATGGTTTTGGTTTTTCCGAAATGTTTCCTGATTGTCCTTTGGAAAATATTTCTAAAATCCACATTATGGCTGTGATAGTGATAGTGACAATATGTCTGTCTGTGTACTCGATAATTCGTAGTAATTAATACAAATGTTTCGAATTTTGACAGTTGTATAGTGGAAAAGTTGCTAGAAAAAGTGTTCCAGCAAGATTTAGTAAAAATGATCAAAAAAAGGAGAAACCTAATATTAAATAGAGGTCTTTGAAAATTTAGGAATTTTTGAAAATACATAATAAGCCTACGATTATCCTTTAGAGAATGGTTTATAAATATCCACACTTTTGTCTTTGTTTCTCAAAAAACGTTGGCTTTGAAATTTTTTGTTTGTCCTTTAAAAAATATTAAACTAAATTAAATAAAATAAAAATATTAAACTAAAAAAATGTTAAATTAAACTAAACTAAACATCAAAGTTTGCTGGACGAATTGTCCTTTAAAAAATTTTCTTAAATAATACACATTTGGTAGTCGAATTGGCGTCCTTAAAAATCAAAGTCTGGTGGTCCTTCAAAAAATTTGTAAAAATCCAAACAAAAAAATTAAAAATCCACCATTGGCAGTCGAATTGATCCTTAAAACCTGCTAAAAAACAAATTTTGATAGTCGAATTGTTCCTTAAAAATCCAGTTTGGTGGCCGAATTGTCCTTCAAAAAATATTTTAAAAAATCGACGATTGGCAATCGAATTTTCTCTTAAATTCTTTAAAATATACTTATAAATTGTAATTATTATAAATTATAATTTTTAGAAAATTACACTGTGCTACAGTGAAAATTTGCAGGGGTTCTAATGCATAAATTCGGTTTTGTGGGAGTCCACAGAAGACGAAAATGCCTTTGGTTTCTTTGAGTCACTTCGGGTTTTCATTTTATAACGGTAAATGTAGTGAAAAATGGGCTTTCTTGGATTTTCAACTTTAAACGGACATTACTTCTTTTTTCCACAACCGATTTGCACACACTGTTTTTCGTTATAAAGGGGAGAGTAATGCCTTTCGAACAAACCATAGATTTTTAAAATCGGTTAACAAATGGCTAAGTAATAGTGGTTTAAGTGTGACAAAAACGCATTAAAAAACAGTAAAATGTTTTTCCTTGTGCTCTAGGCTGCGTAAATGACACCTAACTGTACAATTATTTACTGTTAACAAGTAGGAAATTTAGTTGGCTTTCCCAAATGGGAAAAACCAACGAAATCGGTTGAAAAATGAATGCGTTACGGCATCTTTTGTATTTCAACTTTTTGGTTTTTTTCATATTTTCCTTTATAAAACATTGATACCTTGTGCGTAATTGTTAAGCAGGATAATCATAATTAGAATCATACATGCTAAGATACCCATCTTTTATAAAGGAAAATATGAAAAAAACCAAAAAGTTGAAATACAAAAGATGCCGTAACGCATTCATTTTTCAACCGATTTCGTTGGTTTTTCCCATTTTGGAAAGCCAACTAAATTTCCTACTTGTTAACAGTAAATACTTGTACAGTTAGGTGTCGTTTACGCAGCCTAGAGCACAAGGAAAAACATTTTACTGTTTTTTAATGCGTTTTTGTCACACTTAAACCACTATTACTTAGCCATTTGTTAACCGATTTTAAAAACCTATGGCTTGTTCGAATGGCATTACTCTCCCCTTTATAATGAAATACAGTGTGTGCAAATCGGTTGTGGAAAAAAGAAGTAATGTCCGTTTAAATTTGAAAATCCAAGAAAGCCCATTTTCACTACATTTACCGTTATAAAATCAAAACCCGAAGTGACCCAAAGAAACCAAAGGTATTTTCGTCTTCTATGGACTCCCACAAACCCGAATTTGTGCCTCAGAAATGCTGCAAAAAAATTTTGTCTCCATTTGTATCACAGTGTTATTATTACAAACAAATATCTTCTGGTTCTTGAAGGTTCAAAGGTTTGTTCTTCTGGGTCTATCTCCAGGAAAGTGGCTGGTTCGATAGGAAGTAATCACATATCCACTGAAATTAGTGAGTAGGTGTGACAGGGCAGTTGAAAAGGTGCAGTGTGTCGTGCGGGTCAATGCCGCATGCTGGACAGATGCTTTGCACGGTGCGATCGATCTTTGCCCAATGGGAATCTAGGCGACTGCAATATCCTGAGCGTAGTTGAGTTAAAACTACTCTGGTTTGTCGTGGCAGATGACGCTCCTCAGCTGCAATAGATGGGGAATGTACTCCGAGGACCTCATTCACACTATATCTGCTTATTGCTTTTATCAACTGTGTCCGTGAATGCTATTTAAACCTGCTTGATATGCCTGTTGATCTAGGGGTTCTCTCCTGTATCGTCGCACCTCTTCCTCTAGAGCGTGAACATACTTCCTGATGCGACTAGGTGTGTCGGGCCTACCCACCGAATGGGGACTGGTATGCTTCTCACGCTAACACCGGGGCAAATACTGCAACGAATCTTTGCCTCCTCACTTATGTGGTCCACTGAAGACATGAGGAGGCTGTTGCTGTTCTCAGGGCGGTATTCTCACAGGTTTGAATCTTTTTTCCACTTCGTATCACATAGTAATCTCGGGGACCAAACTGGAGACGCATACCTCACCACAGACCGACTACCGCGTTATATCTGGCCAACAAGGTTTCTTTAGCTGTTGCATGCGAACATGACTTAAAAGAAGTGTCGAATGTGACCCCTAGAATTTTGGGGCAGTTTGTTGTCGGAATTCTGCTGCCATCGACCACGACATTCAACTCTCTTCAAAACTGTGCCGTCCATGTGGTGAACAGAGTGGCCGTAGATTTCGGTGCGAGAATCTGCATATTCCTCGCGTGGAAAAAGGGGATAAGATGGGTTAT
This sequence comes from Musca autumnalis, assembly GCF_047663935.1. NCBI lineage: Eukaryota > Metazoa > Arthropoda > Insecta > Diptera > Muscidae > Musca > Musca autumnalis. Next base: position 197,529,765 of record NW_027411977.1, on the reverse strand, counting down.
ATAGGAGTTCAGTCTTCCACAGATGTTAACAGGGAAGGTAACTGACGCCAGGATCTCGATGTCATCGGGAGGGGGCGAAATAGAGGAAAGGTAGAAGTTAAACAGTTCCGGATATATCACCCCACCTTGGGTAACTCCCTGTTTCACTCTACGGGCTTTGGACTTCTTGCTCCTGAATTCCACGTACGACTAGCGTCCACACATATAATTGGCTTTATTGAGATACTCCACTCCCTTCTCATCCAGCCGTTTCTGCATTACCATCGAGGCCCAACGCTTTCGATGATTAAGCGGCGGTTCATCCTCGGCAGAAAGACATCTGATGCGACGTAGTACTCTTATCTTCTCCCTGACACTCCCGGGCTGCTCAACAACCTGTCGATAACTTGCGCACCTCTTCGGGTCAGTCAACGTAACGTCGCCAAACGTGACTAAGTTCCTATATTCCCTCCTTCCAGGGTTCGAGATTGACTTAAACGTTGCCCACAATACACGTATACCGGATCTAATGTTCCAACTCTTCAGATGACTTTACCATTTGTTCCGGTTATGCTCGCCGACCAGCCTCCCTGGCCCTGGCGTCATTAGGATTGGCTCGCCGAAGTTCATCATGCTCAGGGAAGGTACCTGCCGTATGGAGTGGGCGGAATAAAGAAGAGGTAGAAGTTAAACATTTCAGGAAATAACACCCCAACTTGGGGAACTGCCTGTTTCACTCTACGGGATGTGGACTTATTGTTCCTGAATTACACGTACGATTGGCGTCCACACATATTATTGACTATCCAAAGTTTCAAGCTTGGCCGGCGGGTTGTCTGCTCAAAGTCCTCAAACAGCGTGGAGTGCCAGACAGTATCAATGGCTTTTGATAAGTCAAGCGCTACAATCACCCTTCTATCACACTGTGGTCTATGGTTGAGTCCTTGACATACATCTATGCTGATAATTGGCAACTGGATAGCTATTTGGCTGCGGAGGACTAAGGCTTCAAGGGTCTTTGCTACAGGTGACAAAAGCGAAATAGGCCTGTACGATTCACTTTTGCTGCCTTTCTTGTCTGGCCTCGGTAGCGCGACCACCCTGCCGATTTTTTAGACTTCGGGAACAACGAGGGTGGTTAGAGACAAATTGAGAAATTTAGTGAGATACTCTACTCCCGGCTCGTCCGCATTACCATGGAGATTTCATCAGGGTCCAACGCTTTCGATGATTAACGGTGGTTCATCCTCGGCAGGAAAAGATCTGACGCGACGTAGTACTATTCTCTTCATCCTGTCACACCAGGGGTGCTCGACAAACTATCTATTGAAATAACTTGCCAAACGTGACTGAGGTCCTATCTTCCCTCCTTCCAGGGTTAGAGATTGACTTAACCGTTGCCCACAATTCACTTATACCGGATCCAATGTTGCAACACTTCAGATTATTTAACCATTTGTTTCGCTTATGCTCTCCGACCAGCATGTTAACTTCGGATTGGCTCGACAAAACTCATCACGCTCATTTGCTAATCCCGTAGCTTCTGCTGGGAAGTTTGGTCTCACTTTGGGTATTGGTCCCGCAGGTGTATGGCGAGCGGCTGCAGCGATGATGTCTCGGGCGGATCTCTGAAACGGTGATTGGTGATGATCTGAAAGTCGGCCAATCAGCTTTCCCATGTTTGACGAGAGTGCGGTGTTCAATGGTGAAGAAATCGGGCGGTCTGCTAATGGAGACAAGACGTCATTTGTCAGACCAGGTGACACAATGGTTATGTCTGGAGAACTGTGACACTCTCCTCTAATTCTGGTAGGGGCGTCCTCATTGACCGAGCAAAACTCAGAGCTATTAATCTGCTCAGCATTTCCAAGGACCGAATGTCCCAATTCATGATGCGCATTAAAATCCCCCAAGAACAAACGGTTATGACCTTCCAAAAGCGGACTAATGTTAGGCTTGCACCCTGATATACAGTGTATACGTTCAACAACTTTATCTAGGCAGTTCCACACCTGACTTCTACCCCCTTACCTTCCATGTACGGGTCATTAGAGTTAGGCAAAAGACAGGTCTGTATTGAACAGACTGGTGCAATAGGAAAGCTAATACCCCCACCTCCACTTCTGGTGTGATCCTTTCTCATTACGTTGTAAGCACCACAACGCTGTAAACTGCAGTTGTTGTTGTTGTTGGCCTTGGTTTCCTGCACCGCCGCGACCTCGATCTTCTTCCGATTCATGAAGTCCACTATTTCCTTGATCTTATCTTGGAGTCCATTGCAATTGAATTGCAGAAAGGATGCATTTTCTGGGATTGGAACAACAACGGCTGACGTTAATTGCTGCGTGTGCTGTGGGGACTATATATTTCCTAGAAAACTACCTTAAAAATGTTTTATAAAAAGTCCACAATTGAGGGTCTGATGGCTCCAAAAACTGTTTTAAAAACTTTCACACAGACACGGCTCGTGAGCCCAGTGGTGATTAACACTGCTTTAGAGCCTACCTAAGTCCAAAAGTAGTTTTTAAAAAATCCATATTTGGGTCAATAATTATTCTATAAAAATCCACGTATGTTATACTCTTCACCATAATATGTAGGGTATAAATCAATGGTGAGCACGCGGCTCGCGAGCTCCGTGTGTGTGAACACAAAAAATCTTATTTGTGGTGAATTTCTACGTAAATCTCACCACCGATCATTTTTTTGTTTTCTAACAAGAAAGCAATGAATTAACGCACACGATGTCTATCGAGAGAGGGACGGATAATCTCGTGTGTGCGCCCAACACACTTGTTAGTGAGCTCTGGTATAAATCAGTGTTCACCAGCAACAACAAATTCAACCGCTGCGTTTGTGTTGGGCACACACACGAGATTATCTATCCCTATCTAGATAAACATCGTGTGCGTTAATTCATTGCTAAGAAAAAGGAAATTATCGGTGATGGGAGCAACGTTCAAACTCACCACAATTGAGATTGTGTGTGTTCACACAGACACGGCTCGCGAGCCCAGTGGTGATAAACACTGGTATAAATACATTTTTCATTCCATTTGTAACATATAGAAATATATATTCTTGATCAGCATAAAGTTGATATAGCTATGTCAGTCTGACCGTCCGTCAAGATACAGTTCGCTATTTTAAAGACAGGCTTTATAAATCGGTATATACGTTTTTACTACTCCTAGGATGTTTGGTATTGAAAATATCGGTGCACATTTTGATATAGCCCCCATTGAACGGTACCTCCCGAATCTCGGTGTTTTTAAGGTTGTGGCTCAATATCCCACAGAAATGTCTTAAATTTGGTATTTAGTCTTCGTTGGGGATATAAAGCTATCCACCGTAAATTTGTCGGTATATGTCAAAGTCTTCATATAGCCCCCATAGGTATTTAGTCGGTGTTTTGGTATTTAGTCTTCGCTGGAGGTATAAAAATTTGCACCTGAAATTTGTCGTTATTGCTCCACGTCTTTATATAGCTCCCATAGAAAGGTCACTCCCAATTGTCGGTATGTTGAGGGTTTTGGCTTCAATATCCACCAAAATGGCTGAAATTTGGTATTTAGTCGTCGTTGTAGTATACAATTTCTTTAATTTTCAACGAAGATAGAATCAAAATTATCAGCTTTTATAATAAGTCCCGATCCAAACTAGAGTAAATTCATGAAATAAATATCATTGAAATATTTGTTCAATAGATCGATTTCCATACTACAGCAAGTGGGAAAATCGATCACAGAGCGCATATTTCAATGAAATTTATTTCATGAAATTATTCTAATGTGTACCGGGACTTATATAAGCTGATAATTTTCATTCTACCTTCGTTGAAAATTAAACTCGTCATGGAATTTCCAACTGACCATATTTAATTGAAATTTAATGCTTTGTATATCACATTTAGCCATTATGGACGGCGAAAACAAAAAATTGATTATACAGAATTTATAAAATCGGCAAAAAAAAACCTTGCCGTACGTTAAGCTCTATTGCATACATTAATGATTGGTATCGGTGGCAGTAACTTTTTTGTTTTTATTTCAGGAGTGTTTTTTTCAATTATTTTCAAATGTCTGCCCGTCTACATTTAAAACTCATTTTGGTTAATGTTGTTGTTTAATGTGGTATTTATTTCTATCTCCTCCTTTTTTTCATATCTTTACAGGTTGTGCTTTTGTGAAATTTAGTTCGCAACAAGAGGCTCAATCAGCCATCACCAATCTGCACGGTAGTCAAACTATGCCGGTAAGTTTAACAAAAAATTAAAAAAAAAAATAAAAAATATTGTGAATGTAAAAACGAAATACCAAATAAATTCAAAAAGGGAATTGTTAAGTTGTGGGTAGACTACTGCATTAAAACGATGCTGGCGATAACACCAAAGAAATAGCTTCTACCTCAATCTCGGCAAATTGTATTCAGTTTTTATTTTTTTTCGGCGGGGCTGGCAACCAAAATTTGCATGACACTTGAGTTATTTTGCACGTAAATTGCTTTTCTTAAACAACTGCTACCCACAGCGAAAAGAAAAAGAAAAGAAAACTGGAGCTCTTTAGCTCAGCTGAGGTAGATCTTGCCAAGGTAGATAGATGTTCGCCTTGCAGATGATGATTATGTTGCTGATGAACTTGAAGAGACAACTTGGCCGCTGTTGCACGAAGAAGAACTGAATTCAATTTTCTTTAACAAAAGACCACCTTTTCTACCTCCTACACCATGGGAAATTCGAAGCAAACCCTTCAAAGTGTTTTCTCAAAGCTTCTCAGTAGGGTTTTACATTTTGTTTTTCCCTTGGAATGGTAAAGGGGGTTTGCTTACAAATCATCACAATTTTTAAGTAAATAAGGTAAAAAATTGTACATTTAAATTGAATGTTGTATTTCAATCCAAGTATTGCCAAAAGTTGTTGAACACTTGTTGTTACTGTGTTTATTTGCATCGGCACCTTCCGTTTTATTTTCGCATCAAGTTTTTTATTCCTGCGAATCTTTTATCATTTTGATTGATTTTCATCGTTTTCTTTGGCCATGCTGATGATGATGTTGATGTCTGGAAAATACAAATATTTTCAATTTCTTTTCCCAAATCTTGTTTTTACAACAATCGTCGGTGGCTACAACAATTTCAAGGACATTTAACAGATCTTATTTTAGAAAATAATTCGTGTTTGTTCAAATACTTGATGGAAATTAAATGAAAATAAATTGATTTGAATTTCTAATGACAACCACTTTTGTCTGCTGAGTAAAGAGGAGTGGATTATCCAATTACAGAAAATTGCCAATTGGTTTCGAAGAAGCTGCTTACTTCTGGTTGCGACGTATTGGATCTATTTTCGAAATTAGTGACAGCCAACTTTTAATCAAAATGAAATTAATATAAAATACTTTTTATTTCATATTTACATATAACAAAAATCCAGGCATGTATGTATGTATTTTTTGCTGTTTTATCAGCTATCTAATAAAAAATAGAAACAAATTTTTGCACAGTAGGCCTGGATGCAATTTTCGCGATTAAAAATTTTAAAATCTATTTTTAACAATGATTGACCCCTTCGATTTTCTTAATTTTTTTGTATTAAACTAGGATCAATTACAAAAATTTCAAGTCCTATTTGGTAGTGGGATTCCAGGTCAAGTTTGACGATGGGCTATATCGGTCCATGTTTTGGTATAGCCCCCATATAACGGTACTGCCCGATTTCTGGTATATTGACGTTTTTAGTCGCATTTTCAAACCGAATTAGCTATAATTTGTCATTTAGGGTTCCTAATGAGCAACAAACTTACGTTCCAAAAATTATGGGCATAGATTCATGTTTTGGTATAGCCCAGATAAAACGCTATCTGCAGATTTGCGGTATTTTGAGGATTTTAGCTACAATTTTTAACCGAACAAGTAGTAATTTGACGTTTAATGTTCTCAACGGTCTCGGAAGTTCTCCACCAAAAATCGTTAACATTGGTCAATGTTTTGGTATAGCCACCATATATCGGTACCTCCCGACTTTTGGTATTTTGAGGATTTTAGTTACAATTTTCAACCGATCTGGCTGTAATTTGACATTGAGGTTCTCAGTGGCCACGAAATTTCTTTACTAAAAATCTTCAACATTGGTCCATATTTTGGTACAGCATCCATATAACTGTATCTCCCGATTTTTGGTATTTTGGGGATTTTAGCCACAATTTTGAACCGAACCAGATGTAATTTGATATTTGAGGTTCTGAGTGGTCACGAAAGTTTGGTATAGCCCCATATAACGGTACCTCCCGATTTTCGGCATTTGGAGGATTTTAGCTACATTTTTTAACCGAACTAGCTGTCATTTGACACTTGAAGTTCTTAGCGGTCACTAAACTTCTCCACTAGAAATCGTCAAGATAGGTCACATGTTTTGGTATAACCCCATTATAACGGCACCTCCCGATTTTTGGTATTTTGAGGATTTTAGATACAATTTTTAACCGAACTAGGTCTAATTTAACATTTGAGTTTCTCAGTGGTCACGAAAGTTCTCCACTAAAAATCGTAACCATTGGTCTATGATTTGGTTTATCCGCCATATAACGGTACCTCCCGATTTTTGGTATTTTGAGGATTTTAGCTACAATTTTTAACCGAACTAGCTGTAATTTGATATTTGAGGGTCTCAGTGGTCACGTAGGGGATGGAAGATACCAAGCAACGGTCCTGACCGGTTTTAACATGGCAAAGCCCAGGATTTATCTTGGTCCCTCTTTCATCTCAAGTGGACACTGACCTCCCCGTGGTGTCACCTGGGGAACTGTCTTTAACACCCGTTGAAGGTAGTGAGCTAACATGTGCCGCGCGTTCTCCCATAAGAACGTTAAAAACTTGGGTTTGGGCGTCGGGCTAGTAACCCTCCCCTAGAAAAAACAGCATACTATGAAAAAACGAAATAAAAGAAAAACAACCCCCTCCAAAGTTGACGAACCCCGCAAACGTTTTAAGGACCATGATCTGCGATTCTGCACATGGAATGTTCGCACTCTTTATAGAGAAGGTGCAGTCGTACTTGAAAAGTACAAGGCCGATATTACTGCCATACAGGAAATACGATGGATTGGGAAAGGCGTCACAACAACACCTAAAGGTGACGCACTGTATTATAGCTGCCATGACATAAAGGATGAGTTTGGTTGCGGATATGTAGTTGGTCGGAGGTTAAAACATCTGGTCTCCAGCTTCACACACGTGAATAAATAACTTGCTACAAAATGAATAACTTGCTACGAAAAAAAAAAACAAAATTCTTCAACATCAGCTTTATTTGCGCTCATGCTCCCACTGAAGACAAGGACGAACAGACCAAAGATATATTTTATGAGCGCTTAGAACAAACATATGACCGTTGTCCTGTCCATGACATTAAAATTATTCTAGGCGACTTTAATGCTAAAATTGTAAAGGAAAACATCTTTGGCCCAACAGTCGGAAAATTCAGTCTCCACAATGAAACATCTGACAATGGCATGAGGTTGATAGACTTCGCAGCGGCAAAAAACATTGTAGTTAGCAGTACCAGATTTAAACATCTCGACATCCATAAGGACACCTGGTTGTCTCCAGATCAGAAAACAAGAAAACAAATTGATCACGTTGTGATAGATGGAAGACATTCAACGAGCGTGTTGGACGTGCACTCGTTCCGAGGAGCAAACATAGACTCGGACCACTACCTAGTTGCAGCAAAGGTACGCATCCGGTTAAACGTAACAAACAAAGTACGAACAGAAACAACACGAAAGTTAGACATCGGTAAGCTGCAATCACAACAGATAGCCACAGCATATTCCACTCAACTAACCCAATTGCTTAATCAAAGCACTCCTCATCCCGATAATGTATCAGCGCAATGGCAAAGTATTGCCCACTCCATGCAAGTAGCCGCAAAATCCATACTTGGATACCAGAGACCTCCACCAAGGAATCCATGGTATGATCAGGAGTGTCGTGCTGCTACCGAATAGAAAAATGCGGCATATAGGGCTACCTTACAATCCGTAGCAACGCGTAGCGCACGAGAGGGATATCGGGGAAAAAAGGAGAGAGGAGAAACGTCTTTTCCGCAGGAAAAAGAGAGAGATGGGAAAAAAGAAGAGAGGAGAAACGTCTTTTCCGCAGGAAAAAGAGAGAGATGGAAAAGCGGGAGTGTGAAAAAATCGAGATGTACAGGAGCCAGAATGAAGTCCAAAAATTCTACCAAAGAGTAAAGCATCAAACTGATGGCTTTGGTATAGGCACATCCTCCTGTAGAGACCAGCAAGGTAATTTGGTAACTGATACAGATAGTGTGCTCAGAATATGGAAAGAGCATTTTTCCAAACAGTTGGTATCCAATAGTAGCGAAGTCGACGAAGATACCACAGATCCAATCCCAGAACATGGTATTGAATGTATACCACCCGGCCAAGATGAGGTAAAGACAGCAATAAACCGGCTGAAGAATAATAAGGCAGCAGGAGCTGATGGCCTACCAACCGAGCTGTTTAAAACCGGAGGCGACATGCTGATAAGGTGTATGCATCAGCTAGTTAGCTCCATTTGGCAGGAAGAACGCGTACCCAACCTGCCCCGTCCATAAGAAAGGAGATAAGACTTTATGCTCCAACTATAGGGGCATAAGTCTTCACCCTATCGCCTACAAGATGGTGTGTGGGATATTGTGCAAATGACTAAAGCCCATGGTCAACGAAATAATTGGACCATACCAATGCGGCTTTAGACCTGGCAAGTCAACCATTGACCAGATATTTACCTTGCGGCAAATCCTGGAGAAGACCCAAGAGATGCAGATCGACACCTACCACCTTTTTGTCGATTATAAAGCAGCCTTCGACACCCCGCTACGTTCAAGGATATTCCAAGTCATGTCTGAATTTGGTATCCCCGCAGAGCTCATTCGGCTTTGTGAAATGACTCTAACTGACACAAGATCTTCAGTTAAAATAGGAAAGAACCTCTTCGAAGAGTTTTGTACCAAAAGAGGTTTCAGGCAAGGAGGCAGCCTTTCGTGTGACCTATTCAACATTTTGCTGGAAAAGGTAATACGGGATGCAAATGTCAAAAGAAATGGCACAATTTACACCAATAGCCACATGTTACTTGCTTATGCTGATGATAAAAATAACATGGGACAAGAAGTAACCGATACCTTTATGAAGGTCGAAGGAGAATCTGCTAAAGTGGGTCTGGTGGTAAACGGCGAGAAGACCAAGTTGATGGTGTCGACGCGAAATGCGCCCATTGAGATCGGACCAACTGTTGATGTTGGTTCCTATAATTTTGAGGTAGTAAAAGACTTCGTATACCTCGGCACCGCCGTAAACACAACAAACGACATCAGTTGTGAAATAAAAGAAGAAGAATATTGGCCAACAGATGCTACCTTGGCTTAAGTAAGCACTTCAAAAACAAAGCCACAACTCGTCAAACAAAAATAACGCTTTACAAAACACTGATACTACCCGTGCTGATGTATGGCCCCGAATCTGCGTTGACGGTGAATATCGACGTCGCATGAACCACGAGCTGTATCTGCTATACAACGACATCAATATCGTTAAACGTATCGAGATGCAGTGATTGCGTTGGCTAGGCCACATATAACAATGAGCGATGATGAACCCGCTAAAAAGGCGTATAAACTCGAGCCACGTGGCTGTGCACGCAGAATTAGAAGGCCAAATAATAGATGGCGCAAACAAGTGGATGAAGAGATGACAAGGCGCGGTATTCCAGAAAGAGAAGCAATAGACAGAGTGAAATTGAGATATTTTCTAAGTTCGGCCTATAGAACAAATGTTCTGTTATGGGCCAGCTAAGAAAGTAAGTAATAACCAACAAACTTACATTCCATAAATTATGGGCATAGACTCATGTCTTGGTATAGCCCCGATATAAAGCTATCTGCAGATTTTCGGTATTTTTGAGGATTTTAGCTAAAATTTTTAATCGAACAAGCAGTAATTTGACGTTTAATGTTCTCAGCGGTCACGAAAGTTCTCCACCTAAAATCGTTAACATTGGTCCATGTTTATATAGCCCCCATATAACGGTACCTCCCAATTTTTGGTATTTTGGGGATTTTTGCTACAATTTTTAACCGAACCAGCTGTAATTTGACATTTGCGGTTCTCAGTGACCACGAAACTTCTCCACCAAAAATCGTCAACATTGGTCTATGTTTTGGTATAGCCCCCATATAACGGTACCTCCCGATTTTTGGTATATTGAGGATTTTAGCTAAAATTTTAAGCCGAACTAGCTGTAATTTGATATTTGAGGTTCTCAGTGGTCACGAAAGTTCTCCACCAAAAAAACGTCAGCATAGGTCCTGGTTTTGATATAATCCACATATAACGGTACCTCCCGATTTTCGTTATTTTGACGATTTTAGTTACAATTTTTAACTGAACTACCTGTAATTTGACATTTGAGGTTCTCAGTGGTCCCTAAACTTCTTCACTAAAAATCGTCAACTTTGGTCCATGTTTTGGTATAGCCCCCATATAAATGTACCTCCCGGTTTTCGGTATTTTGAAATTCTTAGCTAAATTGTAATACGGAACTACCTTTAATTTGACATTTGAGGTTCTTAGCGGTCACATAACTTCTTCACTAAAAATTTTCGAGATAGATCCATGTTTTGGTATAGCTCCCCTATAACGGTACCTCCCGATTTTCGATATTTTGACGATTTTAGTTACAATTTTGAGCCGAACTAGCTGTAATTTGATATTTGAGGTTCTCAGTGGTCACGAAAGTTCTACACTAAAAATCGTCAGCATAGGTCCTGGTTTTGGTATAGTCCCCATATAACGGTACCTCATGATTTTTGGTATCTTGCGGATTTTAGCTAAAATTTTTAACTGAACTAGCTGTAATTTGACATTTCATGTTCTCAGTGACCACTAAACTTCTCCATTAAAAATCGTTAACATTGGTCCATGTCTTGGTATAGCCCCAATGTAACTGTACCTCCCGATTTTTGGTATTTTGGTGATTTTAGCTAACATTTTTAGCCGAACTAGCTGTAATTGGACACTTAAGCTTCTCAGCTGTCACAAAAGTTCTCCACCAAAATCGTTAACATCGGTCCACGTTTTGGTATAGCCCCCATATAACGGTACCTCTCGATTTTTGGTATCTTGAGGATTTGGCTGTAATCTGACATTTGAGGCTCACGGTGGCCACGAAGCTTCTTTACTAAAAATCGTCAGCATGGGTTATTGTTAATTTATAGTCCCCATATAACGGTACCTCCCGATTTTCGGTATTTTGAGGATTTTAGCTACAATTTTTAACCGAACTAGCTGTACCTTGACATTTGAGGTTCTTTGTCAACATAGGTCCATGTTTCGGTATAGCTCCCATATAACGATACTTACTGATTTTTGATATTCTGAGGGTCTTAACTACACTGTTTGACGAAACTACCCGTAATTTGACTTTTGTTGTCCCTTGCAGTTATAAAACTTTTCCACCAAAAACTGTAATGATAGGTCCACATTTTGATATAGCCCAGAAGGTGGTACCTTTCACCTGGCTGAATACTTTTTTTTAGATTAGATTACATAATTTAGGCATTTGGGGTATCCGTGGCCGAAAAAATTTTCCACCTAAAATTGTGAAAGGAAACTAATTATTCCATTTTAATTTAGACTATCTTATGGTGGAGGGTACAAGCGACTTTTTACTTGTTCACATTAAAACCAATCATAACTTGTGCTTCATATCCATCTATCTCCTATGAAGTGAACCTTCAGTATTATTAATTTAAATGTTGGCACGTAAAACCCCATGAGCATTATGGTTTCATTTTATAACCTGCAATTTTGTGCAATTATTATGGCAAAAATTTCGCAACCTTACAAAATCATGTTTGGCAAATATCTCCATCCTTACAATCACAAAAAAGTGCAAAGCAAAAACCAAACTACAATTTAGGGAACCAAACAAAACTCTACCCAACAACTAAACCACATTACCTCCTGGAAAAAAGTGTTAATCTCTTAACACTCTATGCAAAAGCTAAAAAAGAGAAGAAACAACAAAAAAAAATATCTACAAAAATTTCGTGTAAGCTGTTTATTGAGGTACAAAAAGTTTGTTGACCACCACCCTCAGCCAACATCCAACCTAAAAGGTAGATGAATAACAACAGCAAACAGCAGCGGTCACTAAGCTCCAACCGGAAATATGCACTATAGAGAATTATTAATTAAGCCTTTAAGTATGCTTTATGCATATTTTAAGCCAAGCTACTTTTTGTTTCCTATTTCCTTTTCATTTTAATTATTACTTTTTGCAAAAAAAAAGTTCATAGAACAAAAATTGTTTTTATGCAAAAAGTCATAAGGCGTGACCTGACTACAAAGGAAACAAACACACAACAGCAGGAGAGGTAAAAATATTTAATAATAAATATAAAGATGAGGGAGGGTTGTGAATTTCCCAAGAAAGGATATATTAAGCAGAGGGTTCTAGAATTGATTAGGCTATTTTAAAACAGGGTAACTGAGTACAAGCAGATAAATTGATGTAGCCCTTGGCAGGGAAGAAAGTTGGGTATTTTTCAGGGGCTCGGCAACCAAAAAGCTCCGATGACCCAAGGCTCTAAAAATCTTTAAAATCGACGTTTTTGTGGTCTATGGGTGATTTTAAAAATCTTGATAAAATTCACGTTTGTTTCAGTCAATGAGTGTTGTTAAAAATCTATACAAAATTCACATTTTTGTGGTCAACGGAATGTTCTCCAAATAATCTTTAATAATCTTATTCCCATAGAGGATGTTCATGTAAAAAATATGCATATCATAGCCAAATCCATACTTCTTGAGGTAATGACCCAAAAGAGATACACCACAAGTGCACCACCACAATATACTTCTGATCAATAATATACTGATGGAATTGGACAATCAGGGCACTAAAATTGACAACTACATGTTGTCGATTGCTGGCAAATTCCAGCCTCCAATCTCGGAACTCATGCAGAGTGGAGTAAAATCAGCGAAAACAGAACTGGTATTGCTCTTAAAAGCTTTCGCTCGATAATTTTGTGCAACCAAAACTGGACATCCTGTCCAACCCTAACGTACGCGACTCTTCAGATGGCAGATGCCATGGTACAATTATGGACTGTCAGCTGCGATAAAAAAGAACGTTGGGAAGCAAACGAAAAGATGTTTAATAGCACTCTACTCATGTAAGAACTCGATTGGGAAAAGGTGGGGACTGAATGCATCAGTCGGCGGGTTGTTCAGCGCCGGTTTGATCCGGAACCACACTACATCAGCGTTCCAGTGACAGTCACCTCAGTGTGCATACTTATGTTCGCATTTATATCGCCTTTCTGCGTTGGGAGCAGCATACCCGGATGGCCTCCCCCGGTTCTCTTGGTCCGTGTTGTGACGGCGGATAATAACATCCACCACACTCAATTGCAATAGATGTCACCAGGATATGCATCTAAGGGGTTTCTCAGGACACACTACGACAGGGACCATGTTGTTGCCTGCTGCGAAACAAAGCCGGCAGTGAGCCATCGTCATCAGAATAATACACTCCATGGGAGTTCCCTCCCGTTGCTATTCCAATCCTTGAAAAACAGCCTTAATGGAATTAAATTGTTCACTGCAGCGTACAGCATTGTGGTTATTACAACTTACTGAGGAAGGATCACACCAAAACGGAGGTGGGGGACTAGCTTTGCCGTTGCACCATTCCCTTCAATACACACCTGTCTCGCTTAAGCCTAGCTCTAATGACCCTACATAGAATTTATAGGGGTACCAGGTGAGGAACTTCGAGGTAGAGCTGCTTAATCTATACATCCCCATGTTATAGTCTCAACATTACCTTTCCTTTGGAAGGTCGCAACCGACTGGTTCTTCTCAAATTTAATGTACATTTTGAGTTGTGTCATTCGGTCCTAGGTAATAAAAATAAATAGCTCAACGTTTTGCAAGATCAATGAAGACGTAACCATCGGGTCTGACTAAAGACGTATCTTGACAACCCATCGTCTCTATGGCAGACCGCCGGTTTCATAACCTCTGAACGCAGTACTTTCATCAATCGTAAGAAAGCCAATTGACCTATTTTCAGAAAGTTAACCAATAACCACTTCAGAGAACTGTCCAACCCTTCTGATGGTCGCCTAGCAAAAATTATGTTCCCGAACATCTTCCCAGCTGCAGCCTCTCGCTATATACATTTTGGTGAAATACTCAAAGTGAAGTCAAATTTCCCAGCAGAGGTGGCGGAACTAGCAAATGAGCGTGATGAGTTTTGTCGAGCCAATCCTAGTAACCCCAGAGACACGGAGCTGGAAATTAACAGGTTGGTCGGCGAGGTCTGCCGGAACAATTGGTTAGATCATTTGAAGAATAGCAACATTGCAGTCGGAATAAATGGCTTAGTATCATCATGCTGATGCTGTAACAGCTAGATGATTCAGGAGTTGTGTATCTTATGAAAGTTCTCAACGTGCCACTAGACACCTACATCGTGACTGAAGTCTGGAAAATGGACCGAGTGAACTCGCTATTGAAGCCAGGCAAAGATGTCAGCGAAGGCAAATCGTACTGGGTGATTTCGGTTTTGTCGCCCGTAGCTAAAACTCTTGGCTGGCCTGGGAATCGAACACATGATCTTCTGCGTGTAAGGCAGTCGTGCATACAATTGTACCACGGTGGCATTCACGAGAGTAATCGTGCTTACCATTTTACTGAAAGTTTGTTGGCTTTTGCGGGAAAGGTATCCGTGAGAGCGGACCGATATTACGTAGTCCAAATTTTGGAACGAATCGGCTAATCCATACGAGAGTTATCGTGCGCGCCAGTCACTACATACGGTGGCAGTAGGGGGGTTTTACAGCTTCCTGGTTATTTTCACAGGTACGTAGGTGCGCATCGAGGCCATAGATCCCTACGGTATCATCATGATAACGCTGTAACTGCTAGATGATTCAGGAGTTGTGTATCTTATGAAAGTTCTCAACGTGCCACTAGCCACCCACATCGTGACTGAAGTCTGGAAAATGGACCGAGTGAACTCGCTATTGAAGCCAGGCAAAGATGTCAGCGAAGGCAAATCGTACTGGGTGATTTCGGTTTTGTCGCCCGTAGCTAAAACTCTTGGCTGGCCTGGGAATCGAACACATGATCTTCTGCGTGTAAGGCAGTCGTGCATACAATTGTACCACGGTGGCATTCACGAGAGTAATCGTGCTTACCATTTTACTGAAAATTTGTTGGCTTTTGCGGGAAAGGTATCCGTGAGAGCGGACCGATATTACGTAGTCCAAATTTTGGAACGAATCGGCTAATCCATTCGAGAGTTATCGTGCGCGCCAGTCACTACATACGGTGGCAATAGGGGGGTTTTACAGCTTCCTGGTTATTTTCACAGGAAGCATGCACCATTCCCTGAAAAAACTTTTACAGTCGTAATGGGGCCAGCGAATACAAGTTGTTACAACAAAAATCAAAGGGATTCAGGTCCAGCTCTCAACTGCACTTTTCCGAAATTTTGTGTGGGAATTGCCCGAAGTAGTAGACCGCTAGAGTCCATATTGGAACCTCATCTATGTCTGGTAGAACATTTACGATGTGCAAAGTATGGACCAAATGGGTAACTGCCCTCAAGAGTTATCGTGCGCATAATATCTGCGAAAAATTTTAAACTTTTGTTGCGGAGGCACCTGAAGGAGTTAACTGATATGGCCCATCATCGAACTTAAAATTTAGACAAAATATTACAAAGGTCAAATTTTAGAATCGGCTGAACCGTTCGAGAGCGGCCGTACGGTTTTTTATTGCTTTCTGGTTATTTTCTCAGGGAGTATGGCCTTTAACTTAAAAAAGCTTGTATCGTAGTCGTCAAAATGGATCTGCACATTTCTGAAATTTTGTGTGGAAGTTAGCCGAAGGAATTGACATATATATCGATTACTGCCTTCGAGAGTTATCGTGCGCATAATTTTTGCGAACATTTTGAACTTGTGTGGGAGAAGTACCCACGACCCATCATCGAACTTAAACTAAGCTTGGACCAAGTATTACGAAGACCCCATTTTGGACGGAATCGGCTGATCCTTTGGATAGTTATCGTGCGCACCAGCCAGCCAGACACACTGACAGACAGACAGAAAGACAGACGGACCCGAAGGTGGCTCTTATAGAATAGGAGATTACCGAAAGTGGCTCCTATAGAATAGGATATCACCGAAGGTGGTTCCCATAGAATAGTAGATCACCGAAGGTGGTTCCCATAGAATAGGAGATCACCATAGGTGGTTCCCATAGAATAGGAGACCAACGTAGGTGGTTCCCATCCGTAGATGGATCCTATAGGATAGGAGACCACCGTAAAAGAGGGGACTATCGTTGGATGTTCCTATATGAAAGCAGACCCCCCTTGGCGACTCTTATAAAATATGGGACCAATGTTAGTGGTCCTACATATGTATATAGATGACCGGACTTCTGATGGCCATTTAAAAGGTAATCCATAGATAACAGGCCCTTTGATGTTCCTGCATAGATGGCAGGAATATACATGGTCCGTTATATGTGGCTGGCCTTTTGATGATTTTTAATAGTTGGTAGACCTTCCGTAGAATTCAGGCCTTTAGGTGGTTTTCTATAGATGATAGGAATTTTGATGATGCACTAGATGGCAGGACGTTAGACTGAAGGATGACAGGTTTTTTGATGGTCCTTTATAGTTTGCAGGCCATTTGATGGTCTCCTATAGATGCAGGCCTTTTGCTGATCTTTTGTAGATTGGAGGCCTTTGATGGTCCTCTATAGATGGACGGCCTTTTGATGGAAGACCTTTTAGCGATTTTCTATAAATGGAAGGCCTTTCGATGGTCATCTATAGATAAAAGTCCTTTTGATGTACTTTTGTAGATGGAAGGCCTTTGTATGATTTTCTGTAGTTGGGAGGCTTTTTGGTACTCTTCCGGGTACTCTTTGTCCGATAATATCTTTACAAAGGATATTAATCGAAATTGTCTTTTAACAAATTACTTACTTACTTAGGTGGCTCTGCTTGCGTACAGAACATTTGTCCCATAAGCCGAACTAAGAATTGATTTCCACCTCCCCTGATTTCTTGCAATATCTTTCCAGTTTAAGGGAATACCACGGGCTTCGATGTCACATTTCACCTGTTCTTTCCATCGGAGTCTTGGCCTACAAACTTTCGTTTACCGCCTTGCTGCTCATGTACATACGCCTTTTTTGCGGGGGAATCGTCTTTCATTCTTATGAAATGACTAGACAGCGGAATTTTAGGCAACCCCTATTTTTGGTCCGATTCATGTCAAATTTTGAGATCGAAACATATGACATATCAATTGAAATTGAATAAATTGCAAAATTATGCAAAATTCATAAAATTTGCATATGCAAAAAATAATATGTGCATATGCAAAATTTATGCATTTTATATATATTCTTATGCAACAAATATTTTAATAATACCCAGCAAAAAAAATCATTACTAAGTAATGACTTTATTCAGTAAAATTTGGCAGTAGTAACTACTTACAAATATATCGTAAAAGTCATTATTTTTACATGGGGATGTCATAGGGCGGAAGTACTTCCTTAAATATGTTTTTAAGTACATACTTAACCACATACCGGCAGTCGAAAAGAAGCTAAAAAGCATAGTTCTATTTTTAGAAAAAATTGAGGTGAAATTATATTCAAATTCAACACTACACATTTTTTGTTTTTTTCTTTTTCATTCGATACATGCTAGTTTTGAACACACGAACTTCTGATTTGTAGTCAAACACACTACACACTAAGCCACTCGCTCGAACAGCAAGGGTTGGTTAAACTCATCCATGTACATCAACATGTTTTTGTAATTTTGTAAACAAAAAACACACATGCCGACGCTGAGCTTTGAACACACAACTCTAGAATTTGTAGTCGGACACACTAGCTCTGTGCCACCATACTCATTACTTAGTAAGTTAGTAGTAAGTAAGGATGTAACTAGTTATGTGTTAACTGTTATATATGTACTGTGTGATAATGCGGAGGGTAATGATTACTCATTACCTGGTAATGCAGAAAGTAATGACATGTGCCTACCAAATTTTTGCTGGGTAGGTACAAAAATGTTTGTCTGTAAAATTTTTCTCGTTAAAATTCTTTTCAGACAAGTCAATAAAATAGAAAAATGTATAACCACATACCGAAAATCGGGAGGTATCGTTCTATGGGGGCTACATGAAGGCCTGAACCTAAACCGACAAATTTTAGGTGGAAAGGTTTTTACCACCAAGTAAGACTTAATACCAAATTTCAGCCATTTCGGCGGGATATTGAGGCCACAGCCTTCAAAATAACGGAAATCCGGAGGTACCGTTCTGTGGCGGCTATATGAAGACGTGGGCCTATACCAACAAAATTCAGGTGTAAAGTTTTATACCCCCAAGGAAGACTTAATACCAAATTTCAGCCATTTGGGAGGGATATTGAGGCCACAACTTTCAAAATACCGAAAATCGGGAGGTACCGTCGTATGGGGCTATATGAAGACGTGGACTTATGCTGACAAATCTCAGGTGTAAAGTTTCATACCCCTAACGAAAACTTAATACCAAATTTCAGCCATTTCGGTGGAATGTTTAGACCACAAATCCTTGTATATATT
Source organism: Musca autumnalis (assembly GCF_047663935.1). Classification (NCBI taxonomy): domain Eukaryota; kingdom Metazoa; phylum Arthropoda; class Insecta; order Diptera; family Muscidae; genus Musca; species Musca autumnalis. The sequence continues at coordinate 197,511,063 of NW_027411977.1, read as the reverse complement.
TTTGCATATGGTTTTGCATATGCTCATTTTATGCAAATATGTAAAAATATGTCAAAATATGCACGATATGCAAAATATGGGAAATTTTCTGGGCCTAATTGGTTTTATTTTGTGATAAAGTCTAATCAGATTTTCTTTACGACCATCCTAACCACACATATATACATTTGCATAGGATTCCGCTGTCTAGACATGACAAAGCCAACGCAATCGTTGTAGATCAATACCTTTAACTATGTGGACGTCAGTATATATCTGGTATAGCTCTCTGCTGGCGCACGTACCCATTCTTCGTAGCCATACATTAGCACAGGTAGTATTATTGTCTGGTAAAGTGTGATTTTAATTTCTCGGGAGGTGGCTTTGTTTCTAAGCTGCTTACTAAGTGCAAAGTAGCATCTATTTGCCAATATTATACGTCTCCTTATTTCAGAACTGATGTTGTTTGCTCTATTTATGGCGATGCCGAGATAGATGAAGTCGCTAACTACCTCAAAGTTGTATTTCCCAACTTTCACAGTTGGACTGAATTCAGATGACGTATTATTAAAACAAGTGAGCAAAGGCTATAGTCGGGACGGGGCCGACCATGTGATACCCTACACCACTACCCCTGTGCATAAGCTTTTCACTAGTAAACATTTCTTTTAGGGAATATAATCCGACTACCACCAAACATAATATGCCTCTTTCTCTCTGGGACCCCCCATAAGCAACCAACATTTCGTGACCATCCGATCAAAATTACGACCTGTAGCTTGATTGCAAAAAATGGAAGAATTGGATGCATTACCGACTATTGTGGTATCTCCATTGTTTGACCACCTTCGCCAATCTGCTTTACACCAATGTAAAGGTAATATTTTCTTCTTTCATTGACAGGCTTTGCCGTTGGAATACCCATACTAGAAGCCGATATATTCACAAGGAATAAAATTTTGAATTTGTCTCCAAATGAGTTTTTCCCCATTCCGACCCCTAAAAATTATCAGACTATCACCAAAATCAATATGCTTCTCCATATGTGGGGCCCAATCTATCCCTAAAAATTTCGTCACTATCCGATCAAAATTCCAACTTCTAGCGTGATTATAAAAAATGGAAAAATTGGGTATATTACTGAATTTTGCAATATCTCGGTTTGCCCATCACCAAACTAAATAGGCTTCTTCCTCTGTGGGACCCGCTTCAACTCCCAAAAAATTCGTGACGATCCGATCAAAATTGCGATCTGTAGCGTGATTACAAAAAAATCGGAAAATGGGATGCATTATCAACTATTGCCATATCTCTGCTATTTGACCACCTACGGCAACCTACTTTACATCGTTGTAAAGGTGATATTTTCTACTTTCCTTGCTTCTTAAAGAAACAGAGATATTGGCTTTGAAAGAAAACGTAGACCTTTTCTCCAAATAAGTTTTTGCCCATTCCGCCCCCTGAATATTATCCGACCATCATTAAAATCAGTAGGCTTCTTCCTCTGTGGGACCCCCATTAACTCCCAAAATTTCGTGACGATCCGATCAAAATTGCGACCTCTAGCGTGATTTCCAAAACAATAGAAAAATGGGATCTATTACCGACTATTGCGATATCTCCGTTATTTGGTTACCTAAGCCGACCTAGTTTGCATTATTGTAAAGACGGGATCTTCTACTTTCATAGTCAGGCTTTGCTTTTGGAAAGTTTTCAACCAAAGCTGTGATATTCGTCAAAATAATTAAAATCGCAAAAATGAAAATTGGGGTTTTATTTGCTACTATTATGATATCTTCGTTGTTTGATCACCTACGAGCACCTACATCATTAGAAAGGCGATATTTTCTACTATCATTGTCAGGTTTTGCTTTTGGCATACCCCATACAGAAGCTGAGATATTCGCTTTGGAAAAAACGTTGTCTTTTTATCCACCTAAGCTTTTTGCCCTTTCCGACCCCTATATATTATCCGACCATCACCAAAATCAATAGGCTTCTTCCCCTCCGGGACCCCCATCAGCGTCCAAAATTCCGTGACGATCCGATCAAAATTGCGACCTGTAGCGTGATTACAAGGTTTAGATGGACAGACAGACGGACGGACGGACTGACGGACGGACACACATAGCCAGATCGAATCAGCTCGTCGAGACATTCATTTTGGTATATATAAGTATGGGTCTACGACCATTATTTCGATGCGTTACAAACTTTTTGGCCAAAACCAACTTATAATACCCTCCCCACATAGTGGTGTAGGGTATAAAAAATGTCTTTACAAAAATTATCAAAAGTACCATCGTTTGTTTGTCAGCTGGGAGCTCACCGTAAGGTTCCCTTGGCACAAGCCATTTCATAAAATTGCTCACCTTGAAATTACGATCAGAAGTTCGATATTATTACTAGACATCGGATTTTGCATATTTCAAAAATTAAAATCGAAATTGTTTGATATTCTTATGTGATTTTGAACATATTTGCCACATTTTTACATATTTTATCATATTATATGCAAATATGTCAAATATATATATAAAATCACCGAAAAATATCAAAATTTTTCTTCTTTGAAATTTTGAAAAATATGCAAAAATCCGATGTCTAGTTATTACTGGTTATTTTTGGTTCCTGACAATGATTTCAAATCTGCTCATTAGAAAATCTATCAAATCTCATTAAAGGATTTTCCCTTTACAAGTTCTAAGTATAAAAAAAATCAATTATGAATATTCTAGATAAATAATCCCCTTGGTTTTTCACTTAATCTTAGTATAAAGGCAAAAAACTTTGCAACTTTATGTATGAGTCTGAAAATCCTTAATATTTGAAACGGAAGTGTTGCCTCGTTGTGGATGAATGGCTGGGTGTCTATGTGTGCGTGTGAATTTAACGTTTCAACAGTGTCTACTTCCTGTGGAAATCTTCTGCTTTGTTGTGCTCGGTCTCTGTGTGTTTGTAAACAATTGTTTTTTTCGCCTAGCATCCATTCATTCTCCTTATCTTTTCCCAGATCCGGCATCCTACGTTATCTTCAACTCATTTAGATGCTAGAGAATGTTTTGCTGTTAACTAATATTATTGTTGGTTGAAGGGTTGTGGAGGTACCTCTCGTTCTGTTTGCATCCGAAGCACTTGGTTGATTATGAAGTTTCCGTTTTCTGTTGTTGTAGCTTTTGGAAAAGTGTTGGAAATTCGTTGCGTTGCGTTGCCTTACCGATTCCGTTAGTCCCATCAAACAAACATCCTTTATTCATGTTGTTTTTGTTGTGTGAATTGTTTTTAGGTTCTTTGCTATATTTCCGTTTCAACAAAAGCTTAAGGTTAGAAGCACAACGAATCAATAAGTTCAAGGAATTGTTTGTTATTCACCAAAATCCATCCATTGCCATCTACGCTGCTTTCTCGTTATGGTCCTTATCACCATGCCATTGGTATAGGTGCTTATTTAACTCTTCCATTAAGACGGATATGCTCTAGGCTAGAAGGCATTGAGTATGTTTTTTTTTTTTTGGTGAGTTCACTTTAGTTCTTTTTTAGGGCTTGTTATCCGAGATGATTGTGTTGTATTAGAATCCAATATTAAGTGGATGTGTGTGCGTGTCGGTATATGTTTTTGGTTTGTTTTTTTTCGTGAAACTTTTCGCGTTTGCCTTGTTGTTTTGTTTATCTTCATCATTTTTGTTTGATTTCGACCGGTGTAGGTTCATTGCGCGAAGCATGTTCTTATTTCCGTTTCTATGCTGATGTTTGGGTTCCTTATGTTTTCTCTTTCCGTTTGAGGCTTTTTTGGGTAAGGAAAGGACCATCCACCAGTTCCGCCGTCATTTTCATGATTTCAATATGAGTTGTTTTTCCATCATTTTTTGTTTGTTTTTGGAATTGGTTCACTGGTAAACATGTGTTTTGCATGTTAAGCATTAAGCATCGTGTTTAACAAGTCTTTTCGTCTTTTTTCCGCAGCCTTCCCTTTTTTATTAGCTGGCTGCTTGTTTTTTAAAATGTTAAGTCTTCTTTCATGTTTGGTTTTTCTTTTGGCAATAAGGATTTGGGTTTGATATCGAAAGCAATAAAAGAAAAATTGCCAGAAAAATACAGAAGAAAAGTGAATATAAAATTTAATGAGCCATACCTTGGCGGGACTATAAAATTGAAGAAGAAAAAAATCGATTAATATTTGAATGGCAGACCTCGAAAGAAAGAAAATTGCCCTGTAAAGAGTTAAAAAAATTATTTCAAATCGACTTGTTAACGATTATGGTGCTGATGACTCTTTGGATCTTTTTTTTCCATAAAAACCATGTTATGGTTCTGAAGGTTCTTCTTCAAATATTCTGTCAATAAAAGGTTAGGTTAGGTAGTAGACAGTTACTTTAATAGAAGACCTTGTGGTACATTGTGTTCACCAGTGCTGAAAAATAAAGTTAATGTTATATAACAGATATTTAATCGACTACAAACGCTCGGCAAGAAGAAGCAGACTAGTTAGCTCAGTTTGGAAGAAGGTTGTCCGAGATTTGATCGACTGTTCACCCATGATTCGCAGTCTCCGCGTCGTGAGCATTGGACAGCAACATAAAAGTGTTCGATTTACTCTGTTTCTTTTTTACCTTCGGATAACCTTTCTTTTTTACCAGTGGTAAACCATACCATCTCTATCCCTTTTACGGGCATTGATCTTATTCTTCAGTGACCCGTGATTATTCCCACCATAAGTTTCAGGTGGAACTTCTTCATGGAAAGCAGAGATGTAATTCTTCGATTGCAGAGGATATGCCAGATTGCCTTGGATACCTTACAGCTAGGTTCGTGGTGCCAAATCTGGCTAGCCTTTGTTCCAACTACTACCTTTGTTCCAACAACTACCACGATGGTGGCATAAGGCATGAAATAGCATAAGGGTGGCTTGATTGAGTTGTCGCAACGCCCCAGTCTATCTGCTATTTCATTCCCTAGCTACTGTTCCCGTTTTCATCTTGAAGCCGAGTAGAGGTGGGGAGTTGTGAGCCAAGGCCTCCATGTGGGGTATTTGTACATTAATTTGGTCGAAGTATAGTTGTAGTGATATATAAGCACTGATTACCTCCGATTCCTCTGATCGTCGTGAAATTGCAGCTGCGCCGTGAAATTATCATCTTATGTAGGATAGCACTCATTTTTACCAGTTCCTGCACTACAAGATTCAATGAATGAAGGTCAAGTAGTACATTATGGGCCACAAGTGAAATGCTTTTCATGGCACCGGTGATTAGTAATGCTGACGCTCTTTGCACATTGTTTAGCTTATGAAGATACGATGTCTTGCTCAAAGCATTCCACCATACCAGAGAACCATAACTAAGAATTGGGTGTGCTATAGTCGTGAATATCCAATTGATGACCTGTGGTTACCAATGGAATTATTGCATGAATAAAGAGCTATTAGACCTCACTTGGCACGTTCTTCGACATTCCTTATCACGGTTTATTGGTGGTCCAGGACTATGCCATGATACTTAGCTTATAAAGAGACCTCTAGGGTGACTCCATCGAGCATTGGTAGGGTAAATGGTTTAATTTTTCGTTTGTTCGTAAACAGAACCAGCTCTGTGCTAGATGGGTTCACTCCACGAAAATTTTTGTTCGTCCATCTTGATAGTTTGGCTAGAGCGTGTAGCATGAGTTCCGATAGTGTTAGTGAGAACTTTCCGCATACCATTGTGACCAAGCTTAAGGTATAGTTTCTAGTCGTAGTTTATCAAATTCTTAAAGTATTCCGTTTATCACCAGAAGCCACAGCAATGGCGATACAACGCCACCTTGTGGTTTGCCCCTTGTGACAGACTTCCGAATGTAAGACTCGCCGATATTTGAGTTGATTATCCTGCTGCTGATCATTCCGTCAATCCTTCATTCAGTGCCGTCTCCACCTTGACTTCTGAATGGAACTCTCACCGATATTTGAGTTGATTATCCTACTGCTGAGCATTCGGTCAATCGAATTGATCAGTGTAGAGGAAACGCCTAGGTTAGGCAGTGCATTATGAATGGGCACCTCCTATGTCAAGAATGACTGCCAACGTATAGTTTACACCTTTCATATTCCTCTCGATGAAACCCACGACTTCATTCCTCCTTGTGGTGTGCCCCAGGTGACAAATTTCCGAATTTCTGGACCTCTCTTTCTAGATCATGAAGATCCCTCCTGACATGCCTGGGTCCTATCCACCACATTAGGATTAGGATGGCATTTCATTGTGTTGCTGTACTGGAAGAATTTTTGTCTCCTCATGCAAATGGTTCACTGAAGACATGAGGACTTACCCTGTTGCAGTTTTCAAGGCGACGTTCTGACAGGTTTGAATATGTTTCCATCGCGTTGCACTTATAGTCGCGGACCAAATTGACGCTGCATAGCTTACCACAGACCGACCTATCGCGTTATATGTGGTTAAAAAGTTTTCTTTTATCTGGTCCCTACATCTCAGCTCGTCGATGATAGCAGAGGTATGTCGAATGTGACCGCTAGAATTTTGGGATTGTTTGTGATCGAAATTCTGCTACCACCGACTATGACATTCAAATCTGTTCTCAACTCTACCGTTCATGTGGTGAACAGAGTGGCCGTAGATTTAGTGGCGGATGTTTGCATATTCCTCGCGTGGAAAAAGGTGGTAAGATCAGTCAAATATGAGTTCAGCTTTTCACAAATGACATCAAAGAAGGTACCTGATTCAAAGATTGTACAATCATCCGCATACGTTACGATCTCAATGCCGTCTGGGTGGAGAATGCGGAGTGCATGAGAGGTAGAGGTTAAAGAGTTATGGAGATATCAGCCCACCTTTAGAAACTCACTCTTTTACTCTACGGGGCTTGGACGTACGACTGGCGTTCATACATATTATTAATTATCCAACGTTTCATATTTGGATGGAGGGTAGTCTATTCGATGTCCTTAAACAGCATGGACTGCTTGGGAGTATCAAAGGCTTCTGATAAGACGAGCGCCGACATCACTGTTCTATCACACGGCTTGTTCTGGTTGAGTTCTCGACTATTACGAGTGGAGAAGATGTGCAGCGATGTTGTCGTGCTGTGCTGATGATCGGCAACTGGATAGCTATTCCTGACGCAGGGTAGTATAAATGCCTCACGGGTCTTTGCTACGGGCGACAAAAGCGAAATTGGGCTGTACGATTCACCTTACCTGGTTTCAGTAGCGAGATCATCCAACGCATATTCCAGACTGCGGGAACGATGTGGGATAATGGACTCCCGGCACATCCAGCATTACAATGGAGATTCCATCAGGGCCCAACGCTTTGAATGATTTACCTTCCAGATGACATTCGCAACATCATCCGTTCTAAATTGTGGTGGTTCATCCTCTGCAGAAATAGATCTAATGCGACGTAGTACTCCTATGTGCCCTGTTATTATCGGGGTGTTCGACAAACTGTCGATTAAAATAACTTAAGCACCTCTTCGGATCAGTCAGTGTAACGTCGCCAAACATGACTGAGGTCATATCTTCCTTCTTTCCAGAGTTCGAGAGTGACACAACCGTTTCACTTATTCCGGCTCCAATGTTGCAATGCTTCAGTCACTTAACCACTTGTTCAACTCATTGACTCTGATGTCGCTGAGGTTGCTCTTTTGCTAATTCCGTCGCCTCTGCTGGGAAGTTTGGTCTCTCTCCAGGTATTCGACCAGCAGGTATATGACGAGTTGTTGCAGCAGTGATGGGGTGTCGGCACGTCATTTCTGCTACTCGAACATCAGCAGGGTTAGGCAGATCTCTGAAGCGGTGATTAGTGAACTCTATGAAATTCGGCCAATTAGCTTTCCCATAATGATGGAAGTGCGGCGTTCAGAGGTGATGAAATCGGTTGGTCTGCTAATGGAGACAATTATGGGGAGATGGTCTGGTCCAAGACAAACGACGGGTTGCTAGGTGATGTCATTTGTCAGACAAGTTGACACTCTCCACAAATTCCGGTAGAGGCGTCCCCAATAACAGAACACAGAGCTATCAATCTGTTCCGCCAGCACTATACCCCTCTGGTCGCTTCCGAGGACGGAATTCAGAAAATCTTGATGAGCATTAAAGTCCCCCAAGACCAGACGGTTATTACGCTCCAAAAGTGGTCTAATGTTAGACCTATAATATGGAGTACGTCTGTTTATCGGCGGGATGTTCAAAAACTCTACAGTTTGTGGCAGTTTCACACCTGACTGTTACCCACATAAACTCCAGGTACGGATCATTAGAGCCCGGCTGAAGCGAAACAAGTCTGTTTTGAACCGGTTGGTGCAATAGGAAAGCTAGTGCCCCACACCCAATTCTGTTACGATCCTTCCTCAGTATATAGTAACCATCACAACGCTGTAAGTTGCAGTTGTTTTTGAGCTTGGATTCCTGCATCGCCACGACAATGATATTCTTCTGACTCATGAAATCCTCTACTTCCTCGATCTTAACTCGGAGTCCACTGCAATTAATTTGCAAAGAGGATGCATTTTCAGGGATTGGAACAACAACGGCTGGTGTTAAGTGCTGTGAGTGCGGTTGCTGTTGGGAAGACTGCGGTGGATTCGCATATTCTAATGACGACAACGACTCACTGGAGGCTGTGTTCACGCAGCATGCATCAACATAGTCCATGTCGTTGTCCCTCGCATGGAAGAGTCCAGAACGAACCGTGAGATGCCCCCACTCCCGAAAAATACCCGATTTTCGGTATTTTGAAGGTTTTAACCTCACTATCACACTGAAATGGCTGAAATTATGTACTTAGTCTTCGTTGGGTGTGTACATATTTTCCCCACAAATTTGGTAAAGGTCCACGCCTTCATATAGCCTGCATAGAACGGTACCACCCGATTTTCGGTATTTTGAAGGTTTAGCCTCATTATCACACCGAAATGGTTAAAATTTGGTTCTTAATCTTCGTTGGGGGGTCAAACTTCCCCCCAGAAATTTGTCGGTATAGGTCCACGCCTTCATATAGCCCCATAGAACCGCACCTCCCGATTTTCGGTATTTTGAAGGTTGTGGCCTCAATATTCCACCGAAATGGCTGAAATTTGGTATTTGGTCTTCATGTGGGTTTAAAACATTCCCTCAGAAACTTGTCGATGCAGGTTCACGCCTTAGTATAGCCCCCATAGAATGGTACCTCCCTATTAATGGTACCCCAATATTCCACCGAAATGGCTGAAATTTGGTGTACAAAACGTTCCCTCAGAAACTTGTCGGTGCAGGTCCACGCCTTAGTATAGCCCCCATAGAACCGCACCTCCCGATTTTCGGTATTTTGAAGGTTGTGGCCTCAATATTCCACCGAAATGACTGAAATTTGGTATTTAGTCTTTATTGGGTTTATACAACTTTCTCCCAAAAACTTGTCGGTACAGGTCCACGCTTTAGTGTAGCCCCCATAGAACAGTACCTCAATATTTCCGGTATTTTGAAGGTTGTGGCCTCAATATTCCACCGAAATGGCTGAAATTTGGTATTTAATCTTCATTGGGGTTATACAACTTTCCCCCAAAAACTTGTCGGTATAGGTCCACGCCTTAGTGTAGTCCCTATGGAACGGTACCTCAATATTTCCTTTTTTTGAAGATTGTGGCGCCATATTCCACCGCAATGGGTGAAATTTGGTATTTAGACTTCGTCGGTACAGGTCTACGCCTTAGTATAGCTCCCATAGAACAGTACTTCCGTATTTCCGGTGTTTTGAAGGTTGTGGCCTCAGTATTCTACCGAAATGGCTAAGATTTGGTATCTGGTCTTCATTTCTCGGTATAGGTCCACGCCTTAGTATAGCCACCATAGAACGGTACCTCCCTGCTTTCGGTATTTTGAAGGTTGTGGCCTCAATATTCCACCGAAATGGGTGAAATTTGGTATTTAGTCTTCGTTGGGGGTATACAACCTTCCCCCAGAAACTTGTCGGTATAGGTCCACGCCTTAGTGTAGTCCCTATAGAACGGTACCTCAATATTTCCTTTTTTTGAAGATTGTGGCCTCAATATAACTGTACCTCAACGGTAAACCCATATAACGGTACCTCAATATTTCCGGTATTTTGAAGGTTGTGGCCTCAATATTCCACCGAAATGGCTGAAGTTTGGTATTTGGTCTTCAATTGGGTATTAAAGTTCCTTATTTTTCGGTATAGGTTCAACCCTTCATATAGCCCCCATAGAACCCGATTTTCGGTATTTTAAAGGTTTTAGACTCATTATCACACCGAAATGGCTGAATTATCACAACGAAACGGCATGGCCGAACTTAACGCCGTTCTTACTTGTAGGCAATTATACAAGTTCTTACCTTATCTTCGGCGGAAGTGGCGAAGGTGGCATAGTTGGTATCGCTTAACCCAGCAATCCTATTTTTGTATAGCTAATGCTCAGACTTCTGGAAGAAGTTCAGCAGTAGCCGCATTCAATAATAACTGAAATTATATTCTTTAAATTTTTATACCCTCCACCATAGTATGGAGGGTATATTAAGTTTGTTTTTCCGTTTGTAACGCATTGAAATACTCATTTGCGACCCTATAAAGTATATATATTCTTGATCAGGGTAAAATTCTAAGTCGATCTGAGCACGTCCGTCCGTCCGTCCGTCCGTCCGTCCGTCCGTCCGTCCGTCCGTCCGTCTGTGGTAATCACTCTAGCATCCACAAAAATGGAGATAGGACGCTGAAATTTTGGGAAAATGCGTCTTTTGTTTGCAGGCAGGTCAAGTTCGATGATGGGCTATGTCGGTCCACGTTTTGGTATAGCCCCCATATAACGGTACCCCCCGATTTACGGTATTTTGACGTTTTAGCTACATTTTCAGACCGATTTGGCTATAATTTGACATTTAGGGTTCTTAAGTGTCAGTAAACATATATAACAAAACTTGTGGACATAGGTCCACGTTTTGGTATAGCTCCCATATAACAGTACCCCCCGATTTGCGGTATTTTGACGATTTTAGCTACATTTTTAGACCGATTTAGCTATAATTTGACATTTAGGGTTCTTAAGTATCAATAAACTTATATAACAAAAGTTGTGGACATAGGTCCACGTTTTGGTATAGCCCCCATATAACGGTACCACCCGATATACGGTATTTTGACGTTTTTAGCTACATTATCAGACCGATGTAGCTATAATTTGACATTTAGGGTTCTTAAGTGTTAATAAACTTATATATTAGAAGTTGTGGACATAGGTCCACGTTTTGGTATAGCCCCCATATAACGGTACCCCCCGATTTACGGTATTTTAAAGGTTTTAGCTACATTTTCAGGCCGATTTGGCTATAATTTGACATTTAGGGTTCTTAAGTGTTAATAAACATATATAACAAAACTTGTGGACATAGGTCCACGTCTTGGTATAGCCCCCATATAACGGTACCCCCGATTTGCGGTATTTTGACGTTTTTAGCTACATTTTTAGACCGATTTAGCTATAATTTGACATTTAGGGTTCTTAAGTATCAATAAACATATATAACAAAAGTTGTGGACATAGGTCCACGTTTTGGTATAGCCCCCATATAACGGTACCCCCCCGATTTACGGTATTTTGACGTTTTTAGCTACATTTTCAGACCGATGAAGCTATAATTTGACATTTGAAGTTCTTAAGTGTTAATAAACTTATATATTTGAAGTTGTGGACATAGGTCCACGTTTTGGTATAGCCCCCATATAACGGTACCCCCCGATTTAAGGTATTTTAAAGGTTTTAGCTACATTTTCAGGCCGATTTGGCTATAATTTGACATTTAGGGTTCTTAAGTGTTAATAAACATATATAACAAAACTTGTGGACATAGGTCCACGTCTTGGTATAGCCCCCATATAACGGTACCCCCCGATTTGCGGTATTTTGACGTTTTTAGCTACATTTTTAGGCCGATTTAGCTATAATTTGACATTTAGGGTTCTTAAGTATCAATAAACATATATAACAAAAGTTGTGGACATAGGTCCACGTTTTGGTATAGCCCCCATATAACGGTACCCCCCCGATTTACGGTATTTTGACGTTTTTAGCTACATTTTCAGACCGATGAAGCTATAATTTGACATTTGAAGTTCTTAGATGTCAATAAACTTATGTGACAAAACTTGTGGACATAGGTCCACGTTTTGGTATAGCCCCCATATAACGGTAACCCCCGATTTACGGTATTTTGACGTTTTTAGCTACATTTTCAGACCGATTTAGCTATCAATTGACGTTTAGGGTTCTTAAATGTCAATAAACTTATATAACTAGTGGATATAGGTCCATGTTTTGGAATAGCCCCCATATAACGTTACCGCCCGATTTCAGGTATTTTGAGTATTTTACCAACAAGTTTTAACCGAATTATCTGTAATTTGAACATTTGACATTTGAAATTCTTAGTGGTCACCACACCTCTCCAACAAAAATTGTCAAGAAAGCCCCCATATAACGGTACCTCCCGATTTTCAGTAATTTGATGATTTTAGCTACAATATTAAACCATGTTCGGATGTAGCTCCCATGTAACGGTACCTCCCAATTTTCAGTAATTTGGCAATTTTAGCTACAATTGTTAACAGAACTAACTGTAATTTGACATTTGAAGGTTGTAGTGGTCACCACATCTGCATCAACAATTTTCAACATAGCCCCAATATAACGATACTTCCCGATTTTCGGTACTTTGAGGATTTTACTTAAAATGTTTAACCGAACGTAGGTCCATGTTTTTGTATAGCCCCAAAACAAACCTCCCGATTTTCCGTACCTTATTTTTACCTTACCTTAGCTTTATTTTTTGGACGAACTTTCTGTAATTTGAAATTTAAAAGTCAACAAAAATTCTGCAACAAAAATTGTTAATTTAAGTTCATATTTTCGTATAGCCCACATACCTCCGAACTAGCTGTTAATGACATTTGAAGTTCCCACGTTATGTACCGATTTTCGATATTTTGAGGATTCTAGCTAAATTTGTTAACCGAATTAGGAGTTATTTGACATTAAAGGCTCCCATCAAAAACTGTCAACATAGGCCCATGTTTTATTATAACCCCTATATAACAGTACCTCCCAATTTCTAGCCTACCAAAAATTGTCAACAGTTAGATATAGGCACCATAAAAAAGGGCCTCCCGAATGAAGCATTTTATGTACATTATCTGACATTTTAACGTACTCACTTAAAGTTGGAGACAGAAATGAATATTTTATGGTGGAGGGTATGAAAAGTTCGGCCCGGCCGAACTTAATGCTTTTTTACTTGTTTAATTTCACATTGTTGTTGGTTATTTTTACGGCATCTGAAGCCCTGTTTAAAACGATAATTTAAAACACGCTTCTCCCTAAAATCTCCAAATCTTCCAGACAGAAACAATTAAAGTTCCTCTTGTTATTAAAACAACTAAAAATTGCCTACATTCTCGGCATAACATAAGAAACCCAAATATCCAAAAACAAAGCATACTTTTGGGGAATGCAAATTAATTCTTTTGCCCGACAAATCCAATTTGGCAGCTATTTTTTAACGTCTCTGTGGAAAACATTTCTTATTTTTTACAACTAACGTAATTAATTTTGTTCTTGTTTTTTGCAACGAAAAAAATTGTTTCTTATTTTCGCACAATCACAAAGAAAAAATTCACAGATTTAATAAGTCTACATGAAAAATGTGCGAAAAAAAATCAGCATACAAACGAGCTAACAGAGGGTACTTTATGGTCTTACATTTATAATAACTTTTACCTATCTACAAACAAGAACAACAACAGCAATGAGTGAGCACAAAGCCGGCATAATGCACCGCAGAAAAAATGTGGAAATAAAAAAACAAGAGCAACGTACGCAAAATGAGTTTAATGTGAGCAATGAATGAACGAACGATTGAAGGAAAGAAAGAAAGAAAGCCAAAAAAAATCTGCACCAGAAATAAAAAATAATTTCGCATAGAGGACAGGAAAAAAAAACAAATGTTCACCGAGCAGAGCGGGCCTAGAAATTATGATGATGGAGAAAAAATTACTCAGGGGCAGGGACGTACGCAGGGGGGGGGCACGGGGGGCCCGGGCCCCCCCCGAAATGATTTGGTCGAACAAAATTTTTTAAACTACTGTAACTAGTTATTATATTTTTTCTCATAAAAATGTGTGTATATTTGAAGATTTCAAATTAAAACTTATATTTTCTTAAGTTTCTGAACAGAAAATGTACACCATTAACAAGTTTTGTAAGAAAATATTTTAAAAATTTTTGTTTGTAAGCTGTTTTTGAGAGAAACTTCCAATAAAATCTGAATTACTTCTTCATGTCATATCATACCACTATCAAATGCTAATTCCTTAATGAATATACCCCATGTCTATTATTTATTCGAACTGTATAGAGCTCTCGAGGCTTAAAACTCATCCGGTTATAACAAAAATAACGAGTTCAGTATTATGGGAATGGAAATATATAAAACAAAAATCTATTGAATAAAGCCAATTAGAAATTTGTTTTACTTACTACTTTAGACAAATTTGCTGCTAAACAGTATGAGAAAATAATGAAGACAAATGAATTTTTGTGCGTCACTTGATTTTTACTTATCATTACCTAAGTATAATTGTAACCTCAGACTTTAGATTACGAGATTATATACACTAGGATTGTATCGTATAGATTTCATCAAAATAATGATTTAAGACTTCACATATGTTTGGACGATATTCGTTCTTTTTAGCCAAGATGCAAGTACTTACCACCGTCCGTCCGTCTGTATCTCTGTTTGTCTGGCAGGTTGGAACTCATATCGGTACCTCCGCCATAAAAGTTCAAAAATGTTCACTAAAATGGTCGAAGGGACTAACCGATTCGGTCTAAAATCGAACCTAATATGGTTCGCAAGATTACTTCCAAAAGTACATCAAGGTCCAAGAGAATATGTTTAGACAACATCTTCAGGTCTCTTATACAAGTCTAACATAACTGCAGTTTAAAGACTGGTCGATGATTCTTTGGACATTTTGTAGTCTTGTTTACAGCGATATCCTACTTTTCGTGGACAAGTTTATGCTTCCTGACAAAGCTCTAAATACTGCGGTGACCAACTAAAAAGCTTATGGGCGCGGTAACTATCGAGAGGAGTGTCTCTCAAATAATTATTAGTGAATAATTATGTGGGGTTCAATAAGGATCGATTGTTATTTGTCAAAACTATATAGGACTAAGTCCATCAAAGTGTTTGTCATCGAGTCCAAAAACTTCTAATCGTACAATTAAGAAAACAAATTATAACGCTTCTTTTGTAACATAATATTAAAAGTAAAAATAATCCAGGTATCAGAATCTATCTCTTTCGGTTAATAACACTGTGCAACATTTTTAAGGTAATCTTGTGCAAATAATTTGAAGTGAGGATTTTTTGAAAGTACAGACCCAAAGAACAAAAGCCCTAGTTCCGTTTTGTTGAGTCAGATACAGCTTGGATTTTATGGCCCCATCTAAACATTGTTAAATATCGACTTTTTAAACAACTCGGGGCTATATCTCTGAAACCAATGCAAATCTTCTTCTGACCTTTGCAGCAAATTTGTAGATAAGGGCCAAAATAAATTATTTGGAGAAATGAAAAAAAAAAAAATTAATTTTAAATTTTTTCTTAATGTTTTCATTTGGAAACATAGCAACGATAACGACAGCCGATATTCTTAAAAACAAGTAAAAAAGTATCAGTCGGCTTTGCCGATAGAGATATACCCTCCGCCTGTGTATATTGAAACAATTTTTTCCCAAAATACGTATGTATTTAGGGGGTTTTGAAAATTTTTGGCGTTTGAACAGACAAAAATGTTGATTAGGATTAAAGATCAAAAGTTTTGCGGAGGAGATACTAAAAGGAATGGATCGACATTGACCGTTATGGAAGTGGATCTCCAGCCGCAACATATGGTGCCACAAGGGGTTTTTTCACTCTTCGGGCTGTTTGCTCAAGAAGTATGGACTTGCCCCTAAAAAAAACTTTTACCATCGTAAATGAGGCAGCGAATGCAATTTGCTTTAACAAAAATCAAAGTGATTCGATATCAGGTCTTAAAGTAAACTTATCCGATATTTTGTGTGGGAGGTACCGGATATAGTGGTCAAATATAGTCCATATTTGAACCTGATCTATATCTGGTAGATATATTAGGATGTGTAAAGTATAGACCAATTCGGTCACTCCCTTCTAGAGTTACCGTACGAACAATTTTTCCGAACATTTTCGAACTTTTGTGGGGGATTTACCGGAAAGAGTAGACCGATGTACCTCATCTTCGAACTTAAACTAAGTTTGGGCAAAATAGTACGAAAGCCAAAATTTGAATCGAATCGGTTCATCCGTTCGAGAGTTATCGTGCGCTCCAGCCAGCAGGACAGACAGACAGGCGGACGGACATGGCTGAATGACTCAAAATTGCCTGAAACGGATATCGTACAAACATACTTGGGGTCTAAAACCATTATTTCGATGAGGCACATTTTCATCGTATCAAAGTGTATATACCCTCCTTAGCCTAAAGGCTGAGGGTATAATTAGGCTAAGATAATCGAAATAGTGAAAATCTTGCTATAGCAAAGACAACGGCAATTCTTTGTTGTTGTAAAATTCTGCGATAAACCATAACGTGGACCTGTATGATTAAAAACTTCAATAAATTTTACATGGCGACATTACCGAACGTGGCCCGATATTGTCTATTTTCAATTCTAAATATCCTTCTCTGTAAATATTTAAAATTGTATCCTTAGTCCCAATTTACATTAAACGATTTTTCTTGCTGCAATTTTTCTCGTTCTCTTTTAAACTTGCCTCTTGCGTTTATACAGGCAATTCTGTTTCTGCAAGTTTTGTTTTCAAAACAATGAAAATAATGTCAAAAACGAAAAATGTAAAAGGAATTGCCTGAAAATTGCCGGTACGAGCAATTTTTTTCCACTTCCATACCCCTTACGTGTCTCTCCTACAAACTGAGACTTGCCGCAAGTAAACTCGCCTAATGTAAATTGGGACTAAATATTATGAATTCTTTCTATTGAATTTATATACTTTGTACCATTATTTCATATAAAATATAGAATAGAATATAGAATAGAATATGTGCCAAAATTTCCAGTCCATCGGACAAAAATTTCGAAGGGAAACATTTATTGTGTTTTGTATGTAGCATAGAAACTAAAAACGTCTTTTCCTCAAAGTGGCCCTTTATATGATATTGTGGGAATATTGTACATATAAATCATGTGCTTAACCGAGAGAGTCTTTAAAAAAACTGCTGACGGAGTCAGAAAAAATATCAATTTTGTACGGTGTTTTGTTTTTGTTAAAATCGAAATTTTGATTTTAACTGTTCAAAATTTTTAAAAATTTATTTTTTTAATTCCTTTTCGATAATGGACAAGATTATTAGGTTCGTAATGATCCCACAAAAATATATGCTGATCGGTTTATTCTTTTTCAAAACAGTGCTTTATAAGCGGGCATTTGAATGTAAGATTTTCAAAAAAAAAAAAAAAAAAAAAAATAGAAGGTAACTTAAGGTTTAATAGATTTTTTATAAAAAATGCATGAAAATGGCTTTTCTCATGCTTATAAGTGGCCATAACCCCTTAAAATAGCTTTGCGTAACGCTACACAACATTTGAATTTTTCATGATTTTTGGTCAAGTTGTGCCCCCCCCGAAATGAAATCCTGCGTACGTCCCTGCTCAGGGGTGTATTTTAATTTAAACTAAGCATTAAGGCCAACAACTACACTCACTCACACACTCTTCGACACACATATAGTGGAAATTATCCTGGCGGCAAACAAAAAGCAAAACCAGGACTTTAATAGCCTCTCATTTTTTCTACTGTAATCTACATCACAGTCTCTGAACTGCAGGCAAGGCAAAGCAACATAAGAAGCAAAAAACAAAAATGATGAACAAATGAACAGCATAACACATACAGACATAGTAATTAATAATAAAGCGAGAGCAAAAATTATAAAAAATTATAAATAGGGTTCTCCCTTCAAGCCTTGGGGCCAGCAAAAGAACAAAGTCACACACAAAGAAAACCAGGGAGGGAGGGAACGACTTGTCAAGTACCAACAAGCATGTTGGTTAGCAAGCTGTTAACAAAAAAATTGCAGCGTATTTTTATGTAATTTTAATTTCCATACTTCCCTAACTCCTTTTAAAAGCCCCGACCACCACCCTCTTTTTACAACATCTAAGTCTTCAAAACAACAAATACTGCATGAAAAATCCAAAGCCAAAGCAACAGCTCGCTCACCACCACGCAATACGACGCTCTACTAATTACCTCAAAGTGTTACAACAAACCCAACAGCCATTTCCAGTCCTTTTGTAACTCTTCTTCTTCTTCCATCTCGTAGTTATTCTACGCGGTTGACAGGTGCTCTTTATGCTGTTTTGCCCTCAAGGGGCAATAATGAGTTTCTTGTGTTATGTCACACAGAAGAAGTAAGAAAAAAATAAATAAATAAAAAAAGACTTGAATGAAATGAAACGAATAAATAAAATAAAACATGATGAGAATCGTGAATCGTCGCCATCGTATTCGTCGACGTCGTCGTCGTGGTATGCTAATTGAAGGCAATAAAAAGTCAGCGTAACAAGGGACAAGTTAATAAAATAAAAAGGGTAATTTTCTTCATTTCACGACGGAGGAATTTTTCAAAATGCGAAATTGAGATGTGTGACAAAATGTAGTGCATACTTTAGGGTGTAAGTATTTAAATTGTATATCTTAAGGCGGTATAGTGTTTTTAATATGATTGCAAATGAAAGCAAAGAAATAAACTTTCGAAATTCTGGAGGAATTAAACTGAAAATTGTTGTCGTTGTATATTCGTACATATACATACATATGTTATTCAAGTACATGTTTCTGGTTTCTTTCTATCCAGATCCAAAATTCTGCAACCTGGACTGACTGCGTTTATAAAGAATCAGGAGACAGGGGAGTGCGGTTAGCTAGAAAGCTAAACAGATACAGCGTGCCGTGTGATCCCAATCCACATGCAGTGCCCTATTCGGGCCCAATATGAATTGAGGCAGCTGCTTCATCTCAATCTTAACTGGGCTAAAACCACTTGTGTTCGCCTTGGAAGCTGGCGCTCTTCTGCAACGGTGGATAGGGGACGGTCTCCGAGTACGGCATTCACTTTGTACCTTTGTACAGATCATGACGACATCTCCTGACGTGCCTGTGTGGGGGAAGCCCGTCCACTAAATTTTCTGGCAGGGGTGCTCACGACGCTAACACCCAAGTAGGTACTGCATCGACAACATAATGTTGTGTTGATGTACCGCTAATAGGTTTTCCTTCTCATGAAAATGGTCCACAGGTGTCATGAGGAGGCATTCTGTTGCATTACTCAGTGCGGGATTCAGGCAGGTTTAAATATTCTTCCACTGCGTAGCGCAAACATTTGCATACCACACTGGCGCCACATAGCTTGTCACAGACCAGGCTATTGCTTTATAAGAGGTCAAAATTATTCTATAACTCCAACTCCCCAAATGCTGTCGTTAGCGACTCGAGGACCTTGTTCGTACTTCTAATAATAACGCAACGTTACACCCAATATTTTGGGTAGTTTGAGGTCAGAATCAGGACACCATCGACCAATATGTTAAGTAGTGGATTTAGCGGCGGATATTTTCATATTCCACAGATGGAAGAACTGCTCTAAATCTGTTATGTAGTCCCGTCGCCTATGCTGAGAAATTTGTTCTAATTTCGGATATTCAACCATCAGGTATTAGCAAGGGGCTGCAGCTGTGATGATGTCCCGGAAAATATTGTCAGTTACCCGAGAATTTGAGGGAATTGACAGCTCTCTGGGTGGTGATTGGTAAATTATCTGAATCCTTGTCAATCAGATTTGCCAACGTTCCGAGAAGTACGGCGGTCAGAGGTTATAAGCGGTTAATGGAAATAAGGGAATGGGAGCCGAGGGAAATGAGGAGTTGCCAGTACACGTAATGTATGAGACCGGATGCCACAATGGTGATGTCCGGCGTCCAAGGGCTATTTCGTTTTCATCGTCCTCTGGCACCACACGGTTTTATTCCTCCACAAGCGAACCAATAATAGCCAAAACATAGCTAGCTAATCGCAGGGGTATGTGCGCAGTAAGCACTTTTACCTCGGCAGTAACACATTCCATGTATGGGTCACTAGAGTCAAGCAACAATATAGGTCTGCACTGGACAGACTGGTGTCGTTGTTGTTGTTGTGACAGTGTTTGTTATTATGTTTGTATGTTCGTTCTTCCGTTCAATCTGGCTCTGGGTCTATCTCCAGTTCCAGGAAAGTGGCTGCTTCGATAGGATGTAACCACAGATCCACTAGAGTTAGATGAGTAGGTTTGGCTGGGCAGTTGAAAAAGTGTTTTGTGTCGTGCGGGTCCATACAGCATGTCTTGCACGGCGCGATCGATTTCCGCCCAATAAGAATTTAGGGGACTGCAATATCCTGAGCGTAGTTGAACCAAAACTACCCTTGTTTTGTCGTGGCAGGTGACGCTCCTCAGCTGCAATAGATGGGGGATGTATTTCGAGGACTTTATTCACACTATAATTGCTTAAGGCCTTGGCAACTGCATCCGTGTGAATACTATTTAAACCTGCTTGATATGCTTATTGATCTAGGGGTTCTCTCCTGTATCGTTGGACCTCTCCCTCTAGAGCATGGATATCCTTCCTGATCCTCCTGAATGTGTCGGGCCTACTCACAAAATGGTGATTGGGATGGCTCACACGGTAACATCCAATCAGGTACTGCCACGAAAGCATCTCATTGTGTTGCTTTACTGGAAGAATCTTTGCCTCCTCATGTAGACGGTCCACAGAAGATTTGACAAGGCACCCTGTTGCTGTTCTCAGGGCGGCATTCTGGCAAGTTTGAAATTTTTCCAATTCGTATCACATAATCTCGGGGAACAGACTAGCGCCGCATAGCTTACCACAGACCGACCTATCGCGTTATATGTGATCAACAAGGTTTCTTTATCTGCACCCCAAGCGCTGCCTGCTAGGGACTTGAGGATCTTGTCCCTACTTTTCAGTTTGTCGCAGATAGCTGTGGCGTGCGCGCACGACGTGAAAGTAGTGTCGAATGTGACCCCTAAAATTTTGGGGCAGTTTGTGGTCGGAATTCTGCTACTGTCGACCACGACATTCAATTCTCTTCTAAACTGCGCTGTCCATGTGGTGAACAGAGTGGCAGTTGATTTTGTGGCGGAAATTTGCATATTCTTTGAATGGAAAAAGGTGGTAAGATCGGTTAAATAGTTGTTCAGTCTCTCACAGATGTCATCAGGATAGGTACCCGCATACGTTACGATCTCGATGCCGTCTGGAGGGGGCGGAATACAGGAGAGGTAGAGGTTAAAAAGTTCCGGAGATATCACCCCACCTTGGGGGAATCCCTGTTTCACTCTAAGGGGATTGGACTTCTTATTCCTGAATTCCACGTACGCCTGGCGTCCACACATATAGTTGACTATCCAACGTTTCAAGCTTGGCCGGATGGTTGTCTGCTCAACGTCCTCAAACAGCGTGGAGTGCCTGACTGTATCAAAGGCTTTTAATAAGTCAAGCACCACCATCACTGTTCTATTGCACGGCCGTCTCTGGTTGAGTCCTTGACAAATATGTGTGGTAATGGCGTGCAGCGCAATTGTCATGCTGTGCTGCTTACGGAATCCATGCTGATGATCGGCAACTTGATAGCTATTTCTGATACTGGGGAGGACTAAGGCCTCAAGGGACTTTGCTACGGGCGACAAAAGCGAAACCGGCCTGTACAATTCACTTTTGCTGGCATCCTTACCAGGCTTCCGCAGTGGGACCACCCTGCCCATTTTCCAGACTTCGGGAACAATGAGGGTGGATAGCGACAAGTTGAGAACATTAGTGAGATACTTCACTCCCGGCTCATCCAGCTGCTTCAGCATTACCATGGAGATTCCATCAGGGCCCAACGCTTTGGATGATTTAGCATTGGCAACATCATCCATTGTAAACTGTGTTGGTTCCTCCTCGGCAGGAAGAGATCTGATGCGCCCTGTCACTCTGGGGGTGCTCGACAAACTGTCGATTGAAATAACTTGCGCACCTCTTCGGGTCAGTCAACGTAACGTCGCCAAACGTGACTGAGGTTCTATCTTCCCTTTTTCCAGGGTTCGAGAGTGACTTAACCGTTGCCCACAATTCACCTATACCGGCTCCAATGTTGCAACTCTTTAGATGATTTAACCACTTGTTCCACTTATGCTCGCCGACCAGCCTGTTAACTTCCAGTGTCAGCTCCCTGACTCTGGGGTCATTGGGGTTGGTTCGGCGAAGCTCATCACGCTCATTTGCTAATCCCGTCGCATCTGCCGGGAAGTTTGGTCCTACTTCGGGTATTCGACCGGCAGGGATATGGGGATCGGCTGCAGCAGTGATGATGTCTCGGAACGTCCTTTCTGCTACCCGAACATCAGAAGGATTGGCAGTTCTCGGTGGTGATAAAAACCTCAGGAAAATGCAAGTCATTATTTCGGATTATTTCCTCTGGGCACAACTTTTCTATTATGTGGCGTCGAAGACTGCTCGTATTCGTAGGTCTTGTGATAGTTTTGGACAATACTCATTGTTATGATAGATGTCTTCCTTTGGACACCTGGAGATATGACCTCAAGTACAAAGCGAGCCAATATCGCATTTTCCTGCGATGGCAATAACTCCCTTCAAGAAAATGTGAGTCAAATTTTTTCTGCTGCTCCTAACTTTGGAAAAAAGTGTGGTCGAATTTCGTTTGAATTCGACTCATTGATATGAGAAAAGTCTCCCTTTGTCCTTTTGGGGATAAGCGCACCAGTCTTGGCACCGTTCGTGGTCGAACTGGTTTTAGCTGAGCCCAAACGCCCAGGTATGGAGGTCTTCATCTCCTTCAACTAGTAGCTTTTTGGTTATGAGATCATACCGGAGCTTAATTTTGGGACCCTAGGTTCTCAGACCTAGACAAGAAGTTGGCGTCGGTCCCCTTGTGGGGGCACCATGATGCCAGTTGTTGCACCCAATCCGCGGGAAGGTTGAATGTGTAGTTGCATTATCAACCGACTTTCTGAGCCATTGAAAGACAGTTGTTTTAGATGGGCACCTCTTCACTCAAGGGTGGTGAGTAGGGTCAAACAACACAATTGGTATCTCACTACGGTGACCTTCATTAGACAAGGTACCCACGTAAATCCACACATTTTGGTGTAAAACTAAAGCCAGGGACGTACGCAGGATTTCATTTCGGGGGGGGGGGGGGCCCATGTTGACCAAAAATTATGAAATTAAAAAATGTTGTGTAGCGTTACATAAAGCTATTTTAAAGGGTTTTATTTGATTTCATATGAAATATTGACACAAAGTATATACTATCAATAGAGAGAGTTTTCAATATTTTGATATAACTTTAAAATTTGGAACAGAGTATAATAAATTAGTCTTTAGATGTTTAGAACTGAAATGAACCATATCAGAACACGTTCAGTATAGTCCCCATACAAAAATTCCGCCTGGTATTTTGAATATTTTAGCTCAGTAGCTCATATTTGGCATTTTCGATTATATTTCAAAGATTTTCACACACTTACTTCAGTCCCATTAAAGTTTTGTCTTATTTTTGCCTTATTAAGTTATCAATTGAACACATTTTTACCACGAGGACTGATTCTGATAAGAAGATCTATCTAAAAAACCTATTAATGTTATTTGATATTACCATTAATTAATTGAAATAAATAACTACAAAAAAGAATAACTCGAATCCGCGAGTGCAGATTGGAACTATTGTAAGAAAATAATATTCTTTTATGTCATAAAAAACAGCAAAACTTACTATTTTACAAGGGACTCTGCAAGCCTAAATCAGAAAATTACATTTATGGTATGCTCCAGTATTGCAAGAATCTACTCATTTTTAGTAGTAAGAATGTGTAGATTCTTGCAGGTTCTGGAACAGGCATTTAGAAAAAAGATAAAACATTTTTATCAGTCGGGCGATACCAACTACGACTCATAGACTCCGAATTCGACTCGCAGTACTGTTTGAGACTACGAAATCCACATTCGGGCTCGGCAAAATTTTAGCTAAGTCCTGACAAAATAGGTTCGCAGCAAAATGATCGATGCCAAAGATGCCATTCAATCATGGGTGCAAGTGATCTGGCATGTCATCTTTTTAGCGTCTTCATCGATGAATTTTATATGAGCGTGGACCCCAAAAGATGCTATTCATTTTTGGATCCAAAGCATGTCATTTACACCAATGCTTTGACATGTCATTTTCACCAGTGCTTTGGCATGTAATTTCCACCAATGATTTGACATGCCATTTTCACCAAAACTTTGCAATGACATTATCATTACGACAGGAGTTTTAACAACGTTGGTTGTGATTTCGAGTCGTCGACAACATGAAGCCTATTGTAAATAATTAATCTTATATATTTAGAAAATGTGTATAAACAAGTAAAAAAGTGTCAGTCGGCTTTGCCGACAGAGGTATACCCTCAGCCAATGTGAATTGAAACTTTCATCTACGGAAAGATAGAATGTATTTAGCGTCTCTTCAGAATTTTGTGGCCCTTTTTCAACATTTGAACTTGCCGACAAAAATGTGGATTAGGAATTAACACAAATGTTGAACTTTTGTGGGGGAGGTACCCTTAGGGAGGACCGATATGGGCCATTTTAGAAGCTAAACTAAATTTTAACAAAATATTAGGAGATCCAAAGTTTGGACCAAATTGGTTGCACCATTCAAGAGATATCGTGCATATCATTTCAGTCAAATTGTTTTTAAATATCGTGGAAAGTACCGGAAGTTGTGAGCGGTATTGCCCCATGAAACTAAGTTTGGATCAAAATGTTGCACCAAATCGGTAGAACAGTTCGAGAGCCACAACTTTTACCATCGCAATTGAGGCAGCGAATGCAAGTTACTTCAAAAAAAATCAAAGCGATTCGAAAGCAGGTCTTAAAGTGAACATGTATCCGAAATTTTGTGTGGGAGGTACCGGATGGAGTGGACAAATATAGTCCATATTTGAACCTGATCTATATCTGGTAGATATATTAGGATGTGTAAAGTATGGTCCAATTCGGCCACTCTCTTCAAGAGTTATCGTACGCACAATTTTTCCGAACATTTTTGAACTTTTGTGGGGGAGGTACCTGAAGGAGTGGACCGATATGGCTTATCTTCGAACTTAAACTATGTTTAGACAAAATATTACTAAGGCCAAACTTTGGACCGAATCGGCAGACCTGTTCGAGAGTTATTTTGCCTCCAACCTCCTCACACGGTGTCATAGGGGTTTATTGCAACTTTCAGGCTATTTGCTCAGGAAGTATGGACTTGCCCCTGATGAAACTTATACCGGCGTATGGAGGGCAGTGAATACAAGTTGCTAAAGCAAAAATCAAAGCGATTCGAGAGATGATCCTAAACTGAACGTTTCCAAATTTTTGTGTGGGAGGTACCCGACGAAGTGGACCGATTGCGTCCATATTAAAACCTGATCTAAGTCTGGTACACGCTCCACGATGGGCAAAGTATGGACCAAATCGGTTACTCTCTTCAAGAGTTATCGTGAGCACAAATTTTCCGAACATTTTCGAACTTTTGTGGGGGAGGTACAGGAAGGAGTGGACCGATATAGCTCATCTTCGAACTTAAACTAAGTTTGGGCAAAAAATTACGAAAGCCAAAATTTGAACCGAATCGGTTCATCCGTTCGAGAGTTATCGTGCGCTCCAGCCAGCCAGACAGACAGACAGACGGAAGGACATTGATCAATCGACTTCAAATTGTCTGAAACACATTTCGTCCAAACATACTTGGGGTCTAAAACCATTATTTCGATGAGGCACATTTTGCCCGTATGAAAGTGTATATACCCTCGTTAGCATAAATGCTGAGGGTATAATAAAAACACAAAATTCATCTCTATTGGATCGATGGAATGGGTTCAAATGCTGATGAAAAGATCGGATCTTTCACGGCTTCCTTTGAATGGGTTCAAATGCTGATGAAAAGATCCGATCTTTCACGACTTCCTTCGCATTGGTTCAAATGAAAAGATCGGATCTTTCACGACTTAGTTTGAACGAATGCAAAAGATGCCATGAAATCACTTCATCGCATGGAACCCCTTCCTTCAAATTTTGCTGGGTTAAGTCGATTGTCTAACACATTTCTTGAGTTACCGACAAAAATTGGAAAAATTTCCATGGACTGACTTCTGTCGGCACAGCGCAAAGTGGTCGAAATCACTGATCTAGCGGCGCGAAATTAATAACTTGGAAACGAATGGAGATATCTTTCTGAAATTTTGCACAAACTCAGTCTGTGTCCGTGGGTAATAATGGACTAAATATGAACAACATCGGTTAATATTTTGGTATAGCCCCCATATAACGGTACCTCCTGATATTCGGTATTTTGAGGATTTAAGCCACCCTTTCCTTCCAAATTAGTTGTAATTTGGTACTTAGGGTTTCTAGTGATCACTAAACATTTCCACCAAAAATTGTTGTTGTTGTATATTCACGTTTGGGTATAGGCCCCTTTTAAGGTATCTCCCGATTTTCAGTATTTAGGCGGTTTAAAGCTAATTTTTTTCGGCCAAATTATGTGTAATTTGGTATTTGGTGTTCCCAAATTGTGGTTATTCGGAATCTAGGAAGTCCAAATTAATTAGTAAAAGAAATTGGACTGGATCTTAGAGAACCTTTGTAGTCCATGCGAATTTATTGCTATATAACCATGTAAAATTTCACTTTGAAAAGAGCGCAAAAGTTTTGCACTTTTGTGAAGAAGATACCTGAAAGAATGGTCCATTTTGGAAGTGGACCTAATTTTGGAAGTCATTCCTTTTGATAGTTATGGTGTCAAGCCTATATTTTATTTGATAATGTTAAGTTATAGAGCTTTTGAACCGTTATGTCAGGATGCATGGACTTACCACGAAAAAAGAATATCACTGTAACCAAGACCGCAAGCAGTAGCATTGGTCAAAATATCCAATGGATTTTCGAACAGCCCATAAATTGCAATTATGTTGAAATTTTGTGAGGAAGGTATCCGAATAAATCGATTTGGACCTTCGAGAGTTATTGAGCGCACCATTTGAGCGAAATATTTTGTAGTCTTCTGGAAAAAGAGGAATGGACCGATATGACTTAAAGTTCGGTTGATCTGTTCGAGAGTTCTCATGCGCTCGAGCCAGACAGACGAACAAACTGGGCTAAATCGACGCCAAATTATTTGAAGCAGCTTTTGTGGAAACATATGAGACGTCAAAGGCCATTATTTCGATGAGGTACATTTTTATCGTCAGCCTAAATGCCAAAATTACAGCAGATTTTAATACCATTTAGCCAATGGTTGAGCATTAATTAGCACTTTATGACTGACTCAACAATAAATTTTTCTCCATTAAGTAAATAATAAAAAAATCAAGGTAGTAAATCAATTTTGTAATTGATATATCGTACATTTTGTCCAGTAAACATGTCATTTCACGCACTTCCAATCCGCACAAATACAATTTTGAATACAGAATGAGTTTAAAGCCTCAATACCTTTACATTCATTACAGAATTCATCGACCCTTTATTATTTGATAATGAAATTACATGAGATAAGAAGTAATTCAGATTTTACTGGAAGTTTTTCTCAAAAAGAGTATTCAAACAAAAAATTTTTAAATATGTCTTAGACAACTTGTTCATACAGTACATTTTTAGTACATAACCTTCAGAACAATCTAACTTTTCTTTTCAAAATTCCAAAAATAAAAATTATTTTAGAGAAAAAACGTAATAATATGTTAAAGTAGCTCAAAAAATTTTAGTCGATCAAACCATTTCGGGGGGGGCCCGGGCCCCCCGTGCCCCTCCCCTGCCTACGTCCCTGACTAAAGCAAATATGTGGATCATAATAAGAAGTATTGTATTGAATATCGGTGTGAAGCTTTTCCGATTCCATCGCTTTGTAAGGCGGTACATCATTCTCATTCTTTCTTACTACCTCCGTCACTTAAATTATTGCAGCTCTTCTATAAAGGCATCCTTCAATAAATTGCTTTCTTTCGAATTCCAACTACCACCTTTAATTTCTTCAAATTTCCCAGCTTAGCCCCCTCGCCCATTTTAATTTTGTATTTTTTATTTTCGGTCCAATGTAACCATTAAAATACTTAATTTTCTATTCGTTTTTGCGTGGGTGTTGTTGGCAATTTCTTCCACCCACCTTGCAGCTAGCTTGTCATTTAAGATTGTTGCCTTGGTTTGGTTTTTTTTGTTGCCGATGCTATCTTCTAAGAAAGAGGAGGCGAAAAAAAGCACCAACAATGAGCACACAGAAATACGAAATAACAACAACAAAATGAAATCGGAATCCTTGTTAGTTACTTAATAGCTCATTTTGAAAGATTGCTCAGGTGAAAAATTGCAGCTGTTGCCAGAAGCTAAAGCAACACTCACACCCAAATATAGACAAGAATAAGAATGCTGGAACAAGAAGACAAGTAAAAAAGAAACAAATCGAAAGAAAAAACTAACAAGCATTCAAACAAGCAGGCAGGCAAGCAAGGCATGAGTCCTTATAGCCAGCAGTCAAGCATAAATTTGCAGCCTTAAAATTACGTTCTGCTTGAGGGGGTAACTAACTACAGATTGTTAGATGTATGAGTCCCTGAGGCCAGATGGTGATGGAGTGATGTTAGAAACGATGAAGAAGAAGAAGTATTGCCTGAGACAGCTGAGAGATGTTCCGTTTTTTGCTATTTTTGTGATGGATAATGATGATGATGCTGATGACTATGACGATTCTGATGCTAAATAGAATGATGACGACTCAAATGTGTACTCACTTAAGTTTCGATTGTGTCTCTGTGTCGGTGGGTGGGCGTATATGTGTGTGTGCATCTGTGCTTGTGTCCTTTTATTGTCATTGCATAAATTAAAGTTTCATAATTTTTAGATTAAAGAAAAGCAAATGCCTTTCTTTGAATTGGTTTGTCCTCTGAATGTGGGACGATTTCAAGTTAAGCGCTTTAAATTCAAAACATGATTTGTGGGGATTTTGGTAATGTGAAATGTCAAAGGTTAATGGGAATTTAAAATGGTGTCTGCTAATGGAAAGGTACAGGTAATGGTGGCATATGTTTGGAGTGGAGAAGCCAACATTACAAACGTGGCCATTAGGGAGGAACAACGAGTAGCATAAGGATTTGATTGACTACCAAAGCAATGACAGAAGAATTCTTCCCAAGAGTAAATTTTTAATTCCCTACAATATCTCAAGACTTCTCTTTAAACATCGTTACAACTACTCCGTATCCTTCCACGTCATTTTGCCCCATTTAACATTTCGCAGCACCTTGATTATGCCAGAATGATTCGCCACACACACAATACCAACGGAACAACAATAACAACAATCAATAAAACATATGTTGCCACATGGTAGCAGCAGTTGTACCCGCACCATAACTATGCGAAGATTTCTTTTTCTATGTAGTAATAATTCCAACAATTGAACCGTCAACAAATTTTACCATCGACTAACTGCAGGAAATTTAAATTTCAAATTCGTGAGCTCACACAAAACGATAACATGGCAAGCGGAACAGAAAAGACAACAAAATGAAGAACAACAACAACAAAAGTATTTTAACATACTGTGAAATTGTTGAAGAAGAATAAAAAAGCTGTGTAAAACACGTTGATGTGTTTGTATGTTACGAAAATGGAGATGGGAGGGTGGTTGGATCAATTACATCACTACTGAATTGAATTTTTCATATAGAAAAAACTAATCAGCCAGGCTGAATTGCAATTTTTCTAACGGAAAGCTTATTCAGGCTGAATTGCAATTTTCATATGTAAAACCTTATTCTTCCAGGCTGAATTGCAATTTTCCTATGGAAAACCTTATTCAGCCAGGCTGAATTGCAGTTTTTCTAACAGAAACTTTATTCAGCCAGGCTGAATTAAAGTTTTCCTAACGAAAAACCTTATTCAGCCAGGCTGCATTGCAATTTTTCCATGGAAAGCATTATTCAGCCAGGCTGACTTGCAATTTTCCTACGGAAAACCTTATTTAGCTAAGCTGAGTTGCAATTTCCTATGGAAAACCCTATTCAGCCAGGCTGAATTGCAATTTTCCTATGGAAAACCTTATTCAGCTAGGCTGAGTTGCAATTTTCCTATGGAAAACCCTGTTGAACCTGGCTGGATTGCAATTTTACTACGGAGAACCCTATTCAGCAAGGCTGAATTGCATTTTCCTATGGAAAACCATATTCAGCCAGGCTGAATTGCATTTTCCTATGGAAAACAATGTTCAGCCAGGCTGAATTGCAAAACCATATTCAGCCAGGCTGAATTGCAATTTTCCTATGGAAAATCTTTTTCAGTCAATCTGAATTGCAATTTTCCTATGGAAAACCTTATCCAGCCAGGCTGAATTGCAATTTTCCTTTGGAAAACCTTATTCAGCCAGGCTAAATGGCAATTTTCCTATGGAAAACCTTATTCAGCCAGGCTGAATTGCAATTTTCCTATGGAAAACCTTATTCAGCCAGGCTGAATTGCAACTTTCCTATGGAAAACCTTATTCAGCCAGGCTGAATTGCAACTTTCCTATGGAAAACCTTATTCAGATAGGCTGAATTGCAATTTTCCTATGGAAAACCTTATTCAGCCAGGCTAAATTGAAGCTTTCCTATAGAAAACTTAAATTAAATTTTTAAAAATTTCCTTTTAATCCTGAAAGTTCACACATACAATAAATTGATTTAAAGAAATCTCAGCTGTCCCTTATTCTTCCAGGCTGAATTGCAATTTTCCTATGGAAAACCTTATTCAGCCAGGCTGAATTGCAGTTTTTCTAACAGAAGCTTTATTCAGCCAGGCTGAATTAAAGTTTTCCTAACGAAAAACCTTATTCAGCCAGGCTGCATTGCAATTTTTCCATGGAAAGCATTATTCAGCCAGGCTGACTTGCAATTTTCCTACGGAAAACCTTATTTAGCTAAGCTGAGTTGCAATTTCCTATGGAAAATCCTATTCAGCCAGGCTGAGTTGCAATTTTCCTATGGAAAACCCTGTTGAACCTGGCTGGATTGCAATTTTACTACGGAAAACCCTATTCAGCAAGGCTGAATTGCATTTTCCTATGGAAAACCATATTCAGCCAGGCTGAATTGCATTTTCCTATGGAAAACCATGTTCAGCCAGGCTGAATTGCATTTTCCTATTGAAAACCATATTCAGCCAGGCTGAATTGCAATTTTCCTATGGAAAATCTTTTTCAGTCAATCTGAATTGCAATTTTTCTATGGAAAACCTTATCCAGCCAGGCTGAATTGCAATTTTCCTATGGAAAACCTTATTCAGCCAGGCTAAATGGCAATTTTCCTATGGAAAACCTTATTCAGCCAGGCTGAATTGCAATTTTCCTATGGAAAACCTTATTCAGCCAGGCTGAATTGCAATTTTCCTATGGAAAACCTTATTCAGCCAGGCTGAATTGCAATTTTCCTATGGAAAACCTTATTCAGCCAGGCTGAATTGCAATTTTCCTATGGAAAACCTTATTCAGCCAGGCTGAATTGCAATTTTCCTATGGAAAACCTTATTCAGCCAGGCTGAATTGCAATTTTCCTATGGAAAACCTTATGCAGCCAGGCTGAATTGCAATATTCTTATGGAAAACCTTATTCAGCCAGGCTGAATTGCAACTTTCCTATGGAAAACCTAATTCAGCCAGGCTGAATTGCAACTTTCCTATGGAAAACCTTATTCAGCTAGGCTGAATTGCAATTTTCCTATGGAAAACCTTATTCAGCCAGGCTAAATTGAAGTTTTCCTATAGAAAACTTAAATTAAATATTTAAAAATTTCCTTTTATTCCTGAAAGTTCACACATACAATAAATTGATTTAAAGAAATCTCAGCTGTCCCTTATTCTTCCAGGCTGAATTGCAATTTTCCTATGGAAAACCTTATTCAGCCAGGCTGAATTGCAGTTTTTCTAACAGAAACTTTATTCAGCCAGGCTGAATTAAGGTTTTCCTAACGAAAAACCTTATTCAGCCAGGCTGCATTGCAATTTTTCCATGGAAAGCATTATTCAGCCAGGCTGACTTGCAATTTTCCTACGGAAAACCTTATTTAGCTAAGCTGAGTTGCAATTTCCTATGGGAAACCCTATTCAGCTAGGCTGAGTTGCAATTTTCCTATGGAAAACCCTGTTGAACCTGGCTGGATTGCAATTTTACTACGGAAAACCCTATTCAGCAAGGCTGAATTGCATTTTCCTATGGAAAACCATATTCAGCCAGGCTGAATTGCAATTTTCCTATGGAAAATCTTTTTCAGTCAATCTGAATTGCAATTTTCCTATGGAAAATCTTTTTCAGTCAATCTGAATTGCAATTTTCCTATGGAAAACCTTATCCAGCCAGGCTGAATTGCAATTTTCCTATGGAAAACCTTATCCAGCCAGGCTGAATTGCAATTTTCCTATGGAAAACCTTATTCAGCCAGGCTAAATGGCAATTTTCCTATGGAAAACCTTATTCAGCCAGGCTGAATTGCAATTTTCCTATGGAAAACCTTATTCAGCTAGGCTGAATTGCAATTTTCCTATGGAAAACCTTATTCAGCCAGGCTGAATTGCAATTTTCCTATGGAAAACCTTATTCAGCCAGGCTGAATTGCAATTTTCCTATGGAAAACCTTATTCAGCCAGGCTGAATTGCAATTTTCCTATGGAAAACCTTATTCAGTCAGGCTGAATTGCAATTTTCCTATGGAAAACCTTATTCAGCCAGGCTGAATTGCAATTTTCCTATGGAAAACCTTATTCAGCCAGGCTGAATTGCAATTTTCCTATGGAAAACCTTATTCAGCCAGGCTGAATTGCAATTTTCCTATGGAAAACCTTATTCAGCCAGGCTGAATTGCAATTTTCCTATGGAAAACCTTATTCAGCCAGGCTGAATTGCAATTTTCCTATGGAAAACCTTATTCAGCCAGGCTGAATTGCAATTTTCCTATGGAAAACCTTATTCAGCCAGGCTGAATTGCAATTTTCCTATGGAAAACCTTATTCAGCCAGGCTGAATTGCAATTTTCCTATGGAAAACCTTATTCAGCCAGGCTGAATTGCAATTTTCCTATGGAAAACCTTATTCAGCCAGGCTGAATTGCAATTTTCCTATGGAAAACCTTATTCAGCCAGGCTGAATTGCAATTTTCCTATGGAAAACCTTATTCAGCCAGGCTGAATTTCAATTTTCCTATGGAAAACCTTATGCAGCCAGGCTGAATAGCAATTTTCCTATGGAAAACCTTATTCAGCCAGCCTGAATTGCAATTTTCCTATGGAAAACCTTATTCAGCCAGGCTGAATTGCAACTTTCCTATGGAAAACCTTATTCAGCCAGGCTGAATTGCAACTTTCCTATGGAAAACCTTATTCAGCTAGGCTGAATTGCAATTTTCCTATGGAAAACCTTATTCAGCCAGGCTAAATTGAAGCTTTTCTATAGAAAACCTCAATTAAATATTTAAAAATTTCCTTTTAATCCTGAAAATCTACACAAACATACACTAAATTGATTTAAAGAAATCTCAGCTGTCCCTTACTATTCTGTAAGAAATTAAATCCTCATTTCTTAGAGCTATGCTGAAGTATTATTTTGTTGTTGTTAGGAAACTTTAGCGAAGCGTTAAGTTTTTTGTTTCATGCCTTTGTAATGTGAATTTACGCTTTAACGCACACATGCCCGCATACCGCGAATTGTGTGGACGCTCACACATAGACCCACTCACCCAACACCTCCTACAAGACATTGTAGTAGTGTTCCCCTAGCAATGTTAGCCATGTGCTGGCTTACCTTATAATACACTCTGTCATCGCACATACTTCAAAAATGTAAGCTAGACATTTCCATCACGTCTTGTGCGTTTTATATCACCTATCGCCAGGCTAAACACAATCATTTGACGCCATCTTGAGCGCCATATTTTGTTTTTTGTCAAGTCATATTAAGAACCCAAGCAACAGCGGTAGCAGCACACTTCGTCGTTTGCTTACAACAGCGTCTTTTCTTTTATTTTTTCTTGAGTCGTTGTTGTTGTTGTTGTTGTTGTTCTAGTTGTTGATGGAAACTGACGCATACGAGGAGATGTTAGGAAAACTGACAACAAACAACTTGTGTACAATACGGTAAACAATAACAACAACAACATCAATGTTGTTGTTGTGAAGCCAACACCGATAGGTTTTTTTGTTCATTTCTTTATAAAATAATTGATGCAGCATGTGGTTTTCAAAGAAGAACAAGAAGAAGAAAAAAACTGCTGATGATGACTAAGACGAACGACGAACCCAGAATGTGATTCGAGAGTTCTATACACAACGCAAGCCACGAATGGCAGCAATACTTTGAAATTTCCATACACAAAACTGAAAAATTATTTTGCATATTTTTAGGGTGGAGATGACATCCTGAAAAATGCAACACAGTGAGCATCGAAACAACGATAAATTTATTCAAAATACTGAAACTAGAAAAAAAATGCCAACAAAAAGTTTTCGAAGCTGGGGAGACGAATTTGTAACACACATAATTTTGACATATTTGGTTAAATTTTCATTGCGGAAATTCTGATTTTTCTAAATTCCATAAGGTGTGTGGATCGTAGATGGTGACAAGTCAGACGTGCTCTGCGAGAACAGCATTGCACGTTAGCTTTCAATAGTAAGAAGGCGCTATTTTTGAGAGAGTAAAGAAGACATTATTAAGCTTTCCCCAGAAACTTATCCTTAAATTGATATCTTATAACTGAGAATATTTCTTTATTATCATAAGTGGTTCCTATTATACATAGGTGATAATGAGACTTCATTTCCCCCGACGAAACAGCACACCAACGATGTTAATAGAAATTTTCAGATCATTCAGAGCCTTTTTTTTTTGTTTTTTTTCTACTGGCGATTGCTGCGATCGAGCTCATACGCATAGTTTCATGA
This sequence comes from Musca autumnalis, assembly GCF_047663935.1. Lineage (NCBI taxonomy): Eukaryota > Metazoa > Arthropoda > Insecta > Diptera > Muscidae > Musca > Musca autumnalis. The sequence continues at coordinate 197,475,947 of NW_027411977.1, read as the reverse complement.
TTTGTCGTCACCTGGACCCACCTTATAAACGTCTTTTGAATCACCGCGTATTTTTTCGAAATTTCTTGTACCGACCAACACGGGTTCCGACGAGTAAACCCCCATTTTTGGCGCCAAGCGTTCATGCAATACCAAATTTTAATTGGTGGAATAAATGTCCAAGGATGCCTCAATCTCACGGTACATAACATGAGGATCTTGCATTATCCGTTCAAGCTCGGCTTAATTTCGTCTGGCATAACGACCGTTTTAGACGACCCTCACCATTGCTATTCTTCCACTGCGTAGCGTAAACAATTGCATACCAAGCTGCCACGCGGTTAAAGGTTAAGACAGGTCAACAGTTCAACAGTTCTCTTAAAATACATACTCATAGCCACTCGGGTATGCTTGGGCATGTTGGTTTGCGCACTCGGTAACATTTTATGCCTTACCTTCTTATTCATTGTACAATAAGTAACAATTGTTAATCAATCGATTATATTATGCTCTTTGAGAGATAGATATGCACAAGTGGATCAAGCACTTGTATGATAATGAGTATACCCAATCAAAAAATAACACGCACAATATTCCTAACAAAAGAAGTAAGTACAGCTTTAAGTTCGGCTGGAACATTTTATAACCCCATCTAAGACTAAATAACAAAATTTAACAATTCTGCGTGCATCGCCATGTGGCTCGAGTTTATACGCCTTTTTAGCTGGTTCATCATCGCTCATTCTTATTATATGACAATCGCTGCATCTCGATACGTTTAACTATATTGATGTCGTTGTATAGTAGATACAGCTCGTGGTTCATACGACGTCGATATTCACCGTCAACGTAGATCGGTCCATAGATCTTTCGAAGAATTATTCTCTCAAACACGCCAAGCACTGCCTTATCTGTTTGCACAAGTACCCAGGCTTCGGAACCATATACCAGCACGGGTAGTATCAGTGTTTTATAAAGCGTTATTTTTGTTTGACGAGTTGTGGCTTTGTTTTTAAAGTGCTTACTTAAGCCAAAGTAGCATCTGTTGGCCAATACAATTCTTCTTTTTATTTCACAACTGATGTCGTTTGTTGTGTTTACTGCGGTGCCGAGGTATACGAAGTCTTTTACTACCTCAAATTATAGGAACCAACTTAAACAGTTGGTCCGATCTCAATGGACGCATTGTGTGTCGACACCATCAGCTTGGTGTTCTCGCCGTTTACCGCCAGACCCACTTTAGCAGATTCTCCTTCGACCTACATAAAGTTATCGGTTACTTCTTTTACTGATCGTCCCATGATGTCTATATCATCAGCATAAGCAAGTAACATGTGGCTATTGGTGTAGATTGTGCCAGTTCTTTTGACGTTTGCCTCTCGTATAACCTTTTATGGCAGGATGTTGAAAAGATCACACGAAAGGATGTCTCCTTGCCTGAAACCTCTTTTGGTACAAAACTCTTCGGAGAGGTTCTTTCCTATTTTAACTGATGATCTTGTGTCAGTTAGAGTCATTTTACAAAGCCGAATGAGCTTTGCGGGGATACCAAATTCAGACATTGCTTGGAATACCTTTGAACGTAGCGGGCTGTCGAAGGCTGCTTTAAAATCGACAAAAAGGTGGTAGGTGTTGATCTGCATATCTTGGGTCTTCTCCAGGATTTGCCGCAGGGTAAATATCTGGTCAATGGTGGACTTGCCAGGTCTAAAGCCGCATTGGTATGATCCAATTATTTCGTTGACCATGGGCTTTAGTCGTTCGCACAATATTCCTGACACTATCTTGTAGGCGATAGGGAGAAGACTTATGCCCCTATAGTTGGAGCAAAAAGTCTTATCTTCTTTCTTGTGGACGGGACACAGGATGCTCAGGTTCCAATCGTCGGGTACGCGTTCTTCCTGCCAGATGGAGTTAACTAGCTGATGCATACACCTTATCAGCGTGTCGCCTCCGGTTTTAAACAGCTCGGATGGTAGGCCATCTGCTCCTGCTGCCTTATTATTCTTCAGCCGTTTTATTGCTGTCTTTACCTCATCTTGGCCGGGTGGTGGTATCTTCGTCGACTTCGCTACTATTGGATACCAACAATTTGGGAAAATGCTCTTTCCATCTTCTTAGTACACTATCTGTATCAGTTACCAGATTACCTTGCTGGTCTCTACAGGAGGATGTGCCAGTTCCAAAGCCATCAGTTTGATGTTACACTCTTTGATAGAATTTTCGGACTTCATTTTGTCTCCTGTACATCTAGATTTTTTCACACTCCCGTTTTTCCATCTCTCTCTTTTTCCTGCGGATAAGACGTTTCTCCTCTCTCCTTTTCTCCCGATACCTCTCTCGTGCGCTACGCGTTGCTACTGATTGTAAAGTAGCCCTAAATGCAGCATTTTTCTCTTCGGTAGCAGCAAGACACCCCTGGTCATACAATGGATTCCTTGGTGGAGGTCTCTGGTATCCAAGTAATGATTTTCCGGCTGTTTGCATGGAGTGGGCAATGTTTTGCCATTGTCCTGACATGTTTTCGGAACGAGGAGTGCTTTGATTAAGCATTTGGGCCAGTTGAGTGGAATATGCTGTGACTATCTGTTGTGATTGCAGCTTACCGATGTCCAATTTCCGTGTTGTGTCTGTTCGCACTTTGTTTGCTACGTTTAATCTGGTACGTACCTTTGCTGCAACAAGGTAGTGGTCCGAATCAATGTTTGCGCCTCGGAACGATAGTACATCCAACACGCTCGATGAATGTCTTCCATCTATCACAACATGATCAATTTGATTACTTGTTTTCTGATCTGGAGACAGCCAGGTGCCCTTATGAATATCGAGATGATTAAATCTGGTACTGCTAACTACCATGTTTTTTGCAGCTGCAAAGTCTATTAGCCTCATACCATTGTCAGATGTTTCACTGTGGAGACTGAATTTCCCGACTGTTGGGCCAAAGATATTCTCCTTTCCAATTTTGGCATTAAAATCGACTAGTATAATTTTAATGTCATGGGCAGAGCAACGGTCATAAGTTTCTTCTAAGCGCTCGTAAAATATATCTTTGGTCTCTTCGTCCTTGTATTCAGTGGGAGCATGAGCGCAAATAAAGCTGATGTTGAAGAATTTTGCTGTTAATCGAATTGCAGCGAGTCTTTCATTCACTGGGGTGAAGCTGGAGACCAGATGTTTTAACCTCCGACCAACTACAAATCCTCAACCAAACTCATGCTTTGTGTCATGGCAGCTATAATACAGTGCGTCGCCTTTAGGTATTGTTGTAACCCCTTTGTTGTGACGCCTTTCCCGTTCTATCGTATTTCCTGTACGGCAGTAATGTCGGCCTTGTACTTTTCAAGTACATCTCTCAATGCGTAAACTGCACCTTCTCTATAAAGAGTGCGAACATTCCAGGTGCAGATTCGCAGATCATGGACCTTAAAACGTTTGTATACCCCCAACGAAGGCTAAGAACCAACCTTCAGCCATTTTGGTGTGATAATGAAGCTAAAACCTTAAAAATACCGAAAATCGGGTGGTACCGTTCTATGCGGGCTGTATTAAAACGTGGACACGTACCAACAAATTTTTGGGGGAAAGTTTTATACCCCAACGAAGACTAAATACCAAACTTCAGCCATTTCAATGGATTATTGTGCCCATAACCTTCAAAATACCGAAAATCGGGAGGTACCGTTCTATGGGGGCTAAATGAATGCGTTTACCTATACTAACAAAATTCTGGGGGAAAGTTTTGTAACCATAACGAAGACTAAGTATCCAATTTCATCCATTTCTGAGGAATATTGAGGCCAGAACCTTCAAAATACCGAAACTCGGGAGGTACCGTTATATGGGGACTACATGAAGGCGTGGACCCATACCAACAAAGGAAAGTTGTATACCCCCTACGAAGACTAAATTCTTTTCTTTAAAGATAGGCCATGTTCTGCATTGGTTCACGTTTTTGAATAGTCCGCCCGATTTAAGGTATTTTTGAGTTTTTATAACCGAATTAGCAATAATTTGGCATTTAGGGCCCTGATAGCCAAAAATTTTTCCACCAAATATTTATGTACATTTTTGGCCCAAATTTGTTCAGAAAGCTTCCACACAGAAATATCTAACTGAACTCGTGGGACAAGAGTATATGAAATGGTACTGAATTGGCTGCGTGGGTACTTTTTATAGCGAAATGGTACTGAAAAAGTACTATTGTAATGAATTTCCCTTCCCTGATTTTCACCATTTTTCTTCGTGAGTAGTAATAGGAGCTGACCAACTATCGATATTCCCAACATTAGATATTTTCGATATTTCATTTCAAAAAATCGATTGCTATCGTTATTATCGTTAATTTGTCATCACTTTTAATTTGGAAATGAAAATGGCGGAGATGTTTCTGCTTTTGCTGACATTTTGCGCAAGTAGTCTACAGAAATATAAAACAGAAAAAAAACAATTGTTTTTATTTTAAAAAAATACACAAAAATGTATTTTGCTTTTCCAAAATAATTTGTTCGTGTGACTACGGACTTAGTCGCGGTCCACAATAGAGTGATTTCACAGAAAAAATTTCAAGAAATTATGCGTATCTAGATCGGTTTCCATATTAGAGTAATATCGTGAAATTGCCGTAGTGGGAAGCTCGATCTAAGAACGCATACTTTCATGAAATTTTTGCAATGAAAACGCTCTAGTGTGTACCGGTACTTACTTTCCCACATCCACGAAAAAGAAAAGCCGCGAAATTTCTATTTATTTCAATGAATTTTGCGGTGGGGTTTTTAATCCGGTAATAAATTTTAAAAACAAATCGATATTATCGATTTTTGCCTGCTCTAGTAATAATAGACTAAATATGAACAGCATCGGCTAATATTTTGGTATAGCGCCCATATAACGATACCTCCTGATATTCGGTATTTGAGGATTTAAGCCACCATTACCTTCCAAATTAGTTGAAATTTAGTACTTAGGGTTTCTAATGCCCCACGTTTGGGTATAGGCTCCTTTTAGGTACCTCCCGATTTTCAGTATTTTGGAGGATTAAAGTTACATTTTCCGCTCAAATTAGGTGTAATTTGTTATTTGGAGTTCCCAGTGGACACAAACATTCTCCACGAACGAATTGTGGACATATCGACGCCTCCAAATAATAGTATGCTAAGTCTGAAAAGTGAGTTTTGCAGGAGAAGCTCTCAAAGTTTACAGTTTTCTTTGACCTTCACTACTATTCTGAGTAAACATTTGTTTATAACTTCTGTTCGGATTGACCGATCATTACCAAAATTTGACAGAATTTAAGTTAAAGGACGTAAAACGCAAAAATGTAAAGAACTTGAAAACATGCTAAGTCGACTTAGCATACTATTGTTTGGAGGCGTCGATATGTAGGTTTGATATTGCCCCCATATAACCGTACCTCCCAATATTTGGTATTTTGACGCTTTTGTCCACATTTTGAGACCAAATAAGCTAAATGTTGACATTGGAGGTTCTCATTGATTATACATCTTCCCTAACAAAAATTGTGAACATAGGTCAATGTTTTGATATAGCCCCCATATAACTTTACCGCCCGATTTTTGATATTTTAAGGATCTTAGCTACATTTTTGACTTTCGCGCCGCTATATGAGTGATTTCGAAAAGTGTCCGACGCCAAGATCGTACAAGCGCCCGCATACATTAGGATTTATATGCAGCCCGGAGGATGAAGCATATGAGGCTATGGTGTGTAATGCTCTTGTGGTACTGCGCATTTTCCGGGGAGAATTTTAGCTACTTGCGACAGAAGGGATACGACTTGCATCTGCTGGCATCCTTTCGGGTTTTCTCAGCTACCCGGGTATTCTAAAGGGAATAGGCAGCTCTCTGAAGCCCTGATTGGTGAATGCTCCGAACTCTTGGCAATCTTGTAGAGTTAGATGCTGCGTTTGTTGTTGTGAAGACTGCGGGGGTGTTTCCTATTCCGACGACGACGATGATTCTGACGACGAAGTTAAAGGCACTCAGAGAGATGCTCTGGAGCAGCAAATATAACTCCTATCTAAGTAGTCCCTATTATGACAGGGACTATGTTGCTGCATGCTGCGTGAATACAGTCCCCAGTGAGTCGTCGTCAGATTAAAAAACTCCCCCGCAGTCCCCTCGACAGCAACAGCACACGCAGCATTTAACACCAGCCGTTGTTATCCCAATCCCAAAAAATACATCCTTTTTGCTATTTAATTGCAATGGACTCCGAGGTAAGATAGAGGAAATAGTAAATTTCATGAGTCGGAATAACATCAAGGTCGCGGCGGTGAAGGAAACCAAGCTCAACAACAACTGTAGCTTACAACGTTGTGATGGTTGCAACGTGTTACGGAAGGATCGCACCAGATGTGGATGTGGAGGATTAGCTTTGCTATTGCACCAGTCTGTCCAAAACAGACCTATCTCGCTTGATCCCGTACATGGAATGTATGGGGGTATCAGTCCGGTGTGTAAGTGCCGAGATAGAGTTGCTGAGCGTATATATCCCGTCGAGAAATAGCTGTATCTCAGATTTCGAGCCTGACTTTAGCCCGCTTTTCGAAGGTCATAATCGTCTGGTCCCGGGGGACTTTAATACGCATCATGAGATGTGGCATTCGGTCATCGGAAACGACCAGAGGGACACATAGCTGGCTGAGCAGATTGATAGGTCTACGTCTTGCACGGTCAATGAGGACGCCCCTATTACAGGAGAGTGTCACAGTTCGCCAGACATACCCATCGTGTCACCTGGCCTGACAAATGACGTTACCTGGCAACCCGTCATTTCCCTTGTATCAGACCATCTCCCAATAATTGTCTCCATTAGCAGGCCACCCAATTTCAGCACCTCTGCACGCCGCACGTTCGTCAATCATAGGAAAGCTGATTGGCCGAGCTTCAGAGAGTTTACCAATCACCGCCTCAGAGAACTGCCCAATCCTTCTGATGTTCGGGTACCAGAAAAGACGTTCCGATACATCATCACTGCTGCAGCCGCTCGCCAAATCCCTGCTGGTCGAATACTCAAAGTAAGACCAAACTTCCCAGCAGAGATGACGGGATTAGCAAATGAGCGTGATGAGGTTCGTCGAGCCAACCCCAATGACCCCAGAGTCAGGGAGCTGACACTGGAAGTCAACAGGCTGGTCGGCGAGCATACGCGGAACAAGTTGTTAAATCATCTGAAGAGTTGCAACATTGGGAAACGGTTAAGTCTCTCTCGAACCCTGAAAGGATGGAAGACAGGACCTCAGTTACGTTTGGCGACGTTACGTTAACTGACCCGAAGAGGTGCGCAAGTTATTTCAATCGACAGTTTGTCGAGCACCAGGAGAGTGACAAAGCGAAGAGGAGAGTATTACGTCGCATCAGATCTCTTCCTGCCTAGGATGAACCACCACAGGAACGCTAAATCATCCAAAGCGTTGGGCCCTAATGGAATGTCCATGGTAATGCTGAAACAGCTGGATGAGCCGGGAGTGGAATATCTCACTAAAGTTCTCAACTTGTCGATAGCCACCCTCATTGTTCCCGAAGTCTGGAAAATGGGAATGGTGATCCCTCTACGGAAGCCAGGCAAGGATGCCAGCAAAAAGTGAATGGTACAGGCCGTAGCAAAAACCCTTGAGGCCTTAGTCCTCCCCAGTATCAGGAATTCCGAAAGCAGCACAGCACGACAACAACGCTGCACGCCATCTCCACATATATTTGTCAAGGACTCAACCAGAGACCGCCGTGTGATAGAACAGTGATGGTGGTGCTTGACTTATCAAAAGCCTTTGATACAATCAGGCGCTCCACGCTGTTTGAGGACATTGAGCAGACAACCCTCCGGCCAAACTAGGAACGTTGGATAATCAACTATATGTGTGGACGACAGTCGTACGTGGAATGCATAAACAAGAAGTCCAAACCCAGTAGAGTGAAACAGGGAGTTCCCCAAGATGGGGTGATATCTCCGGAACTGTTTAACCTCTACCTCTCCTCTATGTCTCCCGCCCCCTCCAGACGGCATCGAGATCGTAACGTATGCGCATGATTGCACGATCCTGGCGTCAGTTGCCTTCCCTGATAACATCTGTGAGAGACTGAACTCCTAATTAACCGATATTACCGCCTTTTTCCACCCGAGAAATATGCAGATTTCCGCCACAAAATCTATATCACCGCATGGACAGCGCAGTTTGGAAGAGAATTGAATGTCGTGGTCGACGGTAGCAGAATACCGACCACAAATTGCCCCAACATTTTAAGGGTCACATTCGAGACTACTTTCAAGCCGTGCACGCACGCCGCAACTATCTGCGACAAACTAAAAAGTAGGAACAAGGTCCTCAAGTCCCTAGTCGGCAGCACCTGGGGTGCAAATGAAGAAACCTTGTTGACCACATATAACGCGAGAGGTCGGTCTGTGGTAAGCTGTGCGGCTCCAGTTTGGTCCCCGATATTATGTCATACGAATTGGAAAAACATTCAAACCTGTCAGCAACAGGGTACCTCCTCAAGTCTTCAGTGGACCAGCTACATGAGGAGGTAAAGATTCTTCCAGTAAAGCAACACAATGAGAAGCTTTCGTTGCAGTACTTGCTTGGGTGTTACCGTGAGAGCCATCCCAATCACCATCTGCTGGCTAGGCCTGACACATTCAGGCATATCAGGAAGGATATTCATGCTATAGACAGGGAGGTCCAACAATATAGATGAGAACCCCTAGATCAACAGGCATATCAAGCAGCCTTAAGTAGTATTCACACGGATGCAGTTGCTAAGGCCATAAGGAAATATAGTGTGAATAAAGTCCTCGGAGTACATCCCCCATCTATCGCAGCTAAGGAGCGTCATCTGCCACGACAAACCAGAGTAGTTTTGGCTCAACTACGCTCAGGATATTGCAATCACCTAAATTCTTATTGGGCGGAAATCGATCGCGCCGTGCAAGACATTTGCCCAGCATGCGGCATGGGCCCGCACGACACAGAACACCTTTTCAACTGCCCCGCCAAACCTACCCATCTAACTCCAGTGGATAGAGTGCTACATCCCATCAAAGCAACCACTTTCCTGGAACTGGAGATAGACCCAGAGCCAGATTGAACAGAAGAACGAACATACAAACATAATAATAAACACTGTTACAACAACAACAAGTGTCAACTTCCATCTTAGATCGCCCATGTACAGTGCCAGACCATCTGAATTGGATATACATATGTACCCAGTCCGGCTGTGACTGCTTGAAAAAAGTACGTTTTATGAATCTTTCCTAAAATGCCACCACTTTAGTTCTTAGCAGATCATACAACTAAAATTCATTCAGTTTACCACGACTTAGTATTTCCAATAATTTCTAATAGCTTCAATACTTTAATGATAATATTTTTATATTTTACAGAAAATACTACTCGCATTATTTTCTAATATAAATGAAGTCTGCATTATTTTTTTATTTAGTATTTCCCTTGCTTTCTAAATTTGTTATAGCTCCTTCTTATGTTCTGAAACAAAAATGTAAAGCCAATTTAAAAAGTTTTCTCCTAACTGTTCCATAACATGTTTTAATAACATTAAAAGCTTTCCGAAGAAAATGTCTTTGACAGTTTCATAGCATTGGATGGAGGAGGCTTGTTTACTTACTTTATTATTGCTACACAATAATAATAATATTCCACACTCCCAGTTTGGAGGAAGGGGTGGGGGAGTTGCAGTTGAATGTACATGATGGTCTCCTCGGGAACTAATATTAAACTCAAATATTGACAGTTTTCTTCATTCATTAAAATCAACTTCAAAACAGATTTTCTTATTTTCTTAGCATGGTTGCCTGCTTTTATGTCAAGATGAAGAGGGCGGGAGGAGGTGGTTGGTTCCAATGCAAACATTAACAGATTTTGAAATTAAGCGGACTCCTTGTTCCGAACACACAGGATCTCTTGTTAAAAAATAGGAAACTTTTCTCGCCTCCCCATGGAAAAACAAGCTTTGAAAAAGGGACCAAACAAAAAGTTTTGTTTTTGTTGTTGTTGTTGTTATTAGTTAAAACAAACTTTGGCGGCAAATTTTAAACAAAGAACGTTGTTCTTGAGTTTTGAAGAAGTATTGATGGTCTGCTTCATTTGTTGTTGGTAATTGCAAACAAAATGAAATGAGCTGGTGTGTTGTTGGTGCCTAAGAAGACAAGGCAAATCAATTGCAATAGGATTTGGAGCCTAACAAAAAAACTGCTTAGTCTTGCGATCCAGCCTTACCACAAGATTTTTTTGGCAAAACATCTTTATCATCTTTGTATCTCCTGCCAATAACGACATCTTAAGAAAATGATAAAATAATGACTGAGTAAATTGAGTGACACACCATATCTTGTGAAGAACCATCAAAGGAAAAAACACCATTCCACTTGCCACTTGGAAGCTGAAACTATGCCATCAATATGACAGCTTCTTTAGCCACATACTCTCGAGCCATCTATATATAGCCAGTCACTACAATTTGGACATTTCATGCAGCTGCTACCTCAAGAAAATGATGGCTAGATAATGGTACATATGTAGCCCAGGCCAGGATACCGAAAAAAGCGGTGAACCATTGTCATGTCGTTGGGCTTCTTGTGTTTCTTTTTTGCTTCGTAGTTACTTTTGTGTGTGTGTATTTCCTTACTTACCCCAAGTAATCATAAAGCTATTGTAAGCACCTGGTGTCAAAACCTTCATTTTTCCCTGGGATATCGTTAGCCCGATTTCTATTGTCAAAGGCATCGTTGTCTGCAACGAGAAGACAAAACAATTCAACAGCAAGGATACCTACACCACAACATAACAATGGTGTGAATGGTGTTTGAATTGTTTTTTTTTTTTCTTTTCCAACTCCCGGTTCTTGCTTAAGATTTTTTTGTGTTTTTCTTTGCTGTTGGGAGGTGAGAAATAGAAAAACAACAACAACTCAAAAGCGTCACAAAATCGTTAACACAATAAATTTGAGGTGTAGAAATAAAATCTAAGAGCAAGAGAGGGACAGAGAATGAGGAAAAACCTCAACAAATAACAATGGGACCAGCAGATTGTTAGGCAAAGAAGCTTTTGTGTGACAGGAACCTAGGCGTGACATGACGTGACAAGTGAGGGAAATGTGTGTTGGGTAGGAGAAAAAAATAGAAAATATAAATTTTAATTTTGGGATTTAAAAAAATAACCCGAAACAATGCAACTTTAATAAAACATTTTAATAGGATTCTATGAAGCAATCAAGGCTGAAGCCTTCCTAAAAACGTTGATTTTTAGGATTTTTTATATCCTCAGCCTTTAGGGCAACGAGGGTAGATTCACGATATTACAATCAAAAAGGTCCGTTATGGAAATAATGATTTTGAGCCCCAGATATATTTGGTTTAAAGTAGGAGTCAATTTAGCCCAAATCAGTCTGGCTTGGTCAACCTATTTAGTGCAATCATTGCACCTCGTAATATTTTGTCTAAACTCAGATCAAGTTTGAATTACCCCATATGGGTCTAGTTCTTCGGAAACCATCCTCACAAAATAGCAAAATGTTTCGTTGAGGTAAAATTAAAGGATACGCCTCTGGACGATTTTTTCGCTTAACACCCACACACAAATTTCTGTACGTATAGTATATCCTGGAATGCCTGCTCCAATCTCTGTTTGTCCGTGGCGGATTAGAGAATTCCCCCGGTCCATTGATCTGTTCCGTTTGTGCGATTCGGTCCACATCGGTGAAATGCAGGAAATTAGTGAACTTTCGAGGCTGCTTCGGTTTTAGTAGCCTTCAGGATCACTGCGATAGAAGTTATGTAATGTAAATATAAATCGAAAATGGATAAGATTGAGTATTTAGTCTTCGATGGAGGTATACAACATCCCGGAAGAAAAATATCAGTCAGAGTCAACCTTATTCATCGACGGGGCAATAAAGCTTTAAAAGAGTACATTCCGAATTTCGATGTTTTGAAGGTTGTGGCCTCAATATCCCAACGAAATGACTGAAATTTGATATTTATCTCTCAATGGGCCTATAAAGCTTTCCACCAGAAATTTCTTGGCATAAGTCCACTTTTTCATACAGCCCCCAAAATAAGAGTATCTCCTTAATTTTCGGTAGTTTGAAGGTTGTGGATTCAATATCAAAACCAAATTGCTAAAAAAAATTATTCAGTCTTCGCTGGCAGTATAAAACTTTCCACCAGAAATTTTCCGCTGCAGGTCTACGCCTGCATTCAGGCCCCATAGAACGGTACCTCGCGATTTTCGACTAAGATAGAGTTTCCTAATGTAAACATACTGCCCACGAATAGCTGTGCCTTGTGTTATATGCCTGATATTAGCTCGCTTTTTGAGGGCAATAACCGTCTGCTGCCTATGGACTACAACACTTTGGCTTTGGCGCTCCGTCATAGGCAATGATCAGAGGGATACAGTGCTGACCGAGCAAATCGATAGTTCCATATTTTTCACGGTCAATGAACATGCTCCTACGAGGATAAAAGGAGATTGCCACTGCCCGCCAGACTAACCTTTGTGCCATCCGATCTAATAAATGATGTGTCCTGGCAATCATATCCGCTTGCAGGCCAGCCGACTTCATAACCTCCGACCGCCGTACATTTCTAAACCATGGGAAAGCTGACTGGCAAGGGTTCAGAGAATTTATCAATCATCCCTTAGCATCTCGGGTAGCTGAGAGAATTTTCCGTGACATAATAACATCTGCAGCCGCTCGCTGGTTGAATGTAGACCAACTTTAAAACGGAAGCGAAAGAATTAGCCAATAAGCGGGATGAGGTTCGCCATACGAACCCTGAAAACCCAAGATTTAGAAAACTTACTCTTACAGGCAAATAGGCGAGCATAAGCGGAAAAGTGACTAGACCACCTGAAGCAATGTAACATAGGTACAGGTAATCAAACCTGCGAAATTGTGAGCAACTGTTAAATCACTATCGAATCCGGAAAGAAGGATGGTAGAATGGTTGTTACTTTCAACGTCGCGACTGTTACAGATTCGAAGAGGTATGCGTGTTATTTTATCGGGCTATTTATAAAGCACCCCGAAAGTGATAGGATGAGAGGAGTGTGCTACGACGTATAAGAGCTCTTTCCGGGGAGAAAGTAGTGGGTGCTACTTTACGATGAGCCATCTTGCAGAGGTCATCCGAAACCCAAAATCACCCACACACATTGGTCCACAAGGAATCTCAACTGGTTGAGCCCGGAGTTGAGTATTTAACAACTGTCCTCTATTTATCGTTAGCCACTCATATTGTAACAGAAGCCTGGAAAGTGGACAGGGTGATCCCTCTACAGAAGCCAGACAAGTATCATAGTATTTTGGACCGAATCGGCTAATCCCTTCGAGAGTTATTGTGCGCTCAACCCATCACACATGTTTCCCTATCGTTTTTTACACCTTTAGGCCTATTTTTTAGGAAGTATGGACTTGTCCCTGATAGGACTTGTAACGTCGTAATAGGGGCAGCGAATACAACAAAAATCAAAACAATTCTAGAACTATTCCGAAATTTTGCGAGGGAGGTACCCGGGTACCACCGTGGTGCAATGGTATGCACACCCGTTTTGCACGCTGAAGGTCGTGGGTCCGAGTCCCCGGCCAGTCAACATCAAAATTTCAACGGCGGCAAAATACCCCTCAGTTATGTTGGCGACATTTTCTGTGTATTTTAGCTATGCACAACTTCTCTACAAGTGGTGTCTTAAGACACGTCGTTCGGAGACGGCGATAAACAGTAGGTCCCATATCATTGCGGTAATATGAATCGGGGGGCAATCATTGACATGAGAGAAGTATCCCTTTCCCCGTATGTGATGTTTTTTGGAAAAATTAGGTATACCCGAAATAGGGGACCCAAAGAGGCCATATTGGAACCTCATCTATGTTACGTATAAATTGCCCGATATGACCCATCTTCGAACTTAAACTAAGTTTGGACAAGATATTACGAAGGACAAATTTTGGACAGAATCGGTATATACTTTCGAGAGTTATCTTGCACTCAAGTCAGACGGACGCACAAGGCCCAATTTGACTCTCGCTAGTCCAAAGACTGAGGGTATAAACAGCCCTGTCATCACCAACTAAAACCACTGATCAGGACTATAACTTACAAAGATCATCCCTGCGATTCTGATAGATTTTGATTGTCTTGTCGTAGGCAAGTCCTTTGGTTACCAATTTAAATCGCTGGATGCCACAATAACTATCGAAAGGAATGTCTCCTAAAATTAGCTCAACCTCCAACATTGGCTATGTATAGTCTATCAGATACCTGCTCCACAACATTTAATATTTAGACTTTGTGGTCTTCTCCATACTTCTCTCGATAATGATTCGAATGTTCCAAAACCTCGTTAAAATGGTGTTCTTGGCATATAAGAAGGATTATGGTTCCTAATTTCTGCGACAAACTGAATAGTAGGAACAAAGTCCTCAAGCCCCTAGCCGGCAGCACTTGGGGTGCAGTTAAAGAAACCTTGTTGACCACAAATCTGTCAAAATGCCGCCCTGAGAGCAGCAACAGGGTGCCTCCTCAAGTGGACCATCTACATAAGGAGGCAAAGATTCTTCCAGTAAAGCAACACAGTGAGATACTTTCGTTGCAGTAGTTTCTTGGGTGTTACCTTGAGAGCCATCCCAATCACCATCTGCTGGCTAGGGCCGACACATTCAGACATATCAGGAAGGATATTCATGCTCTTGAGAGGGAGGTCCAACAATATAGGAGAGAACCCTCTAGATTAACAGGCATATCAAGCAGGTTTAAAAAGTATTTACACGGATGCAGTTGCTAACGCCATAAGCAAATATAGTGTGAAAAAAGTCCTCGGAGTGCATCCTCCATCTATCGCAGCTGAGGAGCGTTAGCTGCCACGACAAGCCAGAGTAGTTTTGGCTCAACTACGTTTGGGATATTGCAGTCGTATAAATTCTTATTGGGCGGAAATCGACCGTGCCGTGCAAGACATCTGCCCAGTATGCGGCATGGGCCCGCACCACACAAAACACCTTTTCAACTGCACCGCCAGACCTACTCATATAACTCCAGTAGATCTGTGGTTACATCCTATGGATGCAGACACTTTCCTGGAACTGGATATAGGCCCAGAGCCAGATTGAACAGAAGAACGAACATACAAACACAATAATAAACACTGTAACAACAACAACAACATGGTTCCTGCCAACTTAATGGCTTAAAGGTTCGAAATTTGAATTCAAACATTCAGTCAGCAACTCAGGTCCTTATTAGAGCTATT
This sequence comes from Musca autumnalis, assembly GCF_047663935.1. Lineage (NCBI taxonomy): Eukaryota > Metazoa > Arthropoda > Insecta > Diptera > Muscidae > Musca > Musca autumnalis. The sequence goes on along the minus strand of NW_027411977.1, from coordinate 197,460,679 downwards.
TACATGTATAACATTATTCTACCCAATTCCAATCTTATTTCTATAGTGTTAAAGTATTTTCTTGAGGTGAAATATTTAATTGAAATTTATAACACAAAGTTTTTGTTTGGTATTGTAAAAGTGCAAAAGTTTAATCCGATTTCTTAGATTGTCTCTTTCTCTCCCCTTTTTTACTATTCCTTCTCCAAGGAACACACACATATTTTACTTTTAACTCCATTACCATAAATCTAATATTGAGGCGCACAGACAAACAAAAAACAATGCATACTTTGAGGCGCCTAATATATGGGTAATTGAAAGTTTGCAATGGCTTTGAAGAAGACACGAAGCAATGGCTTACAAATCCCCTTCCGTTGATTTTCGTCGTTTTTCCCAATGATAACAACATGGAAAACCTAAAAGTATTAGGAAATTGAAGGAATGCGAAAGTCAAAGTTAAGAAAAACAACCAATGAAGAACTTTTTCAAACATGTTTTTCTGCACAAAAACAAAAATTATATTCCCTTTAGAGAATTACAAATGTTCTTTTAAACAAATGAATTATTGATAATGATGCTCATTGCACATTAGCACCGCCAACCTCACCCTCATTGATTTTGGCAAAGTTATGTTAAAACAAAACAAATAACAAACAGGATAACATTAAAGCACACACACACACTCACACTCTCAATGCGAAACGAGTAAAGACATCTAAAATGTAACCAGAGTTTGGAGTTCAGACAGACATTGAAAATTTGACATAAATACAATTATTGATGGCAGTTTTGTGATTCACATGTTTTTGTAAATTTTTTTTTTTTTTTTGGCTTTTGTTTCGGGTGGGAGTCTGACACACCCACTGGCAACAATATTGCAAGGGAACACAAAAAAGATGAATATAATAACAATTGGCAATGGCATTGTGAAAACACCTCCTCCCAGGACTCCCAGGATGATTATCATCATTCACAAGGCCATAACAACTGGTGTCATCAGCGCAAATTGTAATGTTGAATTGAAAAAAGTGAATTTCATTTTCTGCCAAAGCCTGAGAGAATTTCAACACGTTTTATTTTTTGCTTTCGCTTGTCTTGATTGTTGTTTCTGTATGCAGTGAGTTGTAAAACGGGAGTGGTTGGGGTAGGTAGAGCTTTAGTTTTTTTGTTGCCTTTCCACGACATTCAAAATACGCAAAGTTAAATTGCTAGTAATGACAAACAAATACCGAAAAAAGCAAATCTAACAAATAATGGAAACAAAGCTCATCATCAGGACAGCATCGAATGAAAGCAGCATCAGCAGTAACGGAAAATAATACAAATTGTTACTGGCAAAGGAGAAATAATGAACAGTGGGAAGAGAAGAGAAAAAAATTAAACTATCAGATCGCAAAAACGTTGATTTTTAAAGAATAATTCTAAGGACTATCATAGCAATAAAACTAGGATTTTTTAAGAATATTTTTAAGGATTATCATAACAATAAAACTTGGATTTTTAAAGAAAAATTTTTCAAGGACTATCATAACAATAAAACGTGGATTTTTTGAAGGACTATCAGGCGTGGATTTTTAAAGAATATTTTTTTGAAGGATTATAGAACGTGGATTTTTAGATAAAATTTTTTGAAGGACTATAAGACGTGCATTTTTAAAGATATTTTTTTAAATTTTTAAAAAAATATTTTTTGAAGCACTATCAGGCGTGGATTTTTAAAGAATATTTTTGAAGGACTATAAGACGTGGATTTTTAAAGAATATTTTTGAAGGACTATAAGACGTGGATTTTTAAAGAATATTTTTTGAAGGACTATCAGACGTGGATTTTTAAAGAATATTTTTTGAAGGACTATCAGACGTGGATTTTTAAAGAATATTTTTTGAAGGACTATCAGACGTGGATTTTTAAAGAATATTTTTTGAAGGACTATCAGACGTGGATTTTTAAAGAATATTTTTTGAAGGACTATCAGACGTGGATTTTTAAAGAATAATTTTTGAAGGACTATGAGACGTGGATTTTTAAAGAATAATTTTTGAAGGACTATGAGACGTGGATTTTTAAAGAATAATTTTTGAAGGACTATGAGACATTGATTTCTTCATCAGCAAATGAAAAACCGCGCAGTCTCCCCAACAACAACAAACACACCATCTAACACCCCCTGTTTTGGTTCAGCGCCCCGAAATTGTCCAATTCCTGCAATTGAATTGCAATGGTCTCCCCAAAAAAGGCAGGGAAATTGTAGACTTTATGGATCGATGAAACATCATCGTCCCCGCGATCTAGAAAAAAGTTCAACGTCATGTATGGGCAGGATCATACAAGACGCGGAGTAGGAGAAGGAATTGCCTTCCTTGTACACCAGTTTGTCCAGCACAGGCCTATATCGATTAGGCTTGGCTCTAGTGACCTATAAATGGAATGTATCACTAAAGTATGGGACTGTCGAGGTAGAGCTGCTTAAACTGTACATACCGCCGATGAATAGTTGTGTCCTGCTTAATATACCTGATATTAGATCATTTTTTGGAGGGCAATAGCCGTCTGGTTGATAGATGACTTCAATGCTCATTATGACCTTTGGCAATCTGTCCTAGGCAATGGCCACAAATTTACAAATTTATAGCTACATATTTTGCATGGTGAAAGAAGGCGTTCCTACTAATATTGCCAGACATCGCCATTGTGCACCCGGTCTGATAAACGATGTATCACGGCAACCCGTTATTTCGCTTGGCTGAGGCCACTTTCTATTCATTCTATCCGTTAACAAACCACCCGACTTCAAAACCTCCAAAATTAGACCAAGTTTCGAAACGTGTGGAGCCTCGTTTTATAAGCCCTTAAGACCCAAGGTAAGATGAGATTGCCACAACTCGTCATATATCCGCATTGTGGTGCCCGGTGTGAGTAATGACATCCTGGCAATCCCGTCATTTCGCTTTTCTCATACCATCATCTGATCATCGTCTCCTGTAACAGATAACTCACCTTTATAATCTGTGACCGCCGTATTTTTCTGAGCGATGGAGAAGGTAGGGTTTCAGAGAATTTACCAATCACCGCTTTAGAGAGCTGTCCATTCGCTCAGATGCTGGGATAGCTGATATTATTTTCCGCGACATAATCACAACTGTTGCCGCTCGCTACAAACCTGCTGGTTGAATACCCGAAATCAGATCAAACTTCCCAGCAGAGTTGACGGGTTTAGCAAATAGTGTGATGATCTTCTTCGTACGAATCCAATAGTTAGGGAACTTACTCTTGAAGTTAACAGGCTAGTAGGCGAGCAAAAGCGGATAAAATTGGCTAGAGTACCTGAAACGATGCACCATTTTTACGAGACTGAGCAAATTGTGGGCAACGGTTAAATCACTCTCGAACCCGGGAAAGAAGGATGACAGAACAGCTGTTACTTTCAATTGCGTGACAGAACCGTAGAGGTGCGCGAGTTATTTTAATCGACATTTTATAGATCACCCTAAGAGTGATAGGGCGAAGATAAGTCTACTACGCCGTATAATACCTCTCTCAGCCGATAAGCGATTTTGCTGATGTCATCCGAAACGCGAAATCATTCAAAGAATTGGTCCAAAACGAAATATCAATGGTAATGCTTAAGCATGTGGTTGATCCCGGAGTTGAGTATTTGAAAAGTGGCCTCTATTTATCATTAGCTGCCATAATGAAACAGAAGTCTTGAAAGATGGCATAGTAATCCCGCTACTGTAGTCAGGCAAGTATTCCACTCGCTCTAGCAAAGATTCCAGATGGACTACTCCTCCTCATGATGAGAAGTAGTTTCCTAATTGCCCAATATCAGGATTGATTCCGGAAAATGCACAGCACCACAACAGGACAGCACGCCATAACCACACATTTTAGTCGAGAACTGAAAGTGGCCCAACATTTTTGGTGGATCTTGACCTATCGAAAGCTTTCGATACCCTTAAGCATATAAAGCTGTTCGAGGATATAGAGAAGATTTCTCTCCAGCAGAGTTTGAAATATTGGATAAACATGTATGTATGGTTGTGGAGGCCAGTCGTTTGTATATTTCAGACATAAAAGTCCAAACCCCGTAGAGTAAAACAGGGAATTCCCCAAGGCGGGATGATATCTCTGGAACGTCATAAAGATCTAATGCATGCATATGATTTTCTGATCTTGTCGTCTGGATCAATCGGCGATGACATATATGATAGGTTAAGTGTCGCCATAGCTGACTTAGTGCACATCTTCCATCTGAGGAATATGAATATCGAAATACCCCCGCTTAATATACCACACTGCTTACTACCTGGATGGCTGAAATGAGGCTCCTCTTGGGCATATTGAATGAAAACTTGTTTATCCCTTATTAGGCAATATGCCGATCCGTGGAAAGCTATGTGGCGCCGATATGTTATGCAAATGTTATCGCTACTCTGTGAAAGAATATTTAAACATTCCAGAATACTTCCTTGAAGACTGCAACAGAATGTTTCCTTCTGGTTCAGTGGAGGCGAAGATTTTACCCATGACTTAGCAAAATGTGATGTTGTCAATACAGTACCTGCTTGGGTATTATAACCGTGAGCATCCCTGCAACAATCCTGTATACAGACTTTCCCAATGGACAATAGACCATTCTGTGGTAATCTATGCGATGTCAGTGTGATATGCAAATGTCGTTGCTACGCAGCAGCGGCAGAATATTCAAACCTGTCAAACTGCCGTCCTTAGGACTACAACATTCCCAACGAACAATCAGGCTTCCGCAAGGCCCGAAGTTGCACCGACCAAGTACTGGCACTCACGAACTACATCGAGAATGGTTACGACAGGATGCAGAAAACCTGGAGTGAATTTCATTGATCTAACAGCAGCCTACGACATAGTCTGGAAGAATGGTCTGTTACCAAAACTATACAAAATAATCCCCTTCAGCTGGTGCGACCATCATCATGAGGAGGCGAAGATTTCACACATGACTTAGCAAAATGTGATGTTGTCAATACAGTACCTGATTCGATGCTATAACCGCAAGCATCTCTGCAACAATCCTCTTGACACCAGTGGACCATCTTAATGAGAAGGCGAAGATTTTACCGATGCATCAGCACAACAACAATATGGCTCGGTGCTCTTGAAGCAACTTTAAATGGAAGGTGCTTACACCTGGGAGTTTTTGCGGATTCTGAAACTATAATGTTCATAGATGAGAAAAACCAAAAAAATCGCCGGACCGCTTTTCAAATAAATCGTGATTCAAATCGGCATTTTTTGGGGTTTTTTTCAGGTTTTCAGGATTTTGCTTGGAAACCGCAAGTCCTATCGAAATGGGACAAAAGAAAATGTTGTAGCTATGAAAATTTTCTACAAGATTGACCATTATTATAATTTCGCAGGTTTTACCTTTATTGGGATATAGAAGTTCAAAGTGGGACAATACATTGGCTGTATCGCCTCCTTATAAAACAATGATGCAATTTCCCAACTGAAACATATAGATCTTGAAAATGTTCCAACCTAGGAAAAAAATTACGAAAGTCAATCTTATAGAGAATTTGTAAGGCTAAAAGATTCTCTCTAGTCTCACTTCGATAAGTCTTACCGTTTTCAAGCAAATCGTGAAAACCTAGCAAAAAAGCTGAAAATGTGTGTGTATCTCAAAAATGGTAAAACATAGGAACACAACATAACGGTCACTCCTGTAGAGAATTTTCACAGCAACAATATCTTCCTTAGCCCCGTTTCGGTAGGACTTTCGGTTTCCAAGCACAATCGCGAAAACCTAAAATAAACCTAAAAATGTGAATTTTGCCGGCGATTTATTTAAAAATCCCTCCAGCGATTTTTCTTTTTTTTTGGATTTTTTCTCACCTATGAACATTGCTGTTTCAAAATCCCCCACCTAGGCAAGCCAGGAAATATCTTTATGGTCTTGACAGAGAATGCCGTACTCGGAGACCACCTCCCAATTCACCACAGCTGAAGAACGCCAGCTGTCACTACCAGAGCATTAAAACTTAAATTTCTAAAGACTATGAAAACGTGGATTTTTAAGACTATTTTTTTAAGCTTCATCAGGCCATTACAGCGAGAATTTGAGCTAATATGAATCGTGCTGAACTTGCTGATTTGAAAGGACTATCCAACTATTAAAACAAATTCACACACTGTACACACTGTATTTCTTGACTTGCGTGCGGAGGTAGGGGTACAAAGTAAACTCATACATTTTAAGACTTAACGATAATAACTGACAACAATTGCTAACGCCAGCAACATCGAACTTTCAACTACAGTTGCAGAGAGTGTGTGCGTTTGTTTTTGCACCAGCGATTGGATTGTGTTTTTCTTTAGCAATCTTCTTGGATTATGGCTTTGATGAACAGAACAGCAGGAAATTGAAGGAAAAAACAAAGTTTTTTTTTTATTTTCTCATACTCATGCCATTGACTTCGTTTTTTTTTTTCTTCTTCTACTTCTGTCTCTGGCAATCTTTTCTAAACGCAGTCAAAGAAGAAAAAGATGTTGTTTTTATTATTAGAAGCAAGAAAAAACATTGTTGCTGGAGTTGCTGTTACTGCGCTACTGTTCCTGTCAGCAGTGCCTAGGGTGCTGTAGTTATGTGTGCTTTGTTTTCTTTTCTTGTTGTTTGTCCGACTTCTGGCTTTCGTTTCCCGTTCTTGGTGTCGCGTTGTAATAATAATATCGATTGAATATCTCAAAATACCGAAGCGGAATTCGTTAATAAAATTTTATTGAAATTGTAGACAACTGAGGAAAAAAGAAAAGCTCTGTGACTTTGTCTTTCTTTCAGAGCTAACAAACACTTTGTATGTGGTCCATTGAATGTTGCGTGGCATAACTTTCCACTAACCATTCCTTTTCGGGTTTTTTATTTTATTTTTTTACAAAAAGTTGACCAAGTTTGTTATGAAGAAATATTTTTTTTTCGTTTTTTTTCTTCTGTCATGCATTTCGATGAAAGCACACGAAAATGGGGGATGAGAAAATTCTTATAAAAATTTTACAAATTCCCAAATGGTTGCTTAGCGTTTTTTCTTCCTTAGAATTCCGTTTTTTTTTGCAGCATTACTGTCGATTCCTTTCCTCAAGGACAGTTGGCGAACAAATATCAAGAACACCAACAACAAAAATACAAAGAAAATTGATATGAAATGCTGTTGACAAATAAAATACACACGCGATATATTAAAGTTAAAATTGTCACGTCCATTCTAAGGAAATTGCCAACTGTTGTGTGTGTGTGTGTTTAGAAATTTTCAAAATTAAGTTAAAAATCTTTGTATTGTAAAATATGTTACTTTCTGTGAATGTCCGTAATCACCTGACGATATGAACAAGTAGAGTTTGTTAACAAAGTTTTTGGAACAGATGACGGGTGCCTGTAAGTATGCACCTGTATTAAGAATATAATTTTGATTATTTCATGAACGTTATTTGGATTTTGTATAAAAGGACATGTGTTTTCATGCAAACGGGAAATTTAATTTTGTTTGGGAGACCGTGTGGTCATCATATAGAGGAAGTACCATTCGTTATGTTCTATAATTTTCCATCTTGGCCCTGGATCTAATTTTGAGCGCAAATAAAGCTGATGTTGAAGAATTTAGCTTTTATTCGAATTGCAGCAAGTCTTTCATTCAGTGGTGAAGTTGGATACCAGATGTTTTAGTCTCCGACTAACTACAAATCCGCAACCAAACTCATGCTTTACGTCATGGCAGCAATAATACAGTGCGTCACCTTTAGGTGTTGTTGTGACGCTTTTCCCAATCCATCGTAATTACTGTATGGCAGTAATATCGGCCTTGTACTTTTCAAGTACGTCTGCCAATGCGAAGACTGCACCTTCTCTATAAAGAATGCGAACATTCCAGGTGCAGATTCGCAGATCATGGTCCTTAAAACGTTTGCGGGGTTCGTCAACTTTAGAGGGTTTCGTTTTTCTTTTCTTTCGTTTTTTCATAGTAGGCTGTCTTTTCTAGGGGAGGGTTACTAACCCAAACCCAAGTTTTTAACGTTCTTACGGGTGAACGGGTGTTAAAGGCAGTTTCCCAGGTGACAACACGGGGAGGTCAGTGTCCATTAAGGATGAAAGAGGGACCAAAATAAATCCTGGGCTTTGCCATGTTAAAACCAGTCAGGACCGTTCCTTGGTATCTTCTATCCCCTACGTTACCCTATCCCCTACGTTACCCTATCCCCTACGTTACCCTATATACTATTATAAATATTATTAAAGATTTCACATAAAGATCTCATGGGATTATTAGCTTTATAATTGGTTCTAACGAGTGGCAAATGTATTGGAATAAAATTATGAGTTAAACGGGGCGGGAAATTAAAATATATTTCGCCTAATAAAAATGGAGAATCGATTAATCCTCGAAACAGTTTTATAATAAACATAAACAAAAAAATAAATAAACATTGATTTCAACATAAAATGTCTTCTCTCGACTGTGGCCACGTCAATTAATATAAGACGACTTTCATAAGAGGGGAGCCGTACAGATGTATCCCAATTTAAGCCACGGAGACAAAAAAAAAATTAATTGAATTTGAACATATTCAATTTTATCTGAATAACACTTGTATGAAGGACTCCATATAATACAGCCATATTCTAAGACCGGACGAACCAAGCTAACGAACCAAGCAATCATACACAAATATGTTTTATTGTAACTTAGAATTTTAGATCTTGACAATTCTCTACACATAATCCTTTCCTAATGGTCCCAAAAGTCTTCTCAATTTTGAAATAGCCTGGCTTATCGTGCCACATTTCTTCGAATGTTATTCTATTACTTTACAAAGTATTGTCTCTGTTTTGGGATATGGGATATATGAACACTTCCACAGAACGAAAACTTAGTTTTTACAACATGTTGGAATAAGTGTAAGCCCCTTCAAGGCGCAGGGACAACATATAATATCCCACTTGGCTTTTACAGCAATAATTGTGACATACTTCAAGAGATATGAACAAATCGTTGAACTGTCTTAAATTATGTTCTAATCAATGAAAAAACTTTACCAGTTCATTGTTGTTGCTAAAAAAACCAATCATGCAAAAATTTGTGAAAATCGGATCGGATTTTGATATATGTAGCTCCAATATGCATATTTGGACGATTTTGGGCTATATCGAAATCCCATCCGATTGTCAAAATTTTTTGTAAGATAATTCTTTTATCCACAACAATGAACTGGTAAAGTTTATTCATTGATTGGACCATAATTGCGAATTTATTTATTTTGGTATAAAATAAGATGAGGTGAATTCCATATACGGTGCTCTTGAAACAAATTTAAATGGAAGGTGCTTACACCTGGAAAATTTTTGCGGATTCTGAAACTACAATGTTCGTAGATGAAAAAACCGAAAAAATCGCCGGTGCGCCTTTTAAATAAATCGCGATTTAAGTTGACATTTTGAAGGGTTTTTTAGGTTTCACGATTTTGCTTGGAAACCGCAAGTCCTATCGAAATGGGACTAAAGAAAATGTTATAGCTATGAAGATTGACAAGATTGACTTTTATGATATCTTCGTAGTTTTTACGGTTATTGAGATATTAGGACAAATGAATGACTATATCGCCTCCTTACAAAACAATGTCACGGCTGCAATTTCCCACCTTAAACGTATATATCTCAAAAATGGTACAACCTGGGAAAAAATTATGAAAGCCAATCTTGTAGAGTATTTTCACCGCAACAACAAATTTTGTAGTCCGATTTCGAAAGGATTTGCGGTTTTTAAGATAAATCCTGAAGACCTAGGAAAAAAATCTGAATGTTTGATCTGAACCTCTATATCTCAAAAATGGTAAAACCTAGGAAAATATCAATCAACCAATCTTGTACAGAATTTTCACTGCTACAACATTTTCTTTAGTCCCATTTCGATAGGGCTTGCGGTTTCCAAGCAAAATCGTGAAAACCTAAAAACAACCTAAAAATGTGAACTTTGATCGCGATTTGTTGTTATTATATTTTTCCTGTTTTTGGATTTTTCTCATCTATGAACATTGCTGTTTCAGAATCCACAAAAACTTCCCTGGTGAAAGTGGTTTTCATTTAAAATTAGTTAAGGTGTCCTAATTTGAACTTCTATATCCCAATAACGGTAAATACTACGAAAAAGTTAATCTTGTAGAGAATTTTCATAGCTACAACATTCTCTTTTGTCCAAATTCGATAGGACTTACGGTTTCCAAGCAAAATCGTGAAAACCTAAAAAACCCATAAAAATGTCAACTTGAATCGCGATTTTTTTTAATTTTTTTTTTTTTTTTGTTTTTTGATTTTTCTCATCTATGAACAGAATCCGCAAAAACTTCCCAGGTGTAAGCACCTTCCATTTAAATTTGGTTCAAGAGCACTGTGCATAATTTTTAAAAAGCGCTCCGTCGATTTTTTTTGTTTTTTGATTTTTCTCATCTATGAACATGGTAGTTTCAGAATCCGCAAAAACTTCCCAGGTGTAGCACCTTCCATTTAAAATTGGTTAAAGAGCACCGTGCATAATTTTACACAAAATTATTACAAATTTAAATGTCTAAAATATAATCTAAATACGCATTACGATTCATCAATTTCTATTATATTTATATTTTTTTTCCTTTCTCCTTGCAGGTAAGCATTAAATTTTTGAAAAACGTATTTGACAGTTTAATCTTTGATAAAGTGAGTTTGAATTTGCGATTAATACAATATTGATTTATAATTTTACATTTTTTTTACATTTTTATGGCGAACTTTTATTAACAAGTAAAAGGAATCAGTCACAGAACGACAGAGCTTATATGAATTGCAATTTTCGAATCGAATGTATTTAGGGTCTTTTCAGAATTTGGTGGCCCTTCTTTGACATGTGAGGTTGCCGATAAAAATGTGCATTACGATTAAATTTTAAAAGTGTTGCGGAGGAGGTACTTGAAGCAGTGGACCGACATGGTCCATTATGGATGGTGGATCTTATTTTGGGAGTCATATCTTTTCGATAGATATCGTACCCACTAGTCATTTCAGTGGCTCATGGTATAACTTTTGGACCAGTATGTCAGGAAACATGGACTTGTCCACGGAAAACATAATATGGCTCTAAACGGGACCACAACGAACAGCATCGGTATACATTTCCAAAGTATCTTCGAACAGACCCTTAACCCTCCGTTGGACACCGGAGTCTGGCCAGGCCTTTTTCATTTTATTTTGCATTTTAAACTGGGTTACGATTAAGCTATGAACCTGAGATTCCAGGTAGCTTCATGAAATTTTCTTACCTTTCAAATGAAGGAAACATGAAGTTAAAAGGATCACCAGAAAAGGAGCTACAAGGATTTTTTGACATACATATCACATTCGTAACACATGAGTCTGGTCAGACCCCACCCATTTTTTATTGAAAATTTTCCGAAATTTTTCTTAAAATTTGATTTTTCCTACATTATTTGACAAATTGAATATCCTTTTATGAAACTTGTCGCATTTCACCGTACCATGTCTTCAAAATTGCACATAGAAAGGTCGCAAAAGCAGGATATGGGTTTGAAATCAGTGAATGTACCACAACCTACAAAATCCCTTGCAAATAGGGTTACACTTGTATTCTAGACAATTATACACATAACTGGACTAATAAAACCCATTACTTAGCTTTTCTGCTCTTTTTATGGGTTGGATTGGTCCAAATATAGAACTCTCCACATGAATTATAAGAAAGTCCTTAGGATATTTGCCTTTTTTTACCTATTGATATCATCGTTATTGCACTACAATAAGCTGTAAAGTTATAAAATAGACACTCTTCATTCTGAATAATAGGCCTAAACTAAAATATAGTGCTTCAAAATGAAATATAAATAGGATTTTCGAGCATAGAGACAAGGAAACTACGAATTTTTTACTTCGTAGGCATATGTCCTGTTTTACTAACTTGATAATATCATTTAAATTTATAGTTTTTCGGCATGTTTTCTGACAACTAAGGATTATTTATTAAATATTATGGTCCTTTAAACATATTCTACAACTTTTTATATGAAAATGTTAATTAAGTTTACTAAAAAATTAAAAATAATTATATGAGTCTGGCCAGACTCATGTGTTACGAATATGACAAACAATATTGGTGTCCAACGAAGGGTTAAACTGCACTTAGACACAAATGTTGAACTTTTGTCGGAGAGGTACCCTAAGGAAAGGACCGATATGGACCACTTTAGAAGTTAAAGTAAATTAGGACAAAATATTAGGAGATCCAAAGTTTGGACAAAATTGGTGGCCCCCTTCAAGAGATATCGTGCATACCATTTTAGTGAAATTTTTTATATATTGGGGGGAAGTACCGGAAGTTGAAGATCGGTATTGCCCATCTTCGAACTGATACTATGTTTGGACAAAATATGACGAGAATTATCGTGCTCTCCAACTTTCGGGCTGTTTTCTCAAAATGTATGGACTTGCCCCTGAAAAAACTTTTACAGTCGTAATTGAGGCAACAAATGCAAGTTGCTGCAACAAAAATCAAAGTGATACGAGAGCAGGTCTTAAAGTTAAGTTGTCCAAATGGCTAAGTTATTGTGGTTTAAGTCTGAAAAACCCCACAAAAAACCTATAACTGAATTTCACATAATTTTCAAAAATATAATGTTTTTTTGTTTTGTTCAATATTTATTTTGAAAATTGTGAGAAATTCAGTTATAGGTTTTTTGAGGGGTTTTTCAGACTTAAACCACTAAACTTAGCCATTTGTTAAATGATTTAAAACAATAATAGCTCATTCAAAAGATATTATTCACCCCTTTAAAAGGAAGAAGGATCAAAAGAAGTCCGTTGTGGAAAAAAGATATGCCCGTTTAAATTTGAAAATATAAGAAACCCAGATATTGTCTAATTTTATTGTTATAAAAAAGAGAACGAAGTGACCCAAACGAACTAAATGCATGTTCGTTCTCCATGGATCCCAACACGATGGAATTTTGCATCAGAAAGCTTGAATATTTTTCCGGTCAACTTTTGTAGCACAGTGCCATTTATCGACATTTTCCGAAAAGTTTGCACCTTCTCAAGACCAAAACTGCCTAAAAAAGAGTTCCAATGCTTTTGCGATGTATTAGAGAGTTCTTAATTAATCTTGGCTGTAATTTTTGTCTTTGTGTTGGCTCGAAAATCTCAATGGTTTGGCTGTTATATGACAAGGTGTCAAAAAAAAAAACGTAGATTAAAAACTCGGGAGGCTCGAGGGTTTTCAAATCGCCCCGGCCTAATCTGCAAGTCACTTGGGACAGCTGAAGTGAAATGGTTCCGTATTGGACAGACTGGGGTATGAACTCTGATTTGAAAGATACAGGTACCGGATCGCAGCAATCACAATGTTCCTCCAATGCAAAAATGTCTTCAAAATGTCTGCATTAATTGCTTTTCACAACTAATCTGTTCTGCATTCTGTTAACTACTCTTAGGTAAAACTTCCCCGAACTACTCATATTTAAAGTGTTGCTGTCATCTCTTAAATTAATTCCAGATATTTTCATTTTGCATCATACTCTCCGAACATTTTGTTGTTGTTTTTCTTATTTCTTTTTGTGTCACATCAAAAGCTTTTAGCATCTTTTACTGTTTGGGGAATAATATTGTATTTTTGGTTAGGTTTTTGTTTGCCCTGAAAAATATGCTATGAAAACAAAATGTTGACGTTGTCTCATTTGAAGTATGCAACGAGACTTGGAACCACTCACTACTGCCTGCTGAGTTCAATGATAGTGCAGCACAAACAAAAAACACACAGAGACAATGTATGCGAATAGTTGTTTGTGTGTGACAATGGCAAATATTTGTGAAATTGTATTGGCAAAGCTAGAAGGAGAGAAAAAAAAAACAAAAAACTTAAAAGAAATATCCCCAAAAATATGCCAAATATGTCCCAAAGCATTAGAGCAACAATGATGATGGTTACCTGGGGAGTCAAAGCATACTTTTTGGCATTACCCGTAAAAATTCAGAAAAAGAAACAGAAGACTAGGAACAATGCAACAAGACATTGCATGCATTTAGGCAAGTTTGTTGTTGTGAAGCAAAATAAAAACAAAAAGCATACTTCTGGGGGTAGGATGTTGTGACTAAATGGCAATGGAACTAAAGACACGTTTTTGCAAAATCTCTTAAGTTTTAATATTTCATTAGCAAAACAAATGCATTTCATTTTTATAGTTTATTAACCTTTTTATGTTGATTCCATTGCAAAACTCCCTCTATGTATGTATGGCTGGCTGCAACCCTAAGACCTTATCTGTTAAATTTTATGTTTAGTATATTAAAAGGTCCTGCTGTTGTGTTTTTATGGTTGTGGCAGTTCGGAACTGTTTTACAATTCTGCCTGGGCTAAGTCTCGAACGTGCTCATACATTTTTCATTTAATAAAATTCAACAAAAACTACAGGCAATGCTGCTTACCTTGCCTAAGTTCCCCCTCTCTCAGCAGGTCTTCAATTTACCATTCAGCCAGGCAAGCAGCAGGCAGGCAATTCATCACTTCGTCTCTGCTAGTTGAAATGATAGATAGAATGCATTTAACAACCAAATGATGCAGTTTATAAAATTTTATTTTTAAGAACAGAGAGCAAGACAGACAACATCGGCAACAGGATTCTTAAAAAATCCTAACAGACGTTGGAAACAGTATCTCAGGGGCTCATCATGTTGATGTTTTTCATCATCATCATCGGTCGTCATCATCATCACGATGAACATGAAAATAACGTATGCAAACAAAATGCAAATCGCTGGAGAAGAAGAAAGTCCATAAAATTCTGAACCCCCTCAAAAAACGGAATAGTTTTCAGCACCTTTTACCAAACGCCTTGCCCCTCTCACCATTAAGATTTAGATTGCAAAATACCTAGAGAACAGAGAAATTGGAATACGAAACGTGTTCTAAATTAAAAAACAACAAACTGAACAGAGAAATAGACATTGTTGTTGTTGTTCTTATTCATTTCTTTTTACTTTTGCATAGCTGAAAAACAAGGAAACTCCACAAAAAGAAAGCACTTCTTCCTTAACTTAAGAACATAAACAAAATGATGGAAAGTGAAAAACTTTAGTTGCCATAAAACGCACTTTTCCACAAATGCCATGAAAATGAACATCAATCGTCGCCCAGCAGCAGCCTTGGGTGGTAATATTTTTCGTTAAGCTCACGTTCAATGTGAAAACGAATGATGTGCCTGCCGCCAGCAACGTGAGCATCACAATTTATTTGCATTGATAACATTTTCATCTTCATCAGAATTAACCCTCCTGACAAGGTCATATAAATATGGCCAGGTTACCCATGTACTGAAAATAAAGAGGCAACTAAAATGGAATTATCTTCACACTTTACAAAGAGAAACGAAAGCTGGGTGTGCCAAAAAGTGGGTAATGTCTTTACGATGGCCACAGTCGAAGATAATAAAATCCCGTAAAATTCCAGAGTGGGCGGGTGTCATGCACCAGATTGACTAGTATTTATATTTTCCTGTATATTTCACCATAGCACTATAGGTAATTTGCCCAGTTTTTGAGGCAAAAAGTCGATTTTGCAACTTTTAATAATAATAATTTTTTAGTTGGCATTAAAAAAAGAACAAGTCAAAATTTATTAATATGAATGATATATTTCAAAATAGCGTCACTATCGCGGTTTAAATTGCAGTCAAAATGAGAATTTCGAAGAAGAACTAAAAAATATATATATTGTAAGACATATTTCAATGTATTTAAAACCGCGGAAAAATAAACCAAATGTAAATATATGTAAAATGGAATAGATTGGTAATTGCGAGAGGAATTTATTTAATATATAATATAGCTTAAACATTTTGGGTAGCGATCAAAAAACACAAAAAGTCAAAAATAAATATTTTATTTTTCTTAAACTCACTTCATATAGACTTATACTAAATTGGCCGTGTTTGGCCGTGATTCTGCTATTGGGAATATCTTCAGCAAAGCGTTCTGAATCAACTACATAATTACCAAGGTGCGATTTTTTGCGTTTTTTGAGTTATATCACTTTTTTGAAGGTGCCCTCCTTGCAGAAAAATATATATTTTTTTAATTTTTTGTTTGGTGAAGGAAATATTAAATACGAAAAAGCATCCGATTTGACCTAAAAAGACATTTTCTTTAAAGAAATATTCACCATGTGTTCTAAAAATGTACATACGTGTTGTGGTCAACATTTTTGTTAATTATAGCTGTAATAAGTTCTGATTGCGTGATTTATTTGGTCCTTTAAAAATATAATATTTATACAGATCTTTTCGCGAATAAATATTTTAAACATATCAATGTTTATAAAAATCTTTTGGCGGATCAGTACTTTAGTTCATTGTAACCGTTTTTCTTTTATTGTAGCCGCTTTTATTGGGTTGGAACTGATAAAATAGGTAAAATGAGAATAGGGGGTAGGAAAAAGAAAAGTTGTTCGTTATAGACGTATTCGTCTGTAAAATTTTTATTAAAGCCTACTTTTAAATATCATATATTTAAATATTTGAAACAGTGCTTAAATTCTTCGCTATCCGCTTCTGCTTTAAAGCGGGCCTGAAAATCGTAACAAATTGTAAAAAATTCTATTCGCGGGGTAACAGCTTTTGTTTGTTATAGTCGTGGTCGTTTTAAGAAGTTGAATATGTGTACAAATATTAAGAAAAATTCTTTGGAAACATAAAACTTTGTTCGCTATAAACGCAGTTTCTTATAACCGATGTTCGCTATATCCGAATTTTACGTTGTAATTCTTTGTTTTATCTTACTTTTGCATATAAAGCAATAACAATGTATAAAAAGCCCACATATCCACCGCTATTAATTTTTGCCTCAAAAACAGGCCAAATTACCTATAGTGCATAGGAGCGGCACTGTATCAACGAAATCTGGTTCGTGGCAGGATAGAAAAAAAACATATCGCTCATTTACTCAAATTGTGACATAACTCAAAAAATGCGTTTTCTGAGTTAGCAATTTCTATTTTTTCTTCTTCGACTTCTAATTTTACTTGTGTCAAATTTTCATGCTGATATTTCTATAACTCGACGAGTTATAACTCATTTACTACGAGTTTCGCATAATTCAACACAAACGTTTTTTGTGTTTATGAAGCACTAAAACACATCAAATCATGCTTGATCATGCACAGAAATTTAGCACTGATATTTGGCTATCTGGTTGCAAAATATGGTCCAAGTAGTTTTTTTAGTTTTAGTGTAATAATCTTTTTAAGTTGGGAAGTCAAATTTCAATCGCCAACTTAAAACGCGTTTTTCTCGAAACTTGAATTTTCAAGATGTGTCACTCTTTGAGTCAATGATCGATATGTATTTCCATGACATATAATGATTGAACGATTAAACCACGTATAGGTTTGCTGCAATAGGAGATATGTTGCTGCCTGCTGCGCCAAGTGAACTCCCAACCAGACTCCAACTTCTCAAGACACATACAAAATTTGGACCATTCCAGGGCGGCCGGTTGAATGCAACGGTTTGACTTGAAAGAATCTACAATCAGGTGTTTGTAAATTAATTTGTGTATACTTTAATTCGTGTATAATGTATCTACGATACCTACAAAACGTGAGAATGCCTCTAAGTCATCCACAAAACGTTGATAATTCATCTACGTTATCCACTAGTTTTGAATATTGTATCTACCTTGGATATTGTATATACCCCGCAGTAATGTTGGCGACATTTCCTGAGTATTTCAGCCATGTAAAACTTCTCTACTAGTGGTGCCTTAAGACACGCTTGGACTCGGCAATAAACAGTAGGTCCCATATCATTGAGCTTTATCCACAGAACTTGGATAAGGTATCTACGTTATCCCAACACGTGGATAGTGTATCTTCATTATCCACAACACTTGGATAATGTATCTCTGTTATCCACAAGACGTGGATAATGTATGCACGTTATCCACAAGACGTGGATAATGTATCTACGTTATCCACAACACGTGGATAATGTATCTACGTTATCCACAACACGTGGATAATGTATACACGTTATTCATAACACGTGGTTAATATATATACGTTATACATAACACGTGGTTAATATATATACGTCATCCACAACACGTGAATAGTGTATCTACATTATCCAAAACACAAGGATAATGTATCTCTGTTACCCGCAAGACGTGGATAATGTATCTACGTTGTCCACAAGACGTGGATAATGTATCTACGTTATCCACAACACGTAGACAATGTATCTACACTAAGCACAAGACGTGGATAATGTATCTACGTTATCCACAACACGTGGATAATGTATTAATGTTATCCACAACACGGGGATAATGTACCTGCGTTATCCGCACTACGTGGATAATGTATATACGTTATCCACAACACGTGGATAATGTATCGTCGTTATCCATAACACGTGGATAATGTACACACGTTATCCAAAACACGTGAATAGTGTATATACGTTATCCACAACAAGTGGATAAGGTATACACGTTATCCACAACATGTGGATAATGTATTAATGTTATCCACAACACGGGGATAATGTACCTGCGTTATCCACAACACGTGGATAATGTATCTACGTTACCCACAACACGTGGATAATGTATCTACGTTATCAACAACACGTGGATAATGTATCTACGTTATCAGCAACACGTAAATAATGTATCTACGCTAAGCACAAAACGTCGATAATGTCCCACGGCAGCGGGTTCTTACGTACCGGATTGACCCGAAACCAAAAGTGTTTCGGCCAGCGGCTGCCAAACCAGCATTATATGCTGCTACAACAACAACAACATAATGTATCTACGTTATCCACAACACGTGGATAATGTATCTACGTTAGCCACAACACGTGGATAATGTATCTACGTTAGCCACAACACGTTGATAATGTATTAATGTTATCGACAACACGGGGATAATGTACCTGCGTTATCCGCACTACGTGGATAATGTATCTACGTTATCCACAACACGTGGATAATGTATCATCGTTATCCATAACACGTGGATAATGTATACACGTTATCCAAAACACGTGAATAGTGTATCTACGTTATCCACAATAAGTGGATAAGGTATACACGTTATCCACAACATGTGGATAATGTATACCTAATCCACAACACGTGGATAATGTATCTACGTTATCCACAACACGTGGATAATGTATCTACGTTATCCACAACACGTGGATAATGAATACACGTTATCCACAACACGTGGATAATGTCTACACGTTATCCATAAACACGTGGATAGTGTATCTTCATTATCCACGACACTTGGATAATGTATCTCTGTTATCCACAAGACGTGGATAATGTATCTACGTTATCCACAAGACGTGGATAATGTATCTACGTTATCCACAACACGTGGATAATGTATCTACGTTATCCACAACACGTGGATAATGTTATCTACGTTATCCACAACACGTGGATAATGTATACACGTTATACATAACACGGGGTTAATATATATACGTCATCCACAACAAGTGGATAGTGTATCTACATTATCCAAAACACAAGGATAATGTATCTCTGTTACCCACAAGACGTGGATAATGTATCTACGTTGTCCACAAGACGTGGATAATGTATCTACGTTATCCACAACACGTAGACAATGTATCTACGTTATCCACAATAGGTGGATAATGTATCTACGTTATCCACAACACGTGGATAATGTATTAATGTTATCCACAACACGGGGATAATGTACCTGCGTTATCCGCACTACGTGGATAATGTATCTACGTTATCCACTACACGTGGATAATGTATCATCGTTATCCATTACACGTGGATAATGTATCTTCATTATCCACAACACTTGGATAATGTATCTCTGTTATCCACAAGACGTGGATAATGTATCTACGTTATCCACAACACGTGGATAATGTTATCTACGTTATCCACAACACGTGGATAATGTATACACGTTATACATAACACGTGGTTAATATATATACGTTATACATAACACGTGGTTAATATATATACGTCATCCACAACACGTGGATAGTGTATCTACATTATCCAAAACACAAGGATAATGTATCTCTGTTACCCACAAGACGTGGATAATGTATCTACGTTGTCCACAAGACGTAAATAATGTATCTACGTTATCCACAACACGTAGACAATGTATCTACACTAAGCACAAGACGTGGATAATGTATCTACGTTATCCACAACACGTGGATAATGTATTAATGTTATCCACAACACGGGGATAATGTACCTGCGTTATCCGCACTACGTGGATAATGTATCTACGTTATCCACAACACGTGGATAATGTATCATCGTTATCATTAACACGTGGATAATGTATCTACGTTATCCACAAAACGTGGATACATTATCAACGTTATCCACAACAGGTGGATAATGTATCTAAGTTATCCACAACACGTGAATAATGTATCTACGTTATCCACAACACGTGGATAATGTATCTACGTTATTCACAACATGTGGATAATGTATCTACGTTATCCACAACACGTGGATAAAGTATCTACGTTACCCACAAAACGTGGATACATTATCAACGTTATCCACAACAGGTGGATAATGTATCTACGTTATCCACAACACGTGAATAATGTATCTACGTTATCCACAACACGTGGATAATGTATCTCAGCTATCCACAACACGTGGATAATGTATCTACGTTATCCACAACACGTGGATAATGTATCTACGTTATCCACAACACGTGGATAATGTATCTACGTTATCCACAACACGCGGATAATGTATCTACGTTATCCACAAAACGTTGATAATGTATCTACGTTACTTACAATAGGTGGATAATGTATCTACGTTATCCACAACACGCGGATAATGTATAACCGTTATTCATGACACGTGGATAATATATATACGTAATCCACAGCACGTGGATAATGTATACACGTTATTCATAACACGTGAATAATGTATCTACGTTATCCACAACACGTGGATAATGTGTCTACGTTATTTACAACACGTGGATAATGTATCTACGTTATCCAAAAAACGTGGGTAATGTATCTACGTTATCCAAAAAACGTGGATAATGTATCTAAGTTATTCAAAAAACGTGGATAATGTATCTAAGTTATCCAAAAAACGTGGATAATGTATCTACGTTACCCACAAAACGTTGATAATGTATCTACGTTATCCACAATAGATGTATAATGTATGTACGTTATCCACAGCACGTGGATAATGTTTCTCAGTTACCCACAACACGTGGATAATGTATCTATGTTATCCATAACACATGGATAATGTATCTACGTTATCCAAAAAACGTGGGTAATGTATCTACGGTATCCAAAAAAAGTGAATAATGTATCTACGTTATCCAAAAAACGTTGGTAATGTATCTACGTTATCCACAATAGGTGGATAATGTATCTACGTTATCCACAACACGTGGATAATGTATCAACGTTATCCACAACACGTGGATAATGTATACACGTTATTCACAACACCTGTATATTGTATCTAACTTATACACAAAACATGGATAATGCATCTATGTTATCCACAGGACGTGGATAACGTATCTACCTTATCCGCAAAACATGGGTAATGCATCCATAGAGCATGGATAAGGATAATGTATCCACATCGTATATAATGAATCTGCTTTATCCAAAAATTGTGGAAAATGCAAAACCCTTCTCCAAAAAATGTGGATGATAATGGCTCTAAGGTGTCTAGGTTATTCACATATCGTGGATAATATATCTAAGTTTTCCTTGGATAATGTATTTACGTTTTCCACACGACGTGGATAATGTATCTAATTTATCCACAAAACGCCTCTAATTTATCCATAAGGCGTGGGTAAAGTATCTACATTTTCCACAAAATGTGGATAATGCATACACGCTATCCACGTGACATGGATAATGACGCGGATAATGTATCTACGATATCCACATATCGTGGGTAATGTATCTACGTTTTCCACAAGACGTCGATAATGTATCTATGTTATCCACAATACGTGGATAATGTATCTAATTTATCCACAAAACCTGGATAATGTTTCAACAAAACGTGGATAATATATCTACTAGGGTTATGACTTTTTGAAATTTTTCCTCAAAAATGATTTCCTGTAGCAGGGATGAATGAACTTTTGCCTATTAATCACTATGCTACCGTTTATTCCATTGAAATATAAAAA
The DNA here is from genome assembly GCF_047663935.1 of Musca autumnalis. Taxonomy (NCBI): domain Eukaryota; kingdom Metazoa; phylum Arthropoda; class Insecta; order Diptera; family Muscidae; genus Musca; species Musca autumnalis. Next base: position 197,438,407 of record NW_027411977.1, on the reverse strand, counting down.
AAGTTCACGCACAAATCGATTTTAAAAAAATAATTTTTTGAAAAAATATATGAAATGAAAAAAATTTTTTTTTTCAAAAAATTATTTTTTGTTGCACGAATGAATAAATATAAGCCTACTAATAACTATAATAACGTTTATTGCATTGAAATATTAAAAAAGTCGCGAAAAAAGTCACTTTGAAAAAATTTTAATTTTTTTGTTTTTTGTTAAAAAATTATATTTTTGAATAAAAGCGTTTACGACATTTTTGCGATTCTCAGAATTGAAGAAAAATAGTGAGAAATAAATTTTATGTCATTTTAATTATCTCATGTGGCTCTAAAGTTTATTTTCAATTATATATCTGTTTTCAGTGACTTCAAAAAATTTTCCATAATTTTGATAAATTCAAATTTTAAAATCATTTTGTGCGTGAGGTTTTTTCACCGAATCACCTTATAATTAAGATTTTATATAATCTTATGACAAAGCTCATCACGCTATGATACAGGGATATGAGGTTGTAAAAAAGTCATAACCCTAATATCTACCTTATCCACAAAACGTGGGCAATGCATCTTTTTATCTACACGGCATGGATAATATATCTATATTGTCCACAAAACCTGGATAATGTATCTACGCTGTCCATAAGACGTGGATAATGAATCTACGTTATCAACAAGTTGTGGATAATATATCTTTTTTATCCATAAATCGTGGATAGTGTATCTACGTTGTGGAGAATGAATCTACCTTATGCTCAAACTGCGGATAATGCATCTACCTTATCCACAAAGTGTGCACATTATGCACAAGACGAGAATAAGGTGTCTGTCTACTTTATCCACAAAACGTGGGCCTTCATAAAATCTATCTACTTTATCTATGATACGTGGATAGTGCATCTACGTTATCTGCAAGACGTATCAATGCCTCTTATACATTTCACATTTTATCACGACATTCTGCCTCTATTGCCAACTGTAAGCAATGGCTGACATAAAAATTCAAAATGCAATTTGAATTGTCAAATACTTTCTTCTTTGGAGTTTATTAAAATCTTCAAGCCAGGAGATTTAAGTTACTGTTCATACCTTTTTGCTGAGCAAAAAAAAAGAAACTTTTTGAGTAGAGTTTCTGTCAAATTTTTGGAATCTTTTTACTATCTTTTGATGACACTCGCTCGTAACTCAGAGCAACATAAATCCAGTAAAAATGGACTGACATGTAGTTCTTCACAGCATTGTAGTTTTTCTTCTTGCTCTCGTACTCCTTGGGCAAGTTAAGTCACAAAAAGTATTAACGCATTTACGCATTTGTGCAAAGGATACCTGGGAGGAAAACAGGAAAAAGAGAATTCTCGCAAGCTCCTATAGTAAATATCTACAAATACATAAACAATGTTTGACAGAATAATGAAAACAAGGTTTGCTGAGGACTAGAGTGAACGATGCAACAAAAAGTCGCCAACTGCTAGAGGGTGGTGGCACTAGCAACTAGTTTCTTTCTGGCTTTAGGTTTTTTTTCTTTTTTTTTTTTTGTTATTTGTCTTTTATGATTTAAGTTAATGTTTTGTTGGAAGATAGAAGTTATTTGTTTGTCTATAGGTAAGTTGTTGTTGTTGCTGTCTCCATAACTCCCACCTAAGATGTGTTTTGCTTGGATCCTTTAGCCTTATGCCGGTTTATATGTTGACATTTTAATGACTTTTGCAAATGTCGTCAGTTTCTTAAGCCAAGTTTCAGTTGTTGTCGTTTCGTTTTTTTTTTTCATTTGCCAGTTTGAAGTTTATGTTTCATTACTTTTCGTAAGATTTTGTTAACGGAAGTTTCTTGTTGTTTTTAGCCGCTTTCTCCGTAATTTGTTTCTTCTTCTTGTCATTTATCTTCATATAAACTGAAAAACTGAGTAATGTTTGGATTTGTATATCATAAACAATAACAAAATGTAAACGTGTGAAAAATTTCTTTGTCATAAAATGAGCTTTTATGAATTGCAATTCTCTAAGGTTTGAATGCGGGAAATGAATTTAAAACAATATTTTGGGAGTTTTGGAAATTAAGAGGTTTTGTGGAAAGTTCTTCAATTGATTGGTTGGTTGGAACATCAATTGATTTGTGTCAACATTGTTGTGCCCGCAATCGTTATCTTCCCTGGTCGCCAGCTTCTAGGGCTTCTTGCCTAATATTTATTATACCCGCCGCCATAATACGGAGGGTATAATTAAATTTGTCATTCCGTTTGTAACACATCGAGATATTCGTCGGAGACCCTATAAAGTATATACATATACACCTTGCTCTTGAACCAACTTTAAATGGAAGGTGCTTACACCTGGGAAGTTTTTGCGCTTTTTAAATAAATAGCAATTCAAGTTGACATTTTTAGGGTTTTTTTTTTTTTTGGTTCACGATTTTTTTTTTTTGAAAACCGTAAGTCCTGTCGAAATGGGACTAAAGAAAATGTTGTAGCTATGAAGAGATTGACTTTTATGATATTTTCGTAGATTTTACCATTTTTGAGAAACAGAAGTTTAAATTGGGACAATGCACTGACTGTATCATGGTGCGCCTTAACTAACTTTAAGTGAAAACCGCTAACACCTGGGAAGTTTTTAATAATTTTGAAACAGCAATGTTCTTAGATGAAAAAATCAAAAACAAGAAAAACTCGCTGGAGGGATTTTTAAATAAATCGCAGTCAAAGTTCACATTTTTAGGTTTATTTTAGGTTTTCGTGATTTTGTTTGAAAACCGCAAGTCCTATCGATATGGGGCTAAGGAAAATGTTAAAGCTGTGAAAATTTTCTACAAAATTGACCTTTATGATATTTTCGTAGGTTTTACCATTTATAAAATATAGAAGTTCAGGTCACATTTTTAGGTTTTTTGTTAGGTTTTAACGATTTGCTTGAAAATGGGACTAGAGAAAATTTTATAGCTGTGAAACTTCTCTAAAAGATTGGCTTTCGTAATTTTTTTCCTAGGTTGTACTTTTTATACCCTACACCACCCTGTGGTAAGGGGTATTTGTGCATTAGTTTGTAACATGCAAAAGGAAACGAGATAGACACAGATCCTTTTAGGGATATACATAGAATTACTTTCTGAGTCGATTTACGCATGTCCGTCTGTCTGTCCGTCTGACCGTCTGTCCATGTATATTTGTAAACAAAGTATAGGTGTCATTTATTGTCCGATTCGCATGAAAATTGGGGAAGATAGTTTTTTTGGCCAAAGGAAGAACGCTATTTATTTTGGTAAAAATCGGTTCAGATTTGGATATAGCCCCCATATATATGTTCCACTGAATTTAGTCTAGAAATAAGTGTGCCAAATTATGTAGAAATCGGTTAAGATTTGGATATAGGCCCCATATACATTTTCGCCCGATTTAAAGAATTTGGTGCACGAAACACCCTATATATGTTCGATTTCAATTAAATGTGGAATGTGCGACGGTATTTAGTCTAGAAATAAGTGTGCCAAATTATATCGAAATCGGTTCAGATTTATATATATTTTAGGCAGATTTGAGGTATTTGATGCACGAAACACGCTATATTTGTCCGATTTCAATAAAATTTGGAATGTGTGACGGTGGTTAGTCTAGAAACAACTGTGGTAAATCATATCGAAATCGGTTCAGATTTGGTTATAGCTCCCATATATATTTTCGACCGATTTGAGGTATTTGATGCACGAAACACGCTATATATGTCCAATTTTGATGAAATTTTGACTATATGCCTTGACATTGTTTTATAAGGAGACGATACAGTCAGTGAATTGTCCCAATTTGAACACATCTCAAAAACAGTAAAACCTACGAAAATATCATGAATGTCAATTTTGTAGAGAATTTTTACAGCTACAATATTTTCTTTAATCCGATTTCGATGGGACTTGCGGTTGCCAAGCAAAATCGCGGAAATATAAAAATTGTGTTGTTGTTATTGTTGACATGTTTTGTATTTAACCTTTGTTTGGTTTATTTCGGCTTAAGGTCAATAAAAGAATTGGTATATTTTATTATTTTCTTTTTATTTTCCAATATTTCGGGTGCAATCTGCAGTCATCTTCGGGGAAATACTAAAAATAACACATACTAACACGAAAACTTCTTACTTTACACCGCACAGTGCGAAATATGGGAACTTTAGAGGAACTTTACTCAAAAATTAAAGTACATAAAACTAATGAGATTCTTGTTGAATTCTATTGCTAAGTATTCCGTGACTAATGCCTCATATTCAGTTTTGTGATTTACTCCGCTAAACAACTAGAAATGCACTTAAAAGTTTCACTTTGTTTTACAATATTTATTTTCAGGAGGGTTGGCGTTTTTTGTTTGGGATGACGACTTCTATTTTGTTTTTCAAAATAGTCAGGCTTAATCCCATAGTCGTTGTTTTAATATTTGAAGTTGCTAGAGTTTAGGTAGTGCAAAAGAAATTTTCGATCAGAGTGTTTCTTTGCGCACGTTTCTATTTGAGCTAGCAATTGACACTTGGGTATAAAAAGTTTCTTGTTGAAAAACAAGAAATAAGGGAACTGATGAAGATCTGTGGCGAGATCTGAAACTATAGTATTACCTGCCTTACCCCTTGGTAAACATCGCCAATTTTTTTCCACTAATAAATTAAAGTTGTTTTAATAAAATATTAAAACAACGACTATGGGATTAAGCCTGACTATTTTGAAAACAAAATATTTATTTTCCTTAAAAATTGCTTCTAGCTTTGCTTCAGTAATATAGTGATACAAACAAATGGTATGCTAATTGACCATATTTTTGTCGGTTTTATAATTCTTGACAATTTTTTAATTATTTGGCGTTTATAGAGTTGTAATATCTAATTTAGTTTGGTGGCTATTCGTTCCCCAATAATGTGCTTTTTTAAAAGTCTACTAAATTATTTTTTTTTTTATAAGTTTTGGAGGTTTTTTTAAGTATTGTGGTGAATTGCAGAAAAAATCGCACATTTTCTGAGAGGTAGGATATTTTTCTATGGACAAACCAAAAATTAGCTGCAGGTTTGCACAGGTTTGAGAGATATGCGACTTTTTCAGAAAGTCATTGGAATATTCTTATATCTATATTTTTGAAAATTTGATAGAAGGACCGGCATTTGACGTCAGTGTTGGTTTCGTTTGTCGCAAAATGTGTTCACTAATACTAAGAAATGTTGCTTTTGATAGTTTTATGACTATTCTTGCGAATTTCGTTCACATTTCATAGAAAAAAATGGTCAAATTTGAGCAGTTTTCTCAGGACATCTTTAAGTACCTAAGTCAAAGCATAGTTGCGCCAGATGCTTTTAGGTGATATACTCATTTGCAGAACCGTGTAATAAGATAAACATATCCTCAGTCGAAACGTTCAATTTGTAAAGTTTATGTTATATCAATGACACTATACTAAAAACAAAAAATTTCAAAAATTTTTTTTATTTTCATTTACTAATACATATATGTTGATGCTTGGGGGGAGGGGCCAAAGCACGGATCTATGCTCTGAATTGTTTTTTAGAATATTTTCTTTAATGAAGACAAATTTTAAAGTAAACCAAACTCGGTGGGCAATAATTACCTAACACCATTTAAATATCCCAAATGGGGTGCCCCTTCATATTGGGGCTAAAGCAAAACGAGGAAATACGTTGCTAATATTTCGCAAAACGGTTTTCTACCTACGGAGAACATAAAATGCCAAAATGCACACGAATAGATTGGTAAATGTGCTTGGAATCTGTAAAATATGTTATATTGGCTGGTGCCGCTCAATGGGGGCTATACCAATACGCGAACAGATATTGACAATATTTTGTACATATGTTCTCCATCCACTGAAACCCAAATATACCAATTTGCAGCAAAATCGGTTGAAAAATGAACCTAATACGTAAAAACGGTCACCACCGATATGTGGGGGTTATAGGAAACCACAGGTCTATGTGGCCCATATTTATCCACATACGACCCTCAACTATAAGAAACATTTTTGGAAAATTTTAGTAACCTACGTTCTTCACATTAAAAGTTATGAGTAAAGTTCCAATAAAGTGCCCATATTTTGCACTGTGCACCGTCAATGCTAAACTAAGCTTTTGTCCGTTTATGTTTATGAACTAAGTTTCTATAAATGTGTGCACACTGGTTCGTATCAGTCTTAAAATTCAGAAATGTGAACTTTGACCGAGATTTATTAAAAAAGCGCTCCGGCGATTTTTTTTTTTTTTGTTTTTTGATTTTTCTCATCTGTGAACATTGTAGTTTCAGAATCCTCAAAAACTTCCCATGTAAAAGCACCTTCCCTTTAAAGTTGGTTCAAGAGCACCGTGTATTTTCTTAATCAGCATAAATTCTAATTCGCAATTGCCATGTCCGTCCGTCTGTTGAAAACATGATACATAGAACGGTATCTCCTGATTTTTGGAATTTTGAAAGTTTTATCCTTATTATTGCACTGGCTGAAATATAGTACTTAGACTTCGTAGAGGGTGTAAAACTTTCCACTTGTAATCTGTCGGTATAAGTCTACGCCTTCATATAGCCCCCATAAAACGGCAACTCACGATTTTCGGTATTTTCAAGGTTTTAGCCTCAATATCCAACCGAAATGGCTGAAATGTGGTAGTTAGTCTTCGTAGGTGGTTCACGTCTTCATATAGCCCCCATAGTACGGTACCTTCCGATTTTCGGTATTTTGAAGGTTGTGGGCCCAAATACCACCGAAATGACTGAAATTTGGTACTTGGTTTTCGTTGGAGGTATTTAACTTTCAACCAGAAAACTGTCGGTATAGGTCCACGCCTTCATAAAACCCCCATAGAATGGTACCTCCCGATTTTCGGTATTTTGAAGGTTGTGGCCTCAATATCACACCGAAATGGCTGAAATATAGCACTTAGTCTTCGTAGAGGGTATAAAACGTTCCACTTGTAATCTGTAGTTATAACTCCACGCCATAGAACGGTACCTCCCGATTTTCGGTATTTTCAAGGTTTTAGGCTCAATATCCCACCGAAATGACTGAAATTTGGTATTTGATCTTCGTTGGAGGTATTCAACTTTCCACTTGAAATTTGTCGGTATAGGTCCACGTCTTCTTATAGCCCCCATAGAACGGTACCTCCCGATTTTCGGTGTTTTCAAGGTTTTAGCCTTAATATCCTACCGAAATGGCTGAAATGTGGTAGTTAGTCTTTGTAGGTGGTATACAACTTTCCACCTGAAATTTGTGGGTATAGGTCCACGACTTCATATAGCCCCCATAGGACGGTACCTCCCGATTTTCGGTATTTTGAGGTTGGGGCCTCAATATCACACCGAAATGGCTGAAATTTGGTAGTTGGTCTTCGCTGGAGGTATTAAACTTTCAATCAGAAATTAATCGGTATAGGTCCACGCCTTAATATAGCCCCCATAGAAGGTTTTGGCCTCAAATTTATATAGCCCCCACAGTACGGTACCTCCCGATTTTCGGTATTTTGAAGATCGTGGCCCAATATCACACCGAAATGGCTGAAATATACTTAGTCTTCGAAGAGGGTATAAAACTTTCCACTTGAAATATGTCGGTATAGGTCCACGCCTTGATATAGCCCCCATAGAAGTGTACCTCCCGATTTTCGGTATTTTCAAGGTTTTAGCCTCAATATCCCACCGAAATGACTGAAATTTGGTATTTGATCTTCGTTGAAGGTATTCAACTTTCAACCAGAAATTAATCGGTATAGGTCCACGCCTTCATATAGCCCCCATAGAACGGTATATCCCGATTTTCGGTATTTTGAAGGTTGTGGCCTCAATATCACACCGAAATGCCTGAAGTATAGTAGTTAGTCTTCGCAGAGGGTATAAAACTTTCCACTTGAAATTTGTCGGTATAGGTCCACGTCTTCATATAGCCCCCATAGAACGGTACCTCCCGATTTTCGGTATTTTGAAGATTGTGGCCCCAATATCACACCGAAATGGCTCAAATATACTACTTAGTCTTCGAAGAGGGTATTAAACTTTCCACCTGAAATTTGTGGGTATAGGCCCACGACTTCATATAGCCCCCATAGGACGGCACCTCACGATTTTCGGTATTTTAAAGGTTGTGGCCTCAATATCACACCGAAATGAATTTTGGGGTTTAGTCTTCGTTGATCTACCTGAAAACTTTCGGTGTAGGTCCACATCTTTATATAGCCCCATAGTGCGGTACCTCCCGATTTTCGGTATTTTGAAGGTTGTTGGCTCAATATCCCAACGAATTTGCTGAAATTTTGTATTTTATCTTCGTTAGGGGTATACAATTTAAATTTGACGGTATAGGTCCACATCTTCATATAGCCCCCTGTTTACGCCGGATTTCCCCAACTGGCAACCCTATTTCTATTTTTCAGTATTCCGAAATATTTCTGTTCGGCATCCCTAATTGTACCTTGTATGCTCTCATTCTCTCTCTAATTTCCTTACTAAACTTACATTGTAATATTCTTCATAATAAACACTTGTCATCTAAGCATTAACCAGTACTGGTTGTCCTTGGCTGTTTCACTGAATTTAATAAAGAACCATTATTGTTATATTCCAAATTCTAAAACATCGCATTTTCACCCCCATAGAACGGTAACTCTCGATTTTCGATATTTTGAAGGTTGTGGCCTTGTCCCACCGAAATGGCTGAAATACGGTATTTCATCCACTTTGAAGCTGTAAAAGTTTCACATGAAATTAATCGATAAAGGTTCACGTTTTCATATAGCCGCCATAGAAGGTTAGCTTCCGATTTTCGTTATTTATTAGGCTGTGACCTCAATATCCAATATAAAACTTTACACCAGAAATTTGTCGGTATTTTGCAATCTTCACGCCGAAAACTATCAATATAAAGTTATTTTAATCAGTTGAGACATTCTACTCCTCCAAGAAATAAGTCTTAAAGTGGAGAAAGAGATTAGTACTTTAATAAATGATGCCACCGTGGTGCAATGGTATGCACAGCCGCCTTGCACGCTAAAGGTCGTGGCTTCGATTCCCAGGCCAAGCAACATCAAATTTTCAACTGTGGCAAAATACCCCTCAGTGATGTTGGCAAAATTTCCTGAGTATTTCAACCTTGTAAAACTTCTCTAAAAGTAGTGTCTTAGGACACGCCGTTCGGACTCGGCAATAAACAGTAGGTCCCATATCTTTGACCTAATATGAATCGGGGTGCGCTCGTTGATATGGGAGAAGTCTCCCTTGTCCTATCTGGAATGTTTGTGGAACAATTACAATTCACTTTAATAAATGAATGAAAACTAGTTGTTCATTTCAATTCTTGGTGGAGGATATAAACACTTAACGCCGTCCTTACTTATTTAATATAAATTTATCCTTGCCCTCATCACTTAAATCTTAAACTATCTCCAGGGTGTACAAGAACACACACTCGCACATAAAGCAATAATTTTAAATAAACATTTTTAATGTTATCTTGCTGTTGTGGCAGCAGCAGCATGACTCATTAAAAATCTGTGACATTAATATACCCTATATGGCGAGAGAGAGAGATATAAAAAGACGCATGTATTTCTTTTTACCTCCACGTATACTACCCGATTTATATTCTATGTTTATTATGCTTAATGGCATTCTTGTTTTGCCATGTCGCCTTGGTTTGTTTGGATGGTTGGTTGGTGGTATTGTCTTGTTCCTGTCGGGATGTTATGTCCTGCCATTAAAAATGATCTTTAGTACCATTTTTAACTATCTCTTGTAGAGAAGTTTTCATTTTCGCCGATTTTTTTTCTTTCTTGTTGTTGTTGATGCTGCTGCTGTCTTTTTTGGTTTTGCCTTTAGTTTTATGATGCATTTCTATGAGGTCATAAAAATACTAAAAGCTTCAAAATTGCATGTTGTCTACGGCGAGTAAAAAAGCGTTGCACAAACGCCCACGGAACAGGAATGAAATTCGCACACAATTCGTGTTTCCTTAAGACAACACGCAGAAATGGTCATAAAAACAAACATCAACGACCAGCAGCAACACCAACAACAACCCTCAACAAACGACTTCTTCCATATTGGCCCAAGGACTTTCAGACCATTGCCTTTATTTCGTTATACCCACCAACCCAACCACCAACTCCAGTAGTAAAACTGGAAAGGGACTGGTGGGGTGAACAAAAATCTTAAAATTTTATAAAAAAATAAACTGAAGCGTTAAGTAAGCAATATAATGCATAAAAATAAAACTACAACTCTGAAAATATCAAAATAAATGTGACTTTATACTGGAGCAGCAGTACAATGGCATTTTGGTGATATGTTCACCCAAACACTCCAAAAACCTATGTATCCACGTCTCACCCACATAAATACCTATGAGCAGAGCTGTTAAAAAAACATCTCGGAGACGTTTGGTGAGAAAGATCCCATAAAAACTGCAGATGTTGTTTTGTTTTTGCTTTATAGATTAACCAAAACCTTGATTGTACAATATGGTTAAGTGCATGTTGCAGCCTTAAAGTGTCCGGTTTTTATCGTAATCTTTAAGAAAGTTATCTCTTTTATATAAATAAATATTTAAAAGGGATTTGTAGGAAGATTTACAAGGTCTAGCCATGAAAATGGACAATACCAAGCATTCAGCAAAATCTGCACAAGTTTCTGAAAAGACGTGGTCCCATATCGTCGACTAAAAATTAAGTCAGCGTCCAATTCCGCTTTAGGAATATTTTAAAAGCAGCGGTAGAGGCCAAAATTGAATTGAAACTGGAGAATGCACATTGAAAATAAATTACCGATAATAGCACTCTAAAGAAGTTCTAATGGAACAGGAAACGATCCACACGAACACCTCAAGGTGACCCTTGCTTTATATCTCTCATACAAGCAGATGTGTGTTTTGCTAAGAGATTCGATCAGCCAGATTTACATTGGGGACTGAATGTGTAATAGGATAGCATCACCGAAACGGTTTAACTTCATAAATTTCTGTATTCCACTTGCATTAGTTCCGATCGCGTTTGATGACCACGTCATCAGCATAAGCTATTGTTTTTATACGTAGTTGGTCAAATTTCTTAAGTATTTCGTTAATCACTAGGAGCCACAGCATTGGAGATAGTACACCACCTTGTGGTGTGCCCCTGGTGACAAACTTCCGAATGGAGGTCTCACCGATATTTGAATTGACTATCCTGCCGCTAAGCATTTCATCGATCCAGTTGATTAGAGTGGTGGAAACACCTATGTTCAAGAGTGAATTGTGGATGGATTCGAGTTTGACGTTATTAAAGGCGCCTTCTATATCAAGAAACGCTGCTAACGTATAATTTGAGCCCATCATATTTCTCTCGATTGAACCAACGACTTCATTTAGTGCAGTCTCCACCGATCTGCCTTTGATGTAGGCGCGTTGGACAGGACTTATAACACTGTCTTCAAGCTTGGACCTTTTCAATAGAAAGGAAGATGGGCTGATTGGTCTATAGTCTTTAGGAAGTGTGTGACTTGACTACCCCGCTTTGGGGATGTATGTCACCGTGACCTCCCTCCACAGAACCGGAGTGAGCGACAGGCCATAAAAATGTGATCCAGGTGTGGAATCAACACCTCCAGTGCATTTTGTAGCATTGCAGGGAAGATACCATCTGGACCAGGTGATTTAAAAGGCTTAAACGTGTTTATCGCCCAAGCTATCTTTGTGTGACTTATAATCTCCTCGATGACACTCACTTCCCCTGAGGCTCGGTTGCACATAGGTGGATTGGCTGAGCGATCTGGTGCATCCATGCAGTTGGGAAAGTGGGGTTTGACTAGGAGATCCAGAGTTTCTAGACCGGAGTTAGTCCATGTGTCATCATCCCGTTTGATACTGCCGATAGATTTGGGGTCCTTCCATAGTACTCTACGGAACCTGGCTACATCCTTTACTCCCTCTATAGACTCGCTAAAGCAGACCCATGATCTGCGTTTAGTCTTCTTTATTTCGCTGTTGTACTTATTGAAAGATACTTTGTAGTTCTCCCAATCTGTGGAAAACATCGTTTTGTTGGCTTTGTTATAGAGCCCTCTGCTAGTCTCTCTGAGATTAGCCAGATCCTTCGACCACCAGACCGGTTGACATCTTCTGCTTGGGTAAGTGAGTGGGCAAGCGGCCCAAAGCTGTCCACCAAAACCTCTGTCACGTGCTTCTCTGCACTATTAACATCTGTGGCTGTTTGGGGGTAGCGTGATACTCCCAGCTTGGAGCTTACTAGTTCATTGAATTTGTTCCAGTCGGTTTTCCGTGGATTTCTAAATGGTGGCTGTCGAATACCTATTCACAGAGACTTGGAAGAATATCTTCCGATGATCCGAAAAGGAGCATTCTTCCGATACCCTCCAGTCACTGATAAGGGATTCGTCATTATTAATGAGGGTTATGTCTATAACCTCCCCCTGATTCTATTTTGAAAAGTGTATTCGTTTCCCCTGTTGCATATTCTAAGATTAAGATAAACTCGAATACGGACTCACCTCTGGCATTTGTGTCGCTGCTGCCCCAGTGGAAATGATGAGCATTGGCATCACATCCTAGTATGATGAGACAAGTGCTACCCATCTCTTTGACGAGCTTCTCCACGAGAGAAATATTAGTTTAAGACTCTTCTTAGCAACAACACAGGTTCTTACCTTGTCCCCGTTGGGTGTGGCGAAGGTGGTGTAGTTGCTATCGCTTAACCCAGCAACCTTATTTTTGTATAAATAGGGCTCCTGGATTAAGACGATGTCAACTTCGGATTTCTTGAGGGCTAGAAGAAGTTCAGCAGCAGCCGCTTTGCAGTGATGCAGATTAATCTGCATTATGCGAAGCGGCTGATGCTTCCGTTCCTCCACTACTTTCGTCCTAGGCGGAATCTGATCCATCCTTGACCAAAATGTAGTTTGCCCTTTTCCGGATTGTGGCTGACCAGATTCCATGTGCTGGTCCGAAGATTGGGGTTTTGTCTGCTGAGTATAGTCAGTATGCGTGCGGGATCCACAGGTGGAGGTGGCACCCATGCTGACAACACTCTTCTGAAAAGGACTTCTTTGACACCAACGACTGCCAGTTGACACCCCTCCCAGAGTTCGCCAAGGCCCTCTATCGTGGAAGTGAGGAAATCCAGAGATTCCCTATTTTCACAACAGATGACCCTAACGCCTCTGTATGGAGCGGCACTGCCAAATTGGGTGTGCTTTGGAGGTTCCCCTTCGCCTGAGAACACGATGTCACGCAGACGAGTTTCGATAAGTTGCCATCCATCCTCTCTGATTATCCAATCAGGGTCAGATCTATCGATAACCGCTGCTCGTAACTCGTCCGGCACCATCGGTCTGCTCGTTATTTTGCCCCTGCTGTTGCTCTTAAGATGAAAACCGAAAGATTTCTTGTGGCCCAAGTTAGCTTGTGAGGCTGAACTGGCTGCGGCATCTTTCCGGTTCCCGGTCTTAGGGCAACCGCCTGAGGAGGTATGGATTTTGGGTTGTTGACCTGGAGTGGGTCTCTTAGCACTGGGGAGTGGCTCCTCCATTGACCTATCTCTCGTCACCGCACTTTTTGGAGATGGATTGGGTTTGGTAGGTGCTCCCCCAGGTGCGGAGGCCGGGGTTCGGTCGGACTTCCCAAATTTGGAGCTCTTATGAATCGTCCGCTTCGTAATCAGCTTACATTCTGAGGTTTCCCTGTCAATGTACTTTCTGATGAAGTGCATTGCTCTGTGGTACGCCCTCCTCTTTTTGGCCCATTGACTTGCAGAGCTGTCTGAGGTGGTGGGAGCTTTTCCGGCCGGTATTTTGGCCGTACTTCCTTCCTCAACAGCAGCAAGTCCTTGTAAGCCAGCAACATCGGCTGCAGCCGATGGTTGGGTTGCTGGTGCATCGGTTGGTCCAGAGTTCGTACAGGTGGCTGCTTCCACTGAGGCCGAGGCCGACTCATCGTTGACTACAGTCGCTGGAATGACTGTGGTGTTCATTTCGTCATACGATGAGCCGTCCTCGGCCCCAGTAGAATAGCCACCCTGACTGAGACGCAGGGCCAACGTCTGCTCAAGTATCTCCAGGAGTTTCCGGCTTTGCTCAGCCAAACTGTCAGTGACAGCTCTCAGAGTGGGTACCTTATGACCGTCCCCTACCGAACTTTGGTCGGTCACAGTTCCCCAACTCGACACTTCCAGAGTGTTGAGTGTGGAAACTGTGACCTTAAGCCGGGGGAACTTGCTAACTTCCTATATCAGCTCCTTGACTGGGGTCAGCACGACTAAGCTCATCTCGCTCATTTGCTAATCATGTCGCCTCTGCTAGGAAGTTTGGTCTCACTTCAGGTATATGGCGAGCGGTTGCCGCAGAAATGATGTCTCTTATCTGCTACCCGAACCTCAGAAGGGTTGGGTAGATCTCTTAATTGGCGATTAAATAACTCTTTGAACTCGGCCAATTAGCTTTCCCGTGAATGATGAAAGTGCGGTGTTTAGAGGTGATTAAATCGCGCCGACTGCTAATGAAGACACTTATGGGGAAATAACGGGTTGGCATGTGAAGTCATTTGTCAGACCAGCTGAAATGATTGTTATATCTAGCGAACTGTGACAATAGTATACCCCTCTGGTACTATACACGTCTGGCCAATCCGAATGACGTAACTCATGATGAACATTAAAGTCCCACCAAGATGGTAATGACCTTCCAAAAGCGAGCATATAATCTGGAGTAAAGCTATTTAACGGCGGGATATATATGTTGAGTAACTTTGCCTCGGCAGTTCCACACCTGACTGCTACCACCATACATGCCATGTACGGGTCATTAAAACCATGCTCAAACGAGATAGGTCTGTATTGAACAGACTGGTGCAAGGTAACCACTTGGACTTCTGGAGCGATCCTTCCTCAATACGTTACCATGATATTCTTCCGACCCTTAAAATTCACTTTTCCTCGATCTTGCCTCGGAGACCTAAGCAATTAAATCGCAAAATAGATGCTTTTTGAAAAGCAGCGGCTGATGTTAAATACTACGTGTGCGGCTTTTGCTTGCGGGCACGAGGAGAGTCTCGTATATCGGCTTTGTACTTTGCGAGTGCATCCACCAGTGAGTAAACTTCGACTTATCTCTAAAAGTAACACTTTTTTTATAGTTAAAGTTGCAAACCTTTTGAATCAATGTGCATTAGTGATCTTTTACCTTGTGATCCTGTATTACGTCTGTTGGTGCATATTTTCTCCTAATCGTCTTTTGTTTGCCCTTTTCAAATTCCAGATATTAGCCAACCACTGCTGTCTGGACCACAAAATCATCTTCGTCTTATCTAATTTAAATTTAAAGCGTACACAGATGGCGTTTCTCCGCACTTCCACTACCCCCCACAGCAATATACCTATATCTCTCTTTATAAATCAACAAATTGTAACAAAAGTTTCACATTAAAATTCCATTTCTTCCATAGCAGCCCCTCTTTTACTCTTCCTGCTAAACATTTTGTTAGCTTTGGTTATTGTATTCCTCCGTTCGCTCCTCTTTTTTTTAACAAAACTTTTGCATTTGTTCTGCGTTGTTTGTTTTTAATCCCAGCATAAAAATATGCAAATTTTCTAAACATTATTCAACAGCAACAACAAACAGCATCCTTAACTTATCAATTATTTCTCGTAAATATGTAGTTCGGTGCGGGTATACCGTTGGCCTTATTCTCTTCCTTTGTGAGGATATCTGAGTTGTTAGTGGAGAAATTTATGTATGTATTTGCTTTATGTTTACCAATGCGAAAGCGTTTCAGTTGGGACAGACTCTGTTAGATTTCTATGGTCTTGTATTGTCTGTCTTGTTTGTTGGTCCCTATGTTACCCATTCACATTCTTTAATTGTAGATAATGCTTGTTAATTTGTTTTCACCATGTTGACCCTTTGCTGTTTGTCAGATATGTTAGTTGTTAGGGTGCGGGGTGGAATCTGGATAATAGAAATATTTATTTGAACTAAATGTAAATTTACTGGACATCACTAGGAAAATGTATGTTAGCTTTGGGCGAGAATAGTAGTGGTAAGTGGTCCCTTTGGTGTATGTATGGGTTCTTTTGTTTGTGTTTAATTCTTCTTGATGTTGTATTTCTTCTGCTTTATGTTTTGTGCATATTTCGAATTGTAAATAAGTCATTAGAAAAATAAGTTTCCTATACAAATATGGGATTTTTCTTTTAAATACTTTTGAGAGAAAGATTGTTGAAAAAGTGGAACAGTTTGTTTTGAACTAAAGGATGGAGTATTTTAAAGGTCACGATGTTGACCAAGCACAAGGCTAAACAAGTAAAAAACATTAAGTTCTGCCTCCACCATAAAATATTCTGAACTAAAATGGTATTATTAGTTTCCTGTTAGGTGCAAAAATTGTTACACCACAGGTATGCCAAAATTAGTTTAAACAAGTAAAAAAGTATCAGTCAGCTTTGCCGAAAGAGATATACCCTCAGCCTATGTGAATTTAAACTTTCATCTACGGTCAGATCGAATGTATTGAGGGTTTTTTCAGAATTTTGTGAACCTTTTTAGACATTTAAACTTGCCGACAAAAATGTGGATTAGGATTAAAGTTGAAAAGTGTGGCGGAGCAGGTACTTGAAGAAATGGACCGACATAGTCCATTATGGAAGTGGATCTTATTTTGGGAGTCATACCTTTTCGATAGATAACGCCACACCACTTACTTCAGCGAGTCATCGTATAACTTTTGGACCAGTATGCCAGGAAGCATGGACTTGTCCCCGGAAAACATAACATCTTTGTAAACAGGACCATAACTAACAGCATCCCCTGCCAGGGATAACGATCTTGGCGCGATGCGGGGGCTAGACGCCACAATCTTCCACTCAACTTCTTAGAGTGTTGAATTGGGGGTTATGACCGACCAAAGGTTATCCATCTCTACTGTCACAAACCAATACAGTGCACTGAAAACCCACAGTGTATCTGTGGAATGTGTGACATATATTTGGTTGCGATCTCCTATCAAATAAAAAATTTTTGAGATCCCCTAACACCGGGGTGTTAAGCGACCACGTGCCCATCGCTGTTCTCAAGGTTTGCAGTTAGGGTACCAACTGTATTTGAACAATCACAATCACAAACATGGACATTGACTCCGATTCCCAAAATATTACTGCCAGTCGCTCTAACTCTGCTACAAAGCGGACTGAAAGTATGGGCGGGGACGACACTCCGAAACTGGACCATATAAGCGACAGTTTAAACAGACAGAGCCTACTACTCCTAAATTTAATTGAGGAAAGCGTCCCCTTGACACTCAAAATGTGGAAAAAATTATCGCTGACTGAGGAGGAGGAAGATATGGACGCGACAGTGATACATGTCCCTACCTCTAGTCTAGCTAGTGATCCGCCATCCCGTGATGTTTTGGTGTCGGCAATCCCGAAAAGCCTCTGCTTCTAAGGCAAAAAGCAGTAGAGGAGGAGAGTGGCGCGAGCGAAGAACCTATCGATAAGATGGATGATTCGCTGAATCCACAGACCTCCAATTCTCCCAAAGCCAAGCAAGAAAGCAAGAGACAAAAAATCATACCGAAGGGCAACTAACTATTGCAATCGGTATGCCAATAAAGACCCTAACACCATCAGAGATTTGAAAGAGAATATCCCCACGTAACAAAGAGGGAAGTGCCTGTCAGTGAAATCCCTACGACAAAAGCGGGAGTAACCCCCATCGAAATCTTCAAAGAGGTGACGAAGGAAGGTGACTTTAGCTCTGATAAGGACACCTCTTCTTCAAAAGCGGCAACGTCGCAGCCCTCAAAGAAGACTGAGAAGAAGCCAAAAAGGAAGAAGAAGGTATCCAAATTCTCGGGGAAGGTATCTACTGATTCTGTACCTGGCCCAACTGCTAAGCCCCAACAAAGGGTGATAGAGGTGAGTCAGCTGATGAAAAGGAAGATATCATCCGACACAAGTGGGAACACGAGCGGGCGGAAAATTGATGGGTCAGTGACGGCATTGACTTCCTCACAGGATAACGGACCTCGGTCGACCGATCCAAAATCACAACCAGTGGTTATGAAGAGGATGAGGTCGTTTGAGGAAAACCTCCTTCTGCGAAGAAGTCTACGTTGTCACAGCCGGACTATCCGTCGGCATCGTTTGCTTCGGTGACGAGGAAGGCTAGTGAGAGGATCACTATTGAGAAGGTTAAAGGCTCCTCATCAAGTGATTCTTCTCTGAAGCCTTGTATGTCTGAAAAGGCGAGTAAGGATACCGCGGAGCATAGTGCTCTACAGACTCCTTGTTCATCTGTAAAGGCGAGTGAGGACAAGACAAAACCTACTGCTCTGCAGACTCCCTGCTTGTCCACAAAGGAGAATAAGGACAACCGGAAACTAGTGTTTTGCAGAATCCAAGCTCGTCTGTGAAGGCGGGTAAGGAAAATGCAGGACCTAGCGGTCTGCAGATTCCCTGCTCGTCTACGAAGGTGAGTAAGGACAACGCGAAGCCTACAGCTCTGCAGACTCCTTGCTTGTCAAACCCGAAGCAGGATGACATCGCTGCTCGACGGATTGTCCCGCGTGAGATCCGGCTGGCAATCATATACATGGCTGACCCCAATGGGCCTATCAGCGACTTTCATTGGTTGCTAGTTGAGGGTCGTCTTCGGGACATCCTCATCTCCGGTATTTTGTATGGGAGGCACCCGAAGGAGTGGACCGATAGAGTCCATATTGGAATCTCATCTATGTCTGGTAGAAATTTCACGATGTGTAAATTATGGACCAAATCGGTTACTACCTTTGAGGGTTATCGTTCGCACAATTTTTCCGAACATTTTCGATCTTTTGTGGGTGAGGTAACTGAAGGATTGGACCGATATCACCCATCTTCGAACTTAAACTAAGTTTGGACAAAATAGTACGAAGGCCAAATTTTGGGCCAAATCGGTTCATCCGTTCTAGAGTTATCGTGCTCATCAGCCAGACAGACGGACAGACATTGCTTAATCGACTCCAAATTGTCTGAAACGGATTTCGTCCAAACATACTTGGGGTCTAAAACCTTTATTTCGATGAGGCACATTTTGCCCGTATGAAAATGTACATACTCTCGTTAGCATAAATGCTGAGGGTATAAAAATGTTTTCAATCTGTTGGTACCTTTGTATGGGGGCTATACCAAAACATGGACCTATGTGGACGATTTTTGGTGGAGAAGTTTTATAATCACTGAAAACCTCAAGTGTCAAATTACAGCTAGTGCGGTTAACAATTGTAGCTAAAATCCTTAAAATACCGAAAATCGGATGTACCGTTACATGAGGGCTACTGCAAAACATGGATCTATATTGACAATTTTTTCTGGAGAAGTTTCGAGACCGTTGAAAACCCCAAGGGTCAAGTTATAGCTAGTTCGGTTAAAAATTGAAGCTAAAATCCTCAAAATACCGAAAATCGGGAGGTACCGTTATATGGGGGCTATATCAAAACATAGACCTATGTTAAAGATTTTTGGGCGAGAAGTTTTATGACCACTGAAAACCTCAAGTGTCAAATTACAGCTACTTCGGTTAAAAATTGTAGCTAAAATCTCCAAAATACCTTTAATTGGGAGGTACGGTTATATGGGCGCTATACCCGAAAGTGAACCTATATTGACAATTTTTGGTGAAGAAGTTTTGAGATCCCTGAGAACCTCAAATGTCAATTTAGAGCTACTTCGGTCAAAAAGTTTAGCTAAAATCCCCAACATACCTTAAATCGGGAGGTACGGTTATATGGGAGCTATACCAAAACGTGGACCTACTTTGGCACTTTTTAGTGGATAAGTTCTGTGGTCACTGGGAACCTTAAATGTCAAATTTCACCTAATTCGGCCAGAAAATGTTGCTAAAATCCTCAAAATACTTTAAATCGGGACGTACTATTATATGGGGGCTATACCAAAACTAGGACCTATTTTGGCAATTTTTAGTGGAGAAGTTTTTTTTGCCATTGAGAACCTCAAATGTCAAATTTCAACTAGTACGGTCAAAAAATGCCTCTAAAAGCCTCAGGTCCAAAACGTGAACCAATCTTGACAATTTTTAGTGGAAAAATTGTTTGCCCTTTCTGAAAATAACTTAAATTGGGTTGTACTGTTATATTGGGGTTTATACCAAATCGTGGACTTATATACATAGCTCATCTTCGAACTTAACTTGGCTATGGAAAAAATACACACGGGTGCAAATTTTAGCGTTCTATGTCAATGCTATGATCGCAAATGATTAGTTCGATGTGCTACAAACAGAAAAACAAACTTAATATACCCTCCATACTATGGTGGAGAGTACAAAAACATGTTACGAGCGAGACTACTTTAAAAGGAGCTACTCATATACTGCTGGCCTAAAATATGAACTACGGAGCTACTGCTCTTCTATAAGAGAACCTACTGCTCCTCTATAAAGATACCTACTGTTCTTCTCTAAGAGGAGCTCTAAAGATGAACTACTGCTCATCTTATACGTGAGCTAGAGACCTCTATAAGAGAAACTACTGCTGCTCTATACGAGGAGCTAGCGCTGCTCCATATAAGAGCAGCTATATACAATTGCACCACCGACGTAGCCAGAGAGGGGGCCCGGGCCCCCCGAAATGTTTTTAGTTTCCATATGATATTAGCTTATGCTACACATTTTTTAAATTTCTGAGTAGAATTTGAACGTGTTTTAAATTTGCCAAGATATTTTTAAAGTATTGGAGAAAGTATTATAAAAGATAAATTAATTAAAATATAATAAAATAGTGAATAATTTAGGCTTTTTGAATAGTTTTCTGGACAGTTGGTGTCAAGTTTTATGTTGTTTTGAGGGGTTTAATCGTAATTTTAAGCTGATGATAGTATTACTGACTTCAGAACAATACGTTTATTTGTATTTATTGAACGTATGTGGCATAAACATCCAATACTTTGGCTATGAACAACATCTAGAAAACAATTCTTGAAATTTTTTTTGAAATATTTGATAAGAAGAATTCAATAAAATAAAATCGTTGCTTAATCTTCGTGAATTTAAATTTTATTTTCTTACTAACAGGCCCGGTTCAACGTTGCTGGCCCGTCGTATTGAGTTTTACAGTTCAAAAATAGGTATTTTATACCCCATTGTCAAACAAAGTTATTCATTGAGTATATTAAATTTATCAAGAGATTTTGTCTGTAACCTTCCAAAATTATGCCTACATGTACCACGGAACATTCCACAAAATTGCATGAAAATCGGTTCGTTAGTTTTCAAGATATAACATACTTAAAAGCTGTGCGTGCGTGTTCGGGCACTAAGAAAGAACATTTGATCGGGTTCGCAACCACCATTGTCTCGAACATTAATTTGCTAGCCGGTGCATTCATATGTTTAGCAAATATAGATGTTATAAAGCAATAAACCCCCGGAATTCATCAACAAATACATATATAACGGGACATTCCTGAACATTTTGTGAGAATTTCATTACGCTCAATATAAAGTATTGAAAAGAGTGGTCGTGGTCATCAGTTTTCAAGACATAACATATTTAGAGAAGTGAGCGTTCAGTATTTTGGCTCCAAATATGTACCTAAGGTCGAAGACACAACCCCATTGTCTGCCAAAGTTAATGCTGAAACCGATATAATCATAAGTTTGGCATATACATATAGCGTTTGAAAGAAATGCATGGGAAGGTACCCCACCTCCTCTTAAATTCATAAAGTACACATTGCCACGGCAGACCTTGAGCATTTGCTGCAAATTTCATGGAAATCGGTTCAGTAGTTTTGGATATAGAACATATAAGCGGGGTAGGGTCTTTACGCCCAAAAGAAGTACCTAGATTCTAGATAAATTCGTAAATTGTCAAACCGATACATTCGTTATTATTACAAATGTAGCGTTTTTATAACCTACACCACTATGTGGGGAGGGTATTATAAGTTGGTTTTGCCCAAAAAGTTTGTAAAGCATCGAAATAATGGTCGTAGACCCATACTTATATATACCAAAATGAATGTTTCGACGAGCTGAGTCGATCTGCCTATGTGTGTCCGTCCGTCAGTCCGTCCGTCTGTCCATCTAAACCTTGTAATCACGCTACAGGTTGCAATTTTGATCGGATCGTCACGAAATTTTGGGTGTTGATGAGGATCCCGGAGGGGAAGAAGCCTATTGATTTTGGTGATTGTCGGATATTATTCAGGGGTCGGAAGGGGCAAAAAACGTATGTGAATAAAAAGACAACGTTTTTTTCCAAAGCGAATATCTCATCTTCTATATAGGGTATACCCAAAGCAAGACCTGACAATAAAAGTAGAAAATATCAACTTTCTAATGATGTAAAGTAAGTTCTCGTAGGTAATCAAACAACGAAGATATTACAATAGTCGCAAATAAAACCCAAATTTTCATTCTTGCGATTTTAATTATAATGATGAATATCACAGCTTTGGTTGGGGACTTTTCAAAAGCAAATCCAGATTATGAAAGTAATATATCTAATCTTTACAATGATGCAAACTAGGTCGGCGTAGGTGACCAAATAACGGAGATATTGCAATAGTCGGTAATACATTTCATTTTTCCATTTTTTTGGAAATCACGCTACAGGTCGACATTTTGATCGGATCGTCACGAAATTTTGGGTGTTGATGAGGGTCCCGGAGGGGAAGAAGCCTATTGATTTTGGTGATGGTCGGCTAATATTTAGGGCTCGTAATGTTCAAAAAACTTATTTAGGTAAAAAAACAACGTTTTTTTTCCTAAGCGAATATCACAGCTTCAATATGGGGTATACCAAAAGCAGAACTTGGCAATGAAAGCAGAAAATATCACCTTTGAAACGATGTAACGTAGGTTATCGTAGGTGGTCCCACAATGATGATATCGCAATAGTCGCTAATAGAACCCAACTTTTAATTTTTGCGATTTTAATAATAATGATCCCCAACCAAAGGTGTGATATCACCTTTGGTTGGGGACCATCTGAAAGCAAAGCCTGGCCAAGAAAGAAGAAAATCCCGTCTTTAAAATTATGCAAACTAGATTGGCGTAGGTGGTCAAATAATAGAGATATCTCAATAGTCGGTAATGCATCCCTTTTTCCCTTTTTTCTGCAATCACACTACACGTCGGAATTTTGATCGGATCATCACGAAATTTTCTCATAGATATAGAAGCCTATTGATGTTGGTGATGTCGAGAGTAGTCAAATATAAAACTAAATATTAATTATTTTGGTTGAGTTCGCCTTAAGACATTTGGTATAAAAGTCAGATAGGTGAAAACTTTCGTATCTCCGTAAAAGAAATGTTTTCGAGTGAAAAGATTATGCACAGGGGTAGTGGTGTAGGGTATCACATAGTCGGCCCCGTACGGCCTATAGCCTTTTCTCACTTTTTTTAAATATCAAACAAAATACATTCAGTTCAGTAGTTTTTGATCTATCTTCGGACATAATATAAGCAGTGCAAAATTTTGGACCGAATCGGTTGATCCGTTCGAGAGTTATCGTGGGCGCCAGAATTTTATTTTAAAAGAATTCAAGACTGGTTGCCAGAGTTTTGCTTGCTTCTGAACAATTTATGAGAAGATTCACGATAGGAAGAGGCGATAGAATTTGTCATTAAGAAGACCGTAATTGGGCGCTAGAACTTTATGATGGCTACACTCACTATTGCTCAGCATTAGTTCTCTATCAACAAAATCAGGAGTTCTAAAACAGGAATTTCCTGAAGGGAAAAGCATCACGATTTTATAAACTATTATACACTTCGAGTCGTCAAACCTTAGTTTCTTCAGAAGAAATGCGGATGTCCTGAAGAGGCCTCCATATTCTACAGTGGTAAATATCATATGAAATGTATGAGAATGCCTTATGCGTAAAATCTACGAATCTAGTAGACAGTACGCTTCCAAAAATTAACATATTGAAGGAACATGACAAGCCAAGTTAGGCATTATACTTGATTATAAAAAGTATCCTTGCCAAAGCAGGATATACGGGTTTATCTTTACTCATACAAATGAATGATTATATTTACTCCAAACACATGAAACAAAATATAACAACACTTTAAAACTTCATATCTTGACTAACTCCCATTATTATAAGTCTTCTTTTGTTATAGTTTGGATTTACCGAACAGATTTATAGCGTTCCGGTTAAGTTAAAGTTAAAAGTGATTATTGAATTTCAAGGAGGAGCTTATTGCCATTAACTTTCAATGTGAAAATTATAATTTTTATGCCTCCAAATTAGTTTATTTTGCATTTTCAAATCCATCAGATAGTAAAAGAACACATGTAATAACCCTAAATCTGAAAAGAATGAATATTGAAAAAAATTTGGTAGGTGGTTCTATTCAAGTGAGCGGCAGTGTATGTACGATTTATTGTGCAAGGTGCTTTAAAAACACGGGGAAATTGGTAGAAATCTTACGCTATCTCGATGAAAAAATAGTAATGAATTTCATTTGTCAGTAATATAAGTCTAAAACAAGGTTTACATCATTGTTAAATAAGAAATTTTCGCTAACATTAACTTCCAAAATTTTGGTCCGGTGAAGGTTTTAGCCTCACTACACACCGAAATAGCTGAAATTTGGTACTTAGTGTTCATTTGGGATATCATCTTTCCATATAAAATGCGTCGGTGTGGACCTACATATG
The DNA here is from genome assembly GCF_047663935.1 of Musca autumnalis. Taxonomy (NCBI): domain Eukaryota; kingdom Metazoa; phylum Arthropoda; class Insecta; order Diptera; family Muscidae; genus Musca; species Musca autumnalis. The sequence continues at coordinate 197,413,742 of NW_027411977.1, read as the reverse complement.
AAATTTGGTATTTAGTCTTCATTTAGGATATAAAACTTTCCATATGAAATTCGTCGGTGTTTGTCCACGCCTTCATATAGCCCCCATAGAACGGTACCTCCCGATTTTCGGTATTTTGAAGGTTCTGGTCACAATAATCCACCGAAATAGCTGAAATTTGGTATTTAGTCTTCATTAGGGATACTAAACTTTCCATATGAAATTCGTCGGTGTATGTCCACGCCTTCATATAGCCCCCATAGAACGGTACCACCCGATTTTCGGTATTTTAAAGGTTTAAGCCTCGTTATCACACCGAAATAAATGACTGAAATTGGGTATTTAGTCTTCATTTGGGGTATAAAGCTTTCCATATGAAATTTCCCGGTATAGTTCCACGCCTCATATAGCCTCCAGGGATCGGTACCTCCCGAATTTAGGTATTTTGAAGGTTGTGACCTCAATATTCCTCCGAAATGGCTGAAATTTGTTATTTAGTCTATTCTAGGGGTATACAACTTTCCACCAGAAATTTGTCGGTACAAGCCAATGCCTTAATATATCCCCCATAGAACGGTACCTCCCGATTTTCGGTGTTTTGAAGGTTAAGTCCACAATAATCCATCGAAATGGCTGAAATTTGGTATTTAGTCTTCGTTGGGTGTATTCAACTTTTCCCTATTAATTTGTCGGTATAGATCTACGCCTTCATATAGGCCCCATAGAACGGTACCTCCCAATTTCCGGTATTTTGAAATTTGTGGCCTCAATACTACCTGAAATTTGGTATTTAGTCTTTGTTAGTGGGATAAAGCTTCCCCCATAAATTTGTTGAGAGAGGTCCATGGCTTAATGTAACCCCCATAGAACAGTAACTCCCGAATTTCGGTATTTTGAAGGTAAGCCACTTTGTTTTTCCGAAATTGCTGAAATTTGGTATTTAGTCTTCTTCATAAACGAAAGGGAACTAATTGTTCTATTTTACTTCAATACAACTCCTGGGGGAGGGTATAACAAGTTCGGCCCGGCCGAACTTAACGCCGTTCTTACTTGTTACTATTTTTTTTTTATACTCTCAGCCTTTAGGCTAAGGAGGGTATATACACTTTGATACGATGAAAATGTGCCTCATCGAAATAATGGTTTTAGACCCCAAGTATGTTTGGACGAAATGTGTTTCAGACAATTTGGAGTCGATTGAGCAATGTCCGTCCGTCTGTCTGTCTGTCTGTCTGTCCTGCTGGCTGGAGCGCACGATAACTCTCGAACGGATGAACAGATTTGGTTCAAATTTTGGCTTTCGTAATATTTTGCCCAAACTTAGTTTAAGTTCGAAGATGAGCTACATCGGTCCACTCCTTCCGGTACCTCCCCCACAAAAGTCCGAAAATGTTCGGAAAGTTTGTGCGCACGATAACTCTTGAAGGGAGTGACAGATTTGGTCCATACTTTGTATAGCGTAAACTTTCTACCAGATTAATATGAGGTTCCAATATGGTCTCAATTGGTCCACTCCTTCGGGTACCCCCCACACAAAATTTCGGAAAAGTTCAGTTTAGGGCCATCTCTCGAATCGCTTTGATTTTTGTTTTAGCAACTTGTATTCACTGCCCTCCATACGACGGTACAAGTTTCATCAGGGGCAAGTCCATACTTCCTGAGAAAATAGCATAAAAGTAGCAAAAAACCCCTATGACACCGTGTGAGGTGGTTGGAGCGCAAGATAACTCTCGAACGTATCTGCCGATTCGGTCCAAAATATGGCCTTAGCAATAATTTGTCCAAACATAGTTTAAGTTTGAAGATAAGCCATATCGGTCCACTCCTTCAGGTACCTCCCCCACAAATGTTAAAAAATGTTCGGAAAAATTATTAGTATGGTAACTCATGAAGGGAGTGGCCGAATTGGTCTGTACTTTACATTTTTTAATATATCTGCCACATATAGATCAGGTTCAAATATGGACTATATTTGTCCACTCCATCCGGTACCTCCCACACAAAATTTCGGATAAGTTCACTTTAAGACCTGCTATTGAATCACTTTGATTTTTGTTGAAGCAACTTGCATTCGCTGTCTCAATTACGATGTTAAACGTTTTTTTAGGGGCAAGTCCATACTTCTTGAGCAAACAGCCCAAAGAGTGTAAAGACCCCCTATGGCACCATATGTTGTGGCTGGAGATCCACTCCCATAACGGTCAATGTCGATCCATTCCTTTCAGTATCTCTTCCGCAAAACTTTTGATCTAGGATTAAAGATCAACATCAACATTTTTGTCGGTTCAAACGCCCAAAATTTTTAAAACCCCCTAAATACATACGTTTTTTGGTAAAAAATTGTTTCAATATACATACACAAGCTGAGGGTATATCTCTGTCGGCAAAGCCGACTGATACTTTTTTACTTGTTTTTTTTTTTTTTGATAATATAAAAGAAAGCTTGTTTTCGTAGTCAAAATGTGTACATTCTTGCAGGTTCTGGAACCGAGCAATAATATTTCATAAATCCCATGCATTAAGATATGCTTCACTTCTAAGAAAATTTAAAAAGTTCACTAACCTTTTAAAAGCCCGCATACATATGCACTTACATATCTATGTATATCGAACAACTAACATCTCAAGCTTTTATGTATAACGGGAATGTATTAAAAAATCGATCAATTCCTTTGGTATTTTTCTTTCTGTTTTTGTTTTTCTTTCAAATATATTTTTGCTTATTTTGTATTTTTTCCTTTCTCTCTATCTCTGCACTTACTTGTCTTCTATAACTACAAACACATTGGCAATAAAGTAAATATATACCAAAGGTGTATATTCATAGATGCATACACATGAACCCTCTACATTCCGATTTCTCCCCAACACCAACAAACAACATCATTGGAAAAAAACATCAATTTCAATTTTCTTATTTTTTCATAGGGATTCGTTGGAAATGTCTGCTGCCATACAAGCAAGCCATGTTCAATATTTATCCTAATCTCAAAATCTGTGGCAAACTAATTTTCCCATAATACCAGTGACAGTGAAAATTGCTCACTGTCATATATCATATCTGTGCATGTGTGGGTGTTTTTTATTTTCCTTTTTTTATTTCACCTGCAGCATACTTTTTGGGGGCACCTCTACTCAATAAGACGTTACTCTGATAAAAAAGGAAACGTGCTGTGTTCCCATTGGGATGCAGAAGCATTTTAAGTCACGTATTAAAAACATAAAAATTGTTTTCTTACATATAAAGATTATCAGGATTGGCTTATATTGTTTATGTGCAAAGTAGAAAAGGTCATTTAAATGTTCTGCTTTTGTTTTCTTCTTTATAGTTGAGATTTAAAATGATTTATTTGAAATAAAAATATATAAAATGCATTAAAATGAAATATTAGTAGACGGTAGGTAATATTATCAATATTTTCATTATGTGTTTTATTGATTACGTACCTAAAGGAATGGACCATCGTAGTCCAGTTGGGAAGTGTGGCTTATTTTGGCAGTCATTCCTCTCGAAAGGCCATTTTATCAGAAAACATGGACTCATCCACGAAGAACACCATATCGCTGTAAACAGGGCTACTAGGATTGTCTTTGGTAGAAATTTCCAAAGTACAGACCCTTAACCGCACTCACACAAACATGTTGAACATTTGTGTGGGTGGTACCCTAAAGATAGAAACAGAATCAGCTTGTTGCTTGCTTGGCTTGCTTTCCAAATGTCAAATTATATGGGGTCTGTCATTCCTTTATAATTTGACATTTAAAGAGCAATCCAAGCAAGCAAGGAGCTGATTCTGTTTCGACCTTTAGGAATGTACAGATAGGGCCCACTTTTGAACATAAACTAAGTTTGGACAAAATATTTCGGGATCCAAAATGTGGACCAAATCGGTATCTCCATTTATGAAATATTGCTCTTACCATTTTAGCGAATATTTTCCAACTTTTGTGGGGAATGTACTGGAACGATTGGACCTATAAGCACCCTCTTCAAATTTCCACCAATATTCGAAGAAATATTACGATATGCAAAGTGTGGGCCAAAGCAGTATTCGGGAGTTGTCGCGCGCACCAGCCACTACACATGTTGGCGGTAGAGGTTTTTACGGATTTCGGGTCATTTTCTCAAGAAGTATGGACTTGCCACTGCAAAAAAGGAAATTTTACCATCGTAATAAGGGCCTTGAGGAGTTAACATATATAGTCCATATTCTTACATGATCTATGTCTCGTAAAAATATAACGATATCCAAACTATGGACCAAATAGGTTGCTACCATTGAGAGATATCGTGCGCACCATTTTAGCAAAAAATTTTAAACTTTTGTGGGGGAGGCTCTCGAGACTATTTGGGGGCCTCCGGGCCACCCCCCTGGCTACGTCGGTGGGGGGAGGTACCCAACGGACTGAACCGATAAGGTCCATCTAAGAACTTGATTTAACTTCGGACAAAATATTACCATTGCCGAATTTTACACCGAATCGGTTTATCCGTTGGAGAGTTACCGAACGCTCCATCCACAACACATGGTGCCATAGCGGGATTTTACAGCTTTCAGGCCATTTTCTCAGGAAGTATGGTCTAGCTCCTGAAAAAACTTGAACCGTCATAATGGGGGCAGCGAATAAAAGATGTTACAACAAAAATCAAAAGGACTGCACTTTTCTCAAATTTGTGTGTGGGACGTACCAGAAGTAAACCGATGTAGTCAATATTCGAGCTTTATCTATGTCTGGTAGAAATATTAAGATGTGTAACGTATAGACCAAATCGGTTAGTTCCTACGAGAGTTATCGAGGTACCCTAGGGAGTGGGCCGATATGACCCATCTTCGAATTTTGAACAAAATATTACAGATTAACGGACATTGCTAAATCGACTCCAAATTGTCTGAAACAGATTTCGTTCAAAGATATATGGGGTCTAAAGTCATTATTTCGATGAGGCATATTTTATTTTATCATTATTATATCATTAAGTATAGACTTGTCCAGGAGAAAATTATGCAAATGTAAACTGGTCCACAAGGGTTGCCTTCGGTAAAAAAATCGAAGCTATCACAGAACAGCCCTTAAACTGAATTTAAGTGAATATTTTGAATACTCGTAATAATATATCAGAACGAATTTATCGATATAATCCACTTTTGAAGTTGATTTAAGTTTGAGAGATATATTGCAATGTGAAAAGGTTGTACCAATGCCAGCCACACCTTTCGATAATTATCGTGCCCATCAGCCATTTAATTTTGTCACATTAACGATTTTTTTGAAGTTTTTGGGCCATTATACCTGGAAAAACTGGAAGCACGAAAAAATTATATTCTTGTAATCAGAATCACTTTCATTTCTTTTGATGTTATTTTCAAAACAATTCTCGAAAAGGCCTTAAACTGCATTTGAGCGACGATTTTGAATATTTGTATGGAAGGTTCTCAAAGGACGTAGATCCTCTTGGAACTTGATGTACATATGTTTGCTAGAAGTTTTACGATGCGCAAAGTTTCCAGCTGTACAAATTTCAAATCGCTCCGAGACATTTTCTTAAACTACACTGAATGTCGAATGACGAATTTTTTTAAATGTTTATTTTTGTTAGATTTTAAGATTGCCAAATTTAAGCAGAATTGAAATATGTTACCACCTGTTACTGGGGCTTCAAAGTTTCCAAAGTGATATGTATGGGGCCGAAGGTGAATTTTCACGAAATTTCTCTAAAGGCCACATTTATTGTCCAATTGATGAGAAATTTTTACCAGTTCATTGATGTGGTGAATCCTACAAACATTTATGAAAATCGGGTAAGATTTTGATATTGCTCTAATAGTATACATATTTAGCTATATATTAAAATCCAGCCGATTTTCAATTTTTTTGTAGGATTATTTTTTTTAGCCACACAAATGAACTAGTAGAATTTTCCCATCGATTGGACAATAATAGTGGCCTGTAGAGCTATTTTCTAAAAATTCGCCTTTGGACTATGGAAATAAAAATGGGGTTATCGTTAACCGATCGTCATAAATTTTTATAGAAATCGTTTTTAGCCACAATAATGAACTGGTAAAGTTTTTTTAATCGATTGGACCATAAATGCTGCTTTTAGAAAATTTTCGTGAAAATGCATCTTTGGTCCTATACAAATTACTATGGAAACTTAGAGGAACCAATGGCACGTGTTAACATATTCCAATTGTGCTCAAACTTTGGCAATCTTAAAATCTAGCAAAACTAAAAATTTTAGGTGGGTGCCGCCTCAAAAAATTCGACATCTATTTTTCCCCTTTGAGTTAAAGCCACCCTAGAGTGGACTAATGTAGTTTATTTTGTAGTTACACGCTTCGAGAGTTATCTATTTTTTAATTTGATCCAAAATATGATATTTTATGATCGCTCTTTATAACTATAGTAATTTGGTCGTGGCCAAAGCTGAAAATTTGATGGTCTCAAATAAAACAGTGTAATTCTACACAGAAAAAGATCCGACTTTAGTTGTTTTTTTTTATATTAATAATTTCTAATTTCTAAAATATTTCTCTTTTTCTCTTTACAGGTAAGCATTTGATTTTTGTAAAACTTATAAAATATATATGACCACTGACAGGGTAAGTGTAAATTTTCGAATAATTATTTTACTAAAAATATATAATATCAATATATGAAGTGGTCTAAAGAAATTTAAGTGATATAAAGTGTTGGCCAAAACTAAAACACCCCATCAGTAGAAAGAAAGAACAGACAGCCTTTTTGTGAAATATAATAACGTGTCCAAAACGCGGCACACCCTAAATATTTATCTCCTTGGACCTAAAAACGCTTTTAGCTATAACATTATCAACAAGAATATTTAAAAGTTTGATACACAGCATTACGTTTAGCGCGGAGTACTTTTGACAGCGCCAGTAATGAGGATTGAAACTGCGCGTTATACACTATCCAGTGTTGTTTTATTGGACTTGGTGCAGAGTGCATGGCAGCCACCATAAACAACAATTTTTACATTTTATTGCGCCCCTAAATGTTAAGGCCTCGACACATAAGAAGTATGGCATTCTTGCTTAAATCATATCTAGTAAATGACTAAAGACCAAGTTCGACCTAATTCAAATGTGATTGTGAAATCTTTTTATTAGGTCGAACTTGGCCTTTAGTCTTTTATCAGATATGACTTAAGCGAAAATGCCATGCTTCTTATGTGTCGAGGCCTTTATTCTTCTATCGCAGGCATATTTTTTCTTCTGTGGAAAGACCTAATTTTATACCATCTAAAACCGGTAGTGAAAACCTACCGATTTTCCGCCTTTTGGTGAAAGGTACGAGCACAGATTTTTTATACCCTGCACCATAGTATGGAGGATATATTAAGTTTGTTTTTCCGTTTGTAACGCATTGAAATAATCATTTGCGACCCTATAAAGTATATGTATTCTTGATCAGGGTAAAATTCTAAGTCGATCTGTGCATGTCCGTCTGTGATAATCACTCAAGCATCAACAAAAATTACATTTTGGGAAGATGCGTCTTTTGTTTGCAGGCAGGTTAAGTTCGATGATGGTCTACATCGGTCCACGTTTTGGTATAGCTTCATATAACGGTACCGCCCGATTTCAGCTATTTTGACGTCTGTAGTCACATTTTCAGACCGAATTAGCTATTATAGTTGTGTTCCTTTACTTTCGGTGCTCACCGGTACCTGAGGTTACCATTTCTTACCATTTTTAACATGCAAAGCGTTCCTTAACCCCAAACAGTGGTAAAACTGGAAGCAATTTTTAAGAGAGTGAGAGAGGAGAGGTAGAGCAAAAATTCCTTTCTCTTCTACCACAGGCTACCAGACAAATTTCTTTAGGTAAAAAATGGCAGAACTGTTTTTTCGATATTTTTGACGATTATTTGACAATGAAGAAAAAAATGAACAAAAAACAGAAGAAAGAGGCGACAAAACAAAATTAAAAACTGTGAAATAAAAGAAGAAAATTGAATTTTTATGTTTCTTTTTGAAATTGCTACCAGATCTACCATATTTTCGTCCCTTTACTTTTCTGGCAAAACTGTTCATGAGAGAGCAATGTTAAGCAATTTTGACAGTTTTCTCTTTTACCATTATTTTATGTTTTGGTATAGCCCGCATATAACAGAACCTCCAAAATTTGGAAGTTCTCAGTGGCCACGAAACTCCTCCACCAAAAATCGTCAATATAGGTCCATGTTTTGGTATAGCCTCCAAATAACGGTGCCTCCCGATTTTCAGTATTTTGAGGATTTTATCTACAACTTTTAATCGAACTAGCTGTAATCTGACATTTGAAGTTCTCAGTGGACACGAAACTTCTCCACCAAAAATCGTCAACATATGTCCATGTTTTGGTATAACTCCCGTATAACAGTACCTCCCGATTTTCGGTATTTTGTGAATTTTAGCTCCAATTTTTAACCGAACTAGCTGTAATTTGACATTTGAGGTTCTCAGTGGCCACGAAACTCCTCCATCTAAAAATCGTCAATATAGGTCCATGTTTTGGTATAACTCCCATATGACGGCACCTCCCGATGTTCGGTATTTTGAGAATTTTAGCTAAAATTTTTTACCGAACTAGCTGTAATTTGACATTTGAGTTTCTCAGTGGCCAAAAAAATAACTCCTCCACAAATCGTCAATATAGGTCCATGTTCTGGTATAGCCCCCATATAATGGTACCTCTCGATTTTCGGTATTTTGAGGATTTTAGCTACAACTTTTAATCGAACTAGCTGTAATTTGACATTTGAGGTTCTTAGTGGGCACGAAACTCCCCCACCTTAAAATCGTCAATATAGGTCCATGTTTTGATATAGCCCCCATATAACGGTACCTCCGGTTTTTTGGTATTTTGAGAATTTTAGCTAAATTTTTTTACCGAACTAGCTGTAATTTGAAATTTGAGTTTCTCAGTGGCCAAAAAAATAACTCCTCCAAAAATCTTCAATATAGGTCCATGTTCTTGTATAGCCTCTCGATTTTCGGTATTTTGAGGATTTTAGCTCCAATTTTTAACCGAACTAGCTGTAATTTGACATTTGAGGTTCTCAGTGGCCACGAAACTCCTCCATCTAAAAATCGTCAATAAAGGTCCATGTTTTGGTATAACTCCCATATGACGGCACCTCCCGATGTTCGGTATTTTGAGAATTTTAGCTAAAATTTTTTACCGAACTAGCTGTAATTTGACATTTGAGTTTCTCAGTGGCCAAAAAAATAACTCCTCCAAAAATCGTCAATATAGGTCCAAGTTCTGGTATAGCCCACATATAACGGAACCTCCCGATTTTCGGTATTTTGTGGATTTTAGCTCAAATTTTTAACCGAACTAGCTGTAATTTGACATTTGAGGTTCTCAGTAGCCACGAAACTCCTCCACCTAAAAATCGTCAATATATGTCCATGTTTTGGTATAGCCCCCATATAACGGTGCCTCCCGATTTTCGATATTAGAAGGATTTTAGCTACAATTTTTAACCGAACTAGCTATAATTTGACATTTGAGGTTCTCAGTGGCCACGAAAATACTCCACCAAAAATCGCCAATATATGATTTTACCTCCAATTTTTAAGCGAACTAGCTGTAATTTGACATTTGAGGTTCTCAGTGACCACAAAACTTCTCCATACAAAATCGTCAACATAAGTCCATGTTTTGGTATAGCCCCCATATAACGGTACCTTCCGATTTTCGGTATTTAGAGGATTTTAGCTAAAATTTTTAACCGAACTAGCTGTAATTTGACATTTGAGGTTCTCAGTGGCCACGAAACTTCTCCACAAAAAATCGTCAACATATCTCCATGTTTTCGTATAGCCCCCATACAACGGTACCTCTCGATTTTCGGTATTTTGAGGATTTTAGCTATTCACCGGCCAGGCAACATCAAACATTTTTTCAACGGTAGCAAAATACCCCTCAGTAATGTTGGCGACATTTCCTGAGTATTTCAGCCTTGAAAAACTTCTCCATAAGTGGTGTCCTAAAACACGCCGTTCGGACTCGGCGATAAACAGTAAATCGGGGTGCACTCATTGATATGAGAGAAGTTTCCCTTGTCCCGTATGGGATGTTGTGGAACAATGTATGTATGTAGCTATAATTATACCCTCAGCATTTATGCTAACGAGGGTATATACACTTTCATACGGGCAAAATGTGACACATCGAAATAACGGCTTTAGACCCCAAGTATGTTTAGACGAAATCCGTTTCAGGCAATTTGGTCGATTTAGCAATGTCCGTCTGTCTGTCTGGCTGGCTGGTGCGCACAATAACTCTCGAACGGATGAGCCTAATTGGTCCAAAATTTGGCTTTCGTAATATTTTGTGCAAACTTAGTTTAAGTTGGAAGATAGGCCATATCGGTCCACATTTTTCAGACAGGCTGAGGGTATATCTCTGTCGGCAAAGCCGACTGATACTTTTTTTCACTTGTTTTTAACCGAATTAGCTGTAATTTGACATTTGAGGTACTCTGTGGTCACGAAACTTCTCCACCAAAAATCGAATTAGCTGTAATTTGACAAACAAACGGAGAGGACTAAATCGACTTCAATAGTTTGTAACGGATTGGGGTCACTTATTTTGAACTTATGACCGGATTTAGTGCGATCGGAACGCTCACAGTTTTTTTTTTTTTGGGACAATCAACATAAACGGTCCGCGCGGGTGAAAGTTCATTATACGTACGACTTCTAGTACAACTATTCCGTCATTATCCAACTAAACAAGTAAAACAATGGAAACGTTTGTTTTTTATCTCAACGTATATTCTGTACTTTTTTAATGTTATTAATCCTTATATTTTAACTTTTTTGGTCTTTCGGAATTTAATTTGCAAACAAGTCCTAACTAAACTCGATATTTTCTGCCCCAATAAAGAGTATCGCCGGATACCACACAAAAACACCACCATTACCACTGAACACATATTCATTGAAAAGGTCATCTGTTTTATATCCTACTCTAAGATAAATCCTTAGTTTTTGGTAAAGTTTAAAACATCAGTTTCCTTCCTTCAAATCATATGAAGAAACAAAATTCTGATAAAGAAGGAGTTGGGTTTTGGGAAAAATTCAGTTAAAACTAATCCTAAATTCCTAAAGCAAAACAAGGGTATCTTTTTAAGGATTTTTTTTTTGTGCAATTTTTCCGTCGTTGTTGTTGTTTTCAAGGAAATTTAGTTACATTTTGGCAGTGATATGAGTGAGATTATTTTTTTCAACAAAAAATATTGTATATCCCATTACAGCCATACTTAGTTAGATATGCACAAAAATGCCAACAATTTGCCTGAGATATCCCAATAAAGTTTGTGTGCCTCAAAGTTGCAAAATATGCTCTTCGCTCGAATCATGCATTTTTTGGCCAAAGGCCATATGGCTAGATGATATGAGTTAATCGAGATCTGCACACACACACACATGCACACATTCAACTAGCTGATGGGTAATATGACTACAATCTAAATACATGTGAAGCAAGAAACTTTGTATTGATGCTAAAGTTTGGTAAACATGAACTGGTTGAGGGTCTGGTTGTGTGTATGTATGGTTGTGTTGGTTTTTTAAGGACATGAAAGATAAGTAAAACCAATTTGTTTTTTTCTTGTTTCTTTAGAGCAAGGATGTGATGTTGTTATAAAGGGGGTAGAGGGAGGGGCGGAGACTCATGTGTGCATCTCCGGCTTTGGCCTTTACGTAGTTTTTAAAACCCTCCTTCCTCCCTTAGGCTATTTGTTTTCTAATATTGCTCCAGCTAACAGCAAATGTGAGTAAGTTGTTTATTAATAATTCTTGGTAAAAAAAAAATTTTGTTTCAAAACTTTAAATGTTCAGTTTTCATATATTTTTTCTTGGCAAAAGGTCATATCTTCCCCCACTCTCCCTTTCTCTGTGGCCCAACTATTTGTTAATGTTTTTGCCGGAAACAAGAGGACAAATTTGGCAAATGTTTTTCATTTTTTTGGTCCTTTTTTCTTTGTACATTTTTTAAGCTTATAAATAATTTGTTAGAACCTTAAGGTAGACTTTTGTTTGTTATAAACTAAAGTTATGCTATATTTGAGTGGGTAGTCATACCTAATATTTTAGAAACCAGAACATGAGTTTCCTTTTAGTAATGGTTTGACATATTTCTTTTCAAACCTTTGTGTTTTTTCTTACATTGCGTTTTGTTGATTGAGGTTCTGTTTTTTGAATTTTTCATAAAGTGAAAAAAGTTGAAAGTAAATTAATTATTTAGTTTGCAACAAAATTGTGTCAAAAAATCTGTACTGAAGGACATTCACGCACACACGCACGTAGAAGTTTATACAAGTGAGAGTGATTGGATTTCAGTGTTGTTTTTTTCGTGTGGATTATTTCTTTCGAAATTAATACATTTAAATTATTATTATACCCTACTGTACAATGTGGGAAGGGTATTAAAAGTTTGTTTTACTAAAAATGCATGCAACACCGCGAAATATTCGTCGTAGACCCCCAATGTTATATACCATTTTTCATATCTCGGCGAGATAAAGCGATATAGCGATGTGTGTCTGTCCGTCCGTGTGTCCGTCTGTCCATTATAAATTGTAATCAAAGGCCGCAATTATGGACCGATCGTCACTAAATTTGGTATAGAGGTCGGTTTCACATCAGAATAGATCGTTATTGTTATTGGTGATGATCGTGAAATATTAAGAGGGTGAAAGGGACCAACAACAAAATTTGTATCCGAATTTGTAGCTGTTATCTAGGTCACAATAATAGTCCGATCAGCGCGAAATTTTAAATAAGGTGTCAGCTTATGACAGGAAGCAACTTGTAATTTTACATGATGATCAGATAGTTTTTAGCGGGTGAAATGGACCGAAACTTTTGTGTGAAAATTGGAAAACATTTTAATATATATCTTAGATATATATTCCTTGTACACACATTCCGCCCAGGTGAGTTATTATTGAAAGACGATCTCTCGACTTTTCATTAGAAGCCAATTGTGTTGATTTACGTGCTCAGATATCAGAGTTACAGCCTAGTATATACATCAATTCCACAGTTTTTGTGTATAGTAAGCTTGTTGTTGTTGTAACAATGTTTTATTATTATTATGTTTGTATGTTCGTTCTCCTATTCAATCTGGCTCAGGGTCTATCTCCAGTTCCAGGAAAGTGACTACTTCGATGGGATGGGATGAATATCCTTCCTGATATGATATGTATCTGTGTCCAGTAGATGGTTATTGGGATGGCTCTCCCGGTAACACCCGAGCAAGTACTGCAACGAAAGCATCTTATTATTTTGCCGTACTGGAAGAATATTTGCCTCCTCATGTAGATGGTCCACTGTAGATTTGAGGAGGCACCCTGTTGCTGTTCTCAAGGAGGCGTTCTGACAAATTTGAATCTTATCCCACTGGTCAACAAGGTTTCTTTATCTGCACCCCAAGTGCTGCCGGCTAGGGACTTGAGGACCTTGTTCCTACACTTCAGTTAATCGCAGATAGCTGTGGCATGCGATGACGACGTGAAAGTGGTGTCGAATGTGATCCCTAGAATTTTGGGGCAGTTTGTGGTCGGAATTCTGCTACCATCGACCCTGATATACAACTCTCTTCCATGTGGTGAACACAGTGGCCGTCGATTTAGTGGTGGATATCTGCATATTCCTCGCGTGGAAAAAGATAGGTTAAATAGGAGTTCAGTCTCTCACAGATGTCATCTGGGTAGGTACCTGACGCCAATCGTACAATCATCCGCATACGTTACGATCTCAATGCCGTCTGGAGGGGGCGGAATACAAGAAAGGTAGAGGTTAAACAGTTCCGGAGATATCAACACTCCTTGGGGAACTCCCTGTTTCACTCAACGGGGCTTGGATTTCTTGTTCCTGAATTCCACATACGACACATATAGTGGATTATCCAACGTTTCAGACTTGGCCGGAGGGTTGTCTGCTCGATATTCTCGAATAGCGTGGAGTGCTTGATAAGTCATGCGCCATCATCACTGTTCTATTACGCGGTCGATCCTGGTTGAGTCCTCGACAAATATGTGTGGAGATGGCGTGCAACGCTGTTGTAGTGCTGTGTTGCTTACGGAATCCATGCTGATAATCGGCAACTTGATAGCTATTTCTAATGCTGGGGAGGACTAAGGCCTCAAGGGTCGTCGCTACAGGTGACAAAAGCGTAATCGGCCTGTACGATTCACCTTTGCTAGCATCCTTGCCTGGCTTCAGTAGCGGGACCACCCTGTCCATTTTCCAGACTTCGGGAACAATAAGGGTGGCAAGCGACAGGTTGAGAACTTTAGTGAGATACTCCACTCCCGGCTCATCCAGTTGTTTCAACATTACCATGGAAATTCCGCCAGGGCCCAACGCTTTGGATGATTTAGCGTTCCTGATGGCATTCGCAATATCATCCACTGTAAACTGTGGTGGTTCATCCTCGGCAGGAAGAGATGTAATGCCACGTGACACTCTTCTCTTCGCCCTGTCACTCACGGGATGCTCGACAAACTGTCCATTGAAGTAACTTGCACACCTCTTCGGGTCAGTCTACGTAACGTCGCCAAACGTGACTGAGGTCCTGTCATCCCTCCTTCCGGGTTCGAGAGTGACTTAACCGTTGCCCATAATTTATTAATACTTGTTCCGCTTATGTTCGCCGACCAGCCTGTTAACTTCCAGTGTCAGCTCCTTGACTCTGAGGTTGTCGGGATTGGTTCGACGAAGCTCATCACGCTCATTTGCTAATCCCGTCGCCTCTGCTGGGAAATTTGGCCATACTTAGGGTGTTCGACCAGCAGGTGTATGGCGAGCGGCTGCAGCATTGATGATGTCTCGGAACGTCCTTTCCGCTACCCGAACATCAGAAGGATTATGTAATTCTCTGAAGCGGCGATTGGTGAACTCTTTGTAACACGGCCAATCAGCTTTCCCATGATTGACGAATGTGCGGCGTGCAGAGGTGATGAAATCGGGTGGTCTGCTGATGGTGACAATTATGGGGAGATGGCCTGATCCAAGGGCAATGACGGGTTGCCAGGTGACGTCATTTGTCAGACCAGGTGACACGATGGTTATGTCTGGCGAACTGTGACACGCTCCTATAATTCTGGTAGGGGTGTCCTCATTGGCCGAGCAAAACGTAGAGCTAACAATCTGCTCAGTCAGCGCTATACCCCTCTGGTCGTTTCTGAGGGCCGAATGCCACATCTCATGACGCGCATTAAAGTCCACCAGGACCAGACGATTATGACCTTCCAAAAGCGGGCTAATGTCAAGCTTATAATCTGAGATATAGCTATTTCTCAGCGGGATGTATACGTTCAGCAACTCTATCTCGGCAGTTCCACATCTGACTGCTACCCCCATACATTCCATGTACTGGTCGTTAGAGTCAGGCTCAAGAGAGATAGGTCTGTATTGAACAGATTGGTGTAAAAGGAAAGCTAATCCCCACCTCCACATCTGGTACGATCCTTCCTTATTACGTTGTAACCATCACAACGTACTGAGCTGTGGTCGTTCAGCATGGTTTCCTGCACCGCCGCGACCTTTATCTTCTTCCGATTCATAAATCGCACTATTTCGTCGATCTTACCACTGAGTCCATTGCAATTTAATTGCAAAAATTATGCATTTTCCGGGATTGGAACAACAATTAAATGCTGCGCGTGCGGCTGCTGTTGGGGGGACTGCGGGAGAGTTTCGTAAACTGACGACGAAGGAGTTTCGGAATCTGACGACGACGACTCACTGGGGGCTGTGTTCGCGCAGCATGCAGCAATATAGTCCCTATCGTAGTCCCTCGCGTGGACAAGTCCAGAACAACCCCTTAAATGCACCCATTCCTGACATCTATTGCATCTCACCGAAGATTGGATATGAGTGAAGATGCGGATGTGACAAACCGAGCACAAATATATTGGTCCTGGATTTTCCTCCGTCCCGGTTGCGGCCTCAATATTCCTCCGAAATGGCTAAAATTTGGTAGTTAGTCGTCGTTGAAGTTTATCGGTGCACGCCTTCGTATAGCCCCCATAGAACGATACAATAATCGAACGAAATGACAGAAATTTGGTATTTGGTCTTCGTTGGGGGTACATAACTTTCCACCTGAAATTTGTAGGTATAGGTCCACGCCTTCATATTGCCCTTATAGAATGATACATCCCGATTTTCGGTATTTTAAAGGTTTGTGGCCACATTTTCTTACCAAAATATCGGAAGTTTGGTATTTAGTCTCCTTTGAGTCTAAAAACTTTCCGCCAGCAATTTGTCGGTATAGAGTTATATGATCGAAGATTAATGGAGGTGTGGGGTTATTTTTAGCATTTCAATTTAAAGGAAAGAAATTAATCCCATTAAAATTCATTCCCAGGTGTTCAACTTTGAAATCTTGAAGGTTCACCCATATACATACATACGTGACAATAATTGAAATACAAAATTTCCAAAACTGTTTCAAAAAGCGAATTGTACAATTAGCGATCCCCAATCACTTTCCTTCGTGTGAGGTTTACTTCACATCTCCTGCCCGCACATATGAGTGCAATATAGGTAATTGTTATACATTTAAAAGAAATAAATATTAAAACAAATTTTTATTCAACTCCCAAAAGTAGGCAACATACATTGTGTTCCCTGACATATTCCCTGGTGTTTATATAACGTTTATTATTCCATTTTCTATCCAGCGAAAAATGATCATCTGTAAGCATAACCTGACTTCACATGTTCTAAAAGTATACATTATTGCCTCGCCGCCATACCTAACATTTCGTTTCATATTTTGATACGCTGCTATTTCATGATGAACAATTCGTTGAATTGTTTACATTACAGCTGACAGCTGTCAAAATAAAATGTAAATGTGAGTTTAGTACAAACAGTGCGAAAAACAGAACTATGGAAAACAGCAAAAAAAAACAAAAACGTGAAGAAGTCGTATATAAAGCAAGAGAGAGAGAAAGCAAAAAATAATGAAAACGACCATACGACCACCATATTGTATTCTTTAAGCATAAAATATATGTTAAATTATTCAAATTCTAAAGTGAACAATAACATAACATAGCGCCACAATTCACTTCGCTGGCACACTCACTCATCCACACACACACACTTGCACACATTAACCGACATTAAAAAACAATTGTAGGGAAATGTAATACATCAGCAACAATAATAACAACAACAACAACAACGAAAATAACAGCAGTCACTATATTTCTCACATAATTTATATATACAACGTAATTGTAAAGCATAACCATTAGGCGAAATGAATGTTAAGTATGGCCTAAAGGCATATAATTTGCCAAAAAGCCAAAATACCCTTGTTGTTGTCGTTTGGTAAATTCTTTTTGTGAGAAATATTTAAAATTTATTTTAATGTAAATAATTAAAGTGAAATATAGTAGAAATTTTAAGGTAGGGCTGAAATTTTTATTTATACTAAGTAATTAAAATCTAGGAGTGAGGAAATCTTTAAATCAAATCCAAAAGCAAAACGACCTGGTGTCAGGTCTTAAATCCTTATTAAATTTAAGAGTAAAAGGCGAAGTTCTTATGAAAGGAGATCTCAATGCCAAACACCGAACCTGGGTAGGGTCGGAAACAAACATCAAACATGTCCAATTCTTGACTGTCTCCTAGTGATATATCCTATTTGTTGCTGACGAGCTTCTGCAGTGTCTTCGACATATAAAGGGTCTGAAGAAGCACCATTTCTTCGGCATAGAACGGGCATGAAGAAGCACCCTTTCTTCTATATAAGAAGTATCTGAAGAAGCACCCTTTCTTCTATATAAGAAGTATCTGAAGAAGCACCCTTTCTTCTACATAAGAAGTATATGAAGAAGCACCCCTTCTTCGACATAAAAAGGGTCTGAAGAAGCACCCTTTCTTCTACACAAAATGGGTTTAAAAAGCACCCCTTCCTCTACATAGAATGGGTCTTAAGAAGCACGTTTTCTTCTACATAGAAAGGGTCTTGTTCTAGAGAGGGACTTAAGAAGCACTCTTTGTTCTGGAAAGAGTCTTAAGAAGCACTCTTTGCTCTGGAAAGAGTTTTAAGAAGCGCCCTTAATTCTATAAAGGGTCTTATAATGCATCCTTTGATCTAGAAAGAGTTTTAAGCACCTTAAGAAGCACCCAGTGTTCTATATGAAGCACCCTTTGTTCTAGAAAGCGTCTTAAGAAGCACCCGTTGTCCTGGAAAGTGTGTTAAGAAACACTATTTCATCTAGAAAGGGTCTAAGGAAGCACCCTTTGTTCAAGAATGGATTTCAAGGAGCACTCTTTGTTCTAGAAAGGGTCTTAATAATCACCCTTTTTTTAGAAAGGGTCTTTTGTTCCAGAAAGGGTCTTAAGAAGCACCCCTTTTTCCAGAAAGGGTCTTAAGAAGCACCCTTTGCTCAAGAAGGTGTCTTAAGAAGAACGCCTTGTTCTATAAAGGTTCGTAAAAGCATCCTATGATCTCTATTAAGAAGCACCCTTTGTTCCAAATGAAGCACCCTTTGTTCTAGAAAGGGTCTTACGAATCACCCTTTGCCTTGTAACGTGTCTTAAGATGCACTCGTTCAGATAGGAAGGGTCTTAGGAAGCACCCTTTGTTCTAACAAAGATTTTAGAAAGCAACCTTTGTTGTCTCTTTGTTCAAGAATGGGTCTTAAGTAGCACCATTTGTTCTAAAACGCGTCTTAAGAAGCATCCATTGTTCTAGAAAATGTCTTAAGAAGCACCCTTTGTTATAGAAAGGGTCTTAAGAAGAACCCTTTGTTCTAGAAAGGGTCTTAAAATGACCCTTTGTTCTAGAAATGGTATTAAGAAGCACCCTTTGTTCTAGAAAGGGTCTTATGAAGCAGCCTTTGTTCTAGAAAGGGTCTTATGAAGCACCCTTTGTTCTAGAAAGGGTCTTATGAAGCACCCTTTGTTCTAGAAAGGGTCTTATGAAGCACCCTTTGTTCTAGAAAGGGTCTTATGAAGCACCCTTTGTTCTAGAAAGGGTCTTATGAAGCACCCTTTGTTCTAGAAAGGGTCTTATGAAGCACCCTTTGTTCTAGAAAGGGTCTTATGAAGGACCCTTTGTTCTAGAAAGGGTCTTATGAAGCACCCTTTGTTCTAGAAAGGGTCTTATGAAGCACCCTTTGTTCTAGAAAGGGTCTTATGAAGCACCCTTTGTTCTAGAAAGGGTCTTATGAAGCACCCTTTGTTCTAGAAAGGGTCTGACAAAGAACCCTTTGTTCTAAAAAGGGTCTGACAAAGCACTCTTTGTTCTAAAAAGGGTGTGACAAAGCACTCTTTGTTCTAAAAAGGGTCTGACAAAGCACCCTATGTTCTAAAAAGAGTCTGACAAAGCACCCTTTGTTCTAAAAATCAGGGTCTTAAGAAGCACCCTTTGTTCTAAAAATCAGGGTCTTAAGAAGCACCCTTTGTCCTAGAATGGGTTTTAAAAAGCACCATTTGATCTAGAAAGGGTCTTAAAAACCGCGTTTTGTTCTAGAAAGTGTCTTAAGAAGCACCATATGTTTTAAACAGCGTCTAGAAAGTGTCTTAAGAAGCACCCTTTGCTGTAGAAAAGGTCTTATGAAGCACCCTTTGTTCTAGAAAGGGTCTTATGAAGGACCCTTTGTTCTAGAAAGGGTCTTATGAAGCACCCTTTGTTCTAGAAAGGGTCTTATGAAGCACCCTTTGTTCTAGAAAGGATCTTATGAAGCACCCTTTGTTCTAGAAAGGGTCTTATGAAGCACCCTTTGTTCTAGAAAGGGTCTTATGAAGCACCCTTTGTTCTAAAAAGGGTCTGACAAAGCACCCTTTGTTCTAAAAAGGGTCTGACAAAGCACCCTTTGTTCTAAAAAGGGTCTGACAAAGCACCCTTTGTTCTAAAAAGGGTCTGACAAAGCACCCTTTGTTCTAAAAAGGGTCTGACAAAGCACTCTTTGTTCTAAAAAGGGTCTGACAAAGCACTCTTTGTTCTAAAAAGGGTCTGACAAAGCACCCTATGTTCTAAAAAGAGTCTGACAAAGCACCCTTTGTTCTAAAAATCGCCTTAAGAAGCACCCTTTGTTCTAAAAATCGTCTTAAGAAGCACCCTGTGTTCTAAAAAGGGTCTGACAAACTACCCTTTGTTCTAAAAGAGGTCTGACAAAGCACTCTTTGTTCTAAAAAGGGTCTGACAAAGCACTCTTTGTTCTAAAAAGGGTCTGACAAAGCACCCTATGTTCTAAAAAGAGTCTGACAAAGCACCCTTTGTTATAAAAATCGCCTTAAGAAGCACCCTTTGTTCTAAAAAGGGTCTTAAGAAGCACCCTGTGTTCTAAAAATTGCCTTGAGAAGCACCCTTTGTTCTAAAAACTGCCATAAGAAGCACCCTTTGTTCTAAAAAGGGTCTCAAGAAGCACCCTTTGTTCGAAAAAGGGTCTTAAGAAGCACCCTTTGTTCTAAAAAAAGTTTTTAGAAGCACCCTTTGTTCTAAAAAAAAGTTTTTAGAAGCACCCGTTGTTCCAAAAATGGTTTTAGGAAGCACCCATTGTTCTAACAAGGATCCTAGGAAGGGCCCTTTGTTTTGTGTTTAAAAAAGGGTCTTAAGAAGCACCCTTTGTTCTAAATAGGGTCTTAAGAAGCACTCTTTGTTCTAAATAGGGTCTTAACAAGCACCCTTTGTTCTAAATAGGGTCTTAAGAAGCACCCTTTGTTCTAAATAGGGTCTTAAGAAGCACCCTTTGTTCTAAATAGGGTCTTAAGAAGCACCCTTTGTTCTAAATAGGGTCTTAAGAAGCACCCTTTGTTCTAAATAGGGTCTTAAGAAGCACTCTTTGTTCTAAATAGGGTCTTAACAAGCACCCTTTGTTCTAAATAGGGTCTTAAGAAGCACCCTTTGTTCTAAATAGGGTCTTAAGAAGCACCCTTTGTTCTAAATAGGGTCTTAAGAAGCACCCTTTGTTCTAAATAGGGTCTTAAGAAGCACCCTTTGTTCTAAATAGGGTCTTAAGAAGTACCCTTTGTTCTAAATAGGGTCTTAAGAAGCACCCTTTGTTCTAAATAGGGTCTTAAGAAGCACCCTTTGTTCTAAATAGGGTCTTAAGAAGCACCCTTTGTTCTAAATAGGGTCTTAAGAAGCACTCTTTGTTCTAAATAGGGTCTTAAGTAGCACCCTTTCTTCTAAAAAGGGTCTTAAGAAACACCATGTGTTCTTACAAGGGAAGCACCCTTTATTCTAAAAAGGGTATTGGGAAGCACCCTTTGTTCTAAAAAGGGTCTTAAGAAGCACCCTTTGTTCTAAAAAAGGTCTTAAGAAGCACCCTTTGTTCTAAAAAAGTCTTAAGACATAAGACATAATAAGACAGAAATGTCTCACATGAAGCGATACACTCAACAGTTAATAATTTAGAATCAGTCTTTAGAAATGTTATCGATACCTCAGTGGCCAAACAAAGAGATAATATCATGTCTTTAAGTAAGCTTTCTCTATGATTATGGGTTTTATTCAAGAACGTAGGCGAATTTGCTGTACAATGTGCAGAAATAATTATCCCTTCTGAGTTAGCTGTCTAAAAGCAGTTATAAAAAATCTTGTTCACATCGTAGGTGATTGATTGAATTAGAACTTTCGAGCAAGAACGTTTCCTGAACTTCTCGGAGGGCATTAGAGTAAATAAGGTCAAGTCTGCAGCAGGAGTGTGATTTACTAAGTGAGTGAATTGACTCAGCTAAAGCTGAAGCTGTAGCAGAACGCCAATGAATGGACCGGGTGACCACTCTCTCTACGGTGGTTGAGGTAATGGATAATCGGTCTATATGTAAATCAAGCCGTTTTTATTATACCCAGCTGTGATGGTTGGCGTGGCTCTTGTAAGCAGATCCGCTAAAAATTCAAATGGGTGAGAAGGTATACCAGGCACAGCCTTTAAAAGGGATAGGTCAGTTTAATTTCATTTCCGTTCTCACTGAACCTAAGGAAAAAGCTTGGAAAAAATTATGGTCGTACCGATATTTGAGAAAATTTCACCATCCAGCGATTGAGGAGCTATTTTCTATCTCTATGCTTTCTGCTTTTAGGAAGCTACACGAATCTTTCATGTTAAAACTCTTTAAGACGATAGTTTAAGCCAAACGAATCCTAGAGGTCTACCATTTTGACTTCAGACCGGAACTCTAGACGTACCATGCCCTTACGGTTTTCTCTTCTTTTTTGATGAAGTGGTTTCATCGCAGATATGGAACTGCAGCAGTAGGGCTTCACTTCGACATGGGCTATATTCAGTGTAGTATGACGGAATCTTGACTAAACAGAAGCAATTTGATTTTGATGCCCTAATAAGCATATTTGTGGATAGATTCCTCAAGAGCAGAAGGTTTAAATTTAATGACCCAATGCTCTCTTCAGGGACCCATGGATTTGTGAGTGATGTGCAGTAACGATATTGGTGATGTATGGCCAAAGAACAAACTCTGTGGCTTCTCGCCTTTAACCTCGAGGACTTACATAGATATTTTATTATTTGGGCCTTAATTTAAATATGGGCAAATGCTGTACGTATTGTCCTCAATAATTTAAATGTTTTAAACATTTAAATCTGTTGCTTACATATATTTCTGTTTTAAAGTCACCAATTTAAGTGTCCTGTTTCCTGGCGCAAAGTATTATTATTTCAGCTTTAAGTTTTTTTTTTTTGTATTTATATTTTTATTATTTTGTTGTTTTTTGTTATTGCTTTGCTTATCCTCCATCATCTACATTAACTATTATAATTAACGTAATTTTTTATGTTAATCCCCGTGCATTAATTTATATTGAAAATAATTGGGTTCGAAATGATAGGCGTGTGTGTTTATGTCAGTTTGTTTGTTTATATGTATGCATAAGACAATAATATTCAAGGATAAACACATATGGATAGTAGGGATGTCAACCTGGAAAAGTTTTCCACAAAATAATAAAATTCTTATTAAGAATATTATTTAATAATCCGCGTTTATTGATCGGATAGGCCTTCAAAAAATACTATTTAAAAATCCACGTTTATTGATCTGAGAGGCCTCCAAAAAATACTATTTAAAAATCCACGTTTATTGCTGCGATAGACCTTCAAAATATTATTAAAAAACAAAACAAAAATTCAAAAAATACTTCCAAGGGAGGTTTCCTATTGTATAGGAACCTCCTACGGGGGTCTCCTATTCTATAGGAGCCTCCTACGGAGGTCTCCTATTCTATAGGAGCCTCCTACGGAGGTCTCCTATTCTATAGGAGCCTCCTACGAAGGTCTCCTATTCTATAGGAGCCTCCTACGGAGGTCTCCTATTCTATAGGAGCCTCCTACGGAGGTCTCCTATTCTATAGGAGCCTCCTACGGAGGTCTCCTATTCTATAGGAGCCTCCTACGGAGGTCTCCTATTCTATAGGAGCCTCCTACGGAGGTCTCCTATTCTATAGGAGCCTCCTACGGACGTCTCCTATTCTATAGGGGCCTCCTACGGAGGTCTCCTATTCTATAGGAGCCTCCTACGGAGGTCTCCTATTCTATAGGAGCCTCCTACGGAGGTCTCCTATTCTATAGGAGCCTCCAACGGAGGTCTCCTATTCTATAGGAGCCTCCAACGGAGGTCTCCTATTCTATAGGAGCCTCCAACGGAGGTCTCCTATTCTATAGGAGCCTCCTACGGAGGTCTCCTATTTTATAGGAGCCTCCTACGGAAGTCTCCTATTCTATAGGAGCCTCCTACGGAGGTCTCCTATTCTATAGGAGCCTCCTACGGAGGTCTCCTATTCTATAGGAGCCTCCTACGGAGGTCTCCTATTCTATAGGAGCCTCCTACGGAGGTCTCCTATTCTATAGGGGCCTCCTACGGAGGTCTCCTATTCTATAGGAGCCTCCTACGGAGGTCTCCTATTCTATAGGAGCCTCCTACGGAGGTCTCCTATTCTATAGGAGCCTCCAACGGAGGTCTCCTATTCTATAGGAGCCTCCAACGGAGGTCTCCTATTCTATAGGAGCCTCCAACGGAGGTCTCCTATTCTATAGGAGCCTCCAACGGAGGTCTCCTATTCTATAGGAGCCTCCAACGGAGGTCTCCTATTCTATAGGAGCCTCCAACGGAGGTCTCCTATTCTATAGGAGCCTCCAACGGAGGTCTCCTATTCTATAGGAGCCTCCAACGGAGGTCTCCTATTCTATAGGAGCCTCCAACGGAGGTCTCCTATTCTATAGGAGCCTCCTACGGAGGTCTCCTATTCTATAGGAGCCTCCTACGGGGTTCTCCTATTCTATAGGAGCCTCCTACGGAGGTCTCCTATTCTATAGGAGCCTCCTACGGAGGTCTCCTATTCTATAGGAGCCTCCTACGGAGGTCTCCTATTCTATAGGAGCCTCCTACGGAGGTCTCCTATTCTATAGGGGCCTCCTACGGAGGTCTCCTATTCTATAGGAACCTCCTACGGAGGTCTCCTATTCTATAGGAACCTCCTACGGAGGTCTCCTATTCTATAGGAACCTCCTACGGAGGTCACCTATTGTATAGGAACCTCCTACGGAGGTCTCCTATTCTATAGGAACCTCCTACGGAGGTCTCCTATTCTATAGGAACCTCCTACGGAGGTCTCCTATTGTATAGGAACCTCTTACGGATGTCTCCTATTTTATAGGAACCTCTTACGGATGTCTCCTATTTTATAGGAACCTCCTACAGAGGACTCCTATTGTATAGGAACCTCCTACGGAGGTCTCCTATTGTATAGCAACCTCCTACGGAGGCCTCCTATTGAATAGGAACCTCCTACGGAGGTCTCCTATTGTATAGGAACCTCCTACGGAGGTCTCCTATTGTATAGGAACCTTCTACGGAAGTCTCCTATTGTATAGGGACCACTTACGGAGGTCTCCTATTTTATAGGAACCTCCTACGGAGGTCTCCTATTGTATAGGAACCTCCTACGGAGGTCTCCTATTGTATAGGAACCTCCTACGGAGGTCTCCTATTGTATAGGAATCTCCTACGGAGGTCTCCTATTGTATAGGAACCTCCTACGGAGGTCTCCTCTTGTATAGGAACCTCCTACGGAGGTCTCCTATTGTATAGGAACCTCCTACGTAGGTCTCCTATTGTATAGGAACCTCCTACGGAGGTCTCCTATTGTATAGGAACCTCCTACGTAGGTCTCCTATTGTATAGGAACCTCCTACGGAGGTCTCCTATTGTATAGGAACCTCCTACGGAGGTCTCCTATTGTATAGGAACCTCCTACGGAGGTCTTCTATTGTATAGGAACCTTCTACGGAAGTCTCCTATTGTATAGGGACCACTTACGGAGGTCTCCTATTGTATAGGAACCTCCTACGGAGGTCTCCTATTGTATAGGAATCTCTTACGGAGGTATCCTATTGTATAGGGACATCCTACGGACGTCTTCTATTATAATGGAACTTCCTACGGAGGCCTCCCATTATATAGGAACATACTAGGGAGGTCTCCTATTCTATAAGTACCTCCTACGGAGGTCTCTTATTCTATAGGGATCTCCTACGGAGGTCTCCTATTGTATAGGAACCTCCTACGGAGGTCTCCTATTGAATAGGAACCTCCTACGGAGGTCTCCTATTGTATAGGAACCTCTTACGGAGGTCTCCTATTTTATAGGAACCTCCTACAGAGGACTCCTATTGTATAGGAACCTCCTACGGAGGTCTCCTATTGTATAGCAACCTCCTACGGAGGTCTCTTATTGTATAGGAACCTCCTACGGAGGTCTCCTATTGTATAGGAACCTTCTACGGAAGTCTCCTATTGTATAGGGACCACTTACGGGGGTCTCCTATTGTATAGGAACCTCCTACGGATGTCTCCTATTGTACAGGAACCTCTTACGGAGGTCTCCTATTGTATAGGGACATCCTACGGACGTCTCCTATTATAATGGAACTTCCTACGGAGGCCTCCCATTATATAGGAACATCCTAAGGAGGTCTCCTATTCTATAAGTACCTCCTACGGAGGTCTCTTATTCTATAGGGTTCTCCTACGGAGGTCTCCTATTCTATAGGAACCTCCTACGGAGGTCTCCTATTGTATAGAAGCCTCCTTCGAAGGTCTCCTATTTTATAGGAATATCCGAAGGAGGACTACCATTCTAAAGAATCTCCTACGGACTATTCTATAGAAGAGGTCTCCTATTCTATAGGAAGCACCTACGGGGGTCTCCTGTTCTATAG
Source organism: Musca autumnalis (assembly GCF_047663935.1). Lineage (NCBI taxonomy): Eukaryota > Metazoa > Arthropoda > Insecta > Diptera > Muscidae > Musca > Musca autumnalis. Next base: position 197,387,534 of record NW_027411977.1, on the reverse strand, counting down.
GAACCTCCTTCGGAGGTATCCTATTCTATAGTAGCCTCCTACGGAGGTCTCTTATACCTCCTACGGAGGTCTCCTATTCTATTGGAGCCTCTTACGGAGGTCTCCTATTCTATTGGAGCCTCTTACGGAGGTCTCCTATTCTATAGGAGCATCCTACGGATGTCTCCTATTCTATAGGAGCCTCCGACGGAGGTCTCCTATTCTATTGGAACCTCCTACGGAGGTCTCATATTCTATAGGAGCCTCCTACGGAGGTCTCATATTCTATAGGAGCCTCATACGGAGGTCTCCTATTGTATAGGAATATCCGAAGGAGGACTACCATTATACAGGAGCCTTCCACGGAAAATACCAACAGCTATAAAATTCCCCTAGATGGGGATCTCTAATAGCCATAAATGAACGAATTATTAACATTAAAAATGCAACTTTACAAATGCTGTTGTGCAGTTGTTTTCATGGCGAAAAATATTTGCTCTCGCCGTTTTCCGTCGCTCCCCCATCAATATAAACATACACATATTAATGCATTATGCGATCAGGATGTCGTTGCTGTTGTTGTTGTTGCTGATGATGTTGATAATAAATAACATAAACATCACCTGCGTTTCTATAATCCACTCGATTCAATGTGTCCAAACAATATTGAGGACATGACCACCTACTGTTTGCATTCGGGGTCCAGTTGGGTGGGTGTTGGGGCCGAAAACGAGGAGCAAAGAGGTGGATGAGAGGTCACATAATGAGCCATAAAACCAAAATAACAATACACAGAAGCAAAAAAACAAAAACACAACAAACAACAATCATGAATGTCCTTTGGGACAATCTGGGAATAGAGGGAGGAGGGCAACAGATGAAAGATATCGAGGTTGGGGACTTAGTTTATTTCATTTTGAATGGCAAAGTCATTAAGTCTCTGGCGCTAGCTCAGCAGGCTTTTTTTGTTGTGTATTGTTGACTATAATTTGCTCTAGATTTTCATAGGAAAAAAGCTGGGAACTTTACACAAGAGGCCCGGTTCGCCGCATGTAAATATTGTATTTTGTGATTGTTGGTGAAATAAATGCGTTTAACAAAACAACTAAATTAAAATCAAATGCTAATCCATGCTTAATTTAATTATACTAAAATAAAATGTCAGTAACTCAATTAATTTTTAATACATGCCACAAAAACAACAGCACCAATGGCAAACGTTTGTGCTGTGGGTGTAAACGCTGGACCCAACTCAACAACTTGCACTAGCCTTGGTGATGAGTGTGGCTGAGGCTTGAACAGCTTGGCGGCTATGTCAACAGCATTTTGTGACAGCATCCACAACATGGGTACAATTTATTTGTGTGGCTCTGTCTATGTGTGCAGGGCTTAACGCACACAGCCAACATAAAAACTCTCACGCAAAAAGCTCTACCGAACATAGCCGAGACGGCATTAGTTGGGGATTTCAGTAACATACAATAGGACTTTATGGCAATGGACATACGTAGCAATGTGTGTGCCACCATAGTGTTGACAACAACATGATGTTAGCAGTAGTAGTCGTAGTAATGTTGCACAATGTCACAAACAACATTCATATGAATTTTATCCCATCAAACTGGCCAGCAGGGTATTAAATCCCAGCCGCAGCAGAGCGCCAGCAACAACATCAAAAATCAAAAACACCCCGGTGTTTTTTCCTTTATTCGTTTTTTTACACCCTCCGCTTAAATGACCAGCATTTGCAAAAATAGCAACAACAACTGCAACAAATAAAATGAAAACACGTTGTAAAAATAAATTTTCATTTACAATTTCAATCAGCGGTAATCCTAACAGAGCTGTGGACAAAAATAAAACGAATGAACAACTGTAGTACTAACAACAACAAAGAATACTTTGTCACAACTCTCACTGTATATTGAAGACCCAATGAAACAGTGGGACGTGATACATGTTTGGAATAAATTTTGGAAAAATTGACAATAATCAATGAAATACACATTAAACCACAGGTTTCTACATAAAAAGCGATTATATGGAGAGTACATACATATGTATGCACATACAGACATACATTGCCTAAAAATCCCAATGGGAAAATGGGTGACATCCCTCATTCAGTTAATACTTCTTGAACCATTGCTGTTGTACAAAAATATATGAACTACTGGTTGGAAGAACGGCTCTATTGGTCCGGTCCGCCTCTTTCTATAGACCCCTTCATAAAATAACAATCAATCAATCTTTCTTAAACTTGGTGCTTCGGATCGTGAGTGGAGTAACTTTTCGATAAAAAAAACTAAACCACTTTTCAATTTTTTTTATTGCAGTTGAACTGACGATGCACTTAAATGCGTTTCAACAAAATTGATCTGTATTAATGAAGACATTCCAATTTTAATATTTTGAATTTTACCATTCAGAAGCTTATGCACAGGGGTAGTGGCTCACTTTTTTGTCAGGTGGAAGTACAATTACCCTATAGCTGTGAAAAACATACGGCCAACAATATAAATGAATAGATTTCTTCCAAACTTGCATCAAGTTCGAAGATGGAGTATATCGGTTAACTCCACTCGGTGCCTCCCCCTCAAAAGTTCAAACCTTTTGACATATGTACGTACAGCTTGATTACTGTGCGCGCATCAGTTTTAATAATTCCCACGAATTTTATTAGAAAAATATATGGTTTTTATGGGGACCTTGTCGATCTACCTAAAATTTTGTCATTTTGAAGGTTTTGTCACGTTTTAAAACCGAATTAGTTTTAAATTGACATTTCAGGTTCTCAATGGTCAGAAACATCTGCACCAAAACTGTTGTTTAAATTATCTTTGCTGGATTTAGTTAAGCGTGTAGAGTTCAATAGGGCCACGAAATCTTCTCTCAAAAAATGTGGTTCTTGTGCTTCCAAATTACTCAGTGCATTTTCTTAAAATGATCAATTTGACAATATTAAACGTAACTCCCTCTCTCGACTATAACCTTTTCTTATTTATATATGAGGCATGAAAGAGTCACCCTTATGGCTCGGAAAGATTAATTTCTACTGGTTTGTAAATATAAATCACCTAATGTTTAGGTAGGGTTGAGAAGAGCATTTTTTTCATTAATTACTTTGTTTGTCCATATAGCCTAGACATGCGTATAAGGGGGAAATAGCAGAAATTCCCAAAAAGCTGAATTTTGGTGAAGAGCTAGGGCTTACCATTAGAAGAAAGTAAAAGTTGTAGATTTAACAATTGTCTACAAGATTGGTCTGTATGATTTTTAAAAAAGACTTACCATTTTTGAGATATCGCGATGTGAAGTCAAATTAAAAATTAGCCGCATAAGTACTTTCAAACGATATCCACTGTGCAGTAATCGGTTCAGTAGAACCGGTTCTTAATTCTGGCATTTCGGGTCGAATATCCGACGAACCGGATCCGCCGCCCATGAAAATTATACATTTTCTAATCAGCGCAACAAACCCCACCTTCGGACAGAAATTCAAAAAAAAAAAAAATTCAGAATGATTTCGTTGGAGTCGTTCCTGTTGGGCTTACTACGATGAGCTAAAATGGGCTAATTTTGCATAAAAATTTATTTAACAAATACAAATCTACTAAAGACTCTCCGATTTTATTGGATTTTTATAGCCTCAGCCTTTAGGCCAGAAAGGGTAAATACACTTTGATACGACCATAAATGTGCCTCATCGAAATAACGGTTTTAGACAGCAAGTATGTTTGGACGAACTTCATTTCAGACAATTTGGAGTCGATTTAGCCATGTCTGTCCGCCTGTCTGGCTAGTGTACACGTTAACTCTCGAAGGGATCAACCGATTCGAACCAAATTTTGGGTATCTTAATATTTTGTCCAAACTTAGTTTAAGTTCGAAGATGGGCCATATCGGTCCACTCCTTCGGGTACCTCCCTCGCAAAAGTTAAAAATTTGTCTGTAAAATGGTGTGAACGATAACTCTAGAAGGGGGCGATCAATTTGGTACAAAATTTGCACATCGTATTATTCCTTCCAGATATATAGATCGGGTTCGAATATGGTCCATACTCCCTGAGATATTGGATTAAAAGTTCCAAGAATCCCTGACGGCACAAACCAAATTGGCAAATCCGCAAGGTAATTCTCGGAGTTTCTGATTGGTGCAGACTTTGCACATCATATTATTTCATTCAGTCATGTAACAGGTTGGAATATGAACTATATCGGTCCACTCCTTCGGGTACATCCCACACAAAATTCGGATAAAGTGAAGTTTCTGTCGCATCGTTTTGATTCTTTTTTAGTATGTTGTTCTAGCGGCCTCATTTACAACGGTACAATCTTTTTCCGGAGTAAGTCAATTCTTCCTGAGATAATGGCCCATGTTCCAAAACACTCCCGGTGCATACCAAAATGGCTATTGAGCAAGATAACTCTAAAACTTTTTCAAAAGTTTCTTTCAAACTTTTGGTTTGGTCAGTGGCTGAGGGTATATCTCATTCAACACAACTGACTGAAGCTGAAAGCACATCCAACGTTTGAATATAGTTTTGTGTCATTTCTGGTAGAAGAATAAAGAAAAATTGAAACTTGGCAGCACTTTGTCTTTTATTCATCTACCAGAAATTTCAGCTTGATACTTCATTTCAGCTTGATACTTTCTTATGCTTGGTTTACATTCGGCGTCTTTTCGTGATTTCGAAGGCGTTTCGTGATTTCGCGCGGAATCATGCAAAATGTATCATGATTTCGCATACAAAAATGAAATCATCTCATTTCGTGATTTCAGCGAAATCACAGTACACATGATATACAACCCTGTATTTGCCTAAAAAAGTACCAAAAGTTGCAACACTTTTCACGTATCACAATAAACAAGGTAGATGGTCAATTGATGCAACAACAAATTTTAGTATCAAAATTTGTAAACAATGTAAACAAAATATTAAATTACTCTGATACAATGCTATTTTTCATTTGGTATGTTCCAGTACTGCAAGAATCTACTAATTTTTACTACTTTTTTCGATAACATAAAGGAAAAAATGTTATCGTAGTAGCTTCCTGTAGGTTCTGGAACAGAGCAATTGTGTTCCCCTTGTTAAATGGTAATGTTAGAAAAAAGAGCGAATTGTCAAAAATTGCTTCCCCATATAAATTTCGTAGAAAATACCGGAACGGAAAAATGATGGAAATTGCAAAAACTCCAGCAGAAATGTCAAAATCAAAGTATCAGCTATCGTATTTAGATGCCAACGAACATGTTGCTAGTGTCTACTAGGCCAAAATTGTATGGCAGAAACCAGGAAAATAGGGTGTTATTCGGCGCTATTTTTGTTTAAAGAGAAGTGCAAGTCTTGCTTGATTTGGGAGTACGGGAACGCATTTTTAGCACTAAACGGGAAAACTACTGCAAGTATTAATATTTTTTCAGGTTCTGAACCCAACTTTTATCTATCAAAATTTATTATTATGATGTCTCAACGATAAAATCATTTTTTATTTTTTCATTTGTTAGTACTATACACAATTTTACGATAATTTTCGAAATAAACTTCTATATTGTCGAATATTTTTGATGACTAATTCAATTTACAAAAACTTGTTTTGAAAAGTCTTACTAAATCAGCTGCGCATATGCATCTACCATATTTATTGTGATATGCTTGAAATCAACGAAAAATAAGTGTAAACACCGGGGTGTATTTCAGGATTTCGTGAAATCCAGTGGATTTTGGAGCCCAAGTGTAAACTTGGCATTACTTGTTTTTTTAAAGATAGCTATAATTGCGCTCTTCAAGAGAACATATATTTTTGGGGGACAGAACTGGTTATTTTAGCTGGTTCGCCTGAATATGAGCATTAGGCTGGATTAACTGAAAGGAAAAAAACACTATGTCGGATTTTTTAGGCGGCAGACACATTTGTTTAATTTTACTTCAATATAAGTCTTGGTGGAGGGTATAAAAAGTTCGACCGAGTCGCTCATTCTTACTTGTTAATAAAATAGATGTAATATGGGATTTTTGGAAATTAGAACTAAAAGTTTTCGAAAAGTACTTTGGTAAGTCCATGTTTACATTAGGCAATTTTCCTTGCGGCAATTGTCAGTCTGTACCGTATGCCTCACCTCTCTCTCCTACAAACTGACAATTGCCGCAAGGAGAATTGCCTAATATAAATATGAACTAAATGTTTTTGGAAATTCGAACTAAAAGTTTGCCAATAGTTTACGAAAAGTACTACAATTTGTATTGGGATGAGCGGATGGAGCTCGAATCCCGAAATGTGGTATAAGGGTCACTTTGCTCTGAGGTTAGAAATATGGAGGTGGTTTTGGAAAAATGGTACTAAATTTGGTATCTTTTGGTATCCGGTTACCGGGTTTTTGAATTTTGTTATTAGGATCACTACGGGAGAAAATTTTAAAAATGCTTAGTTATGTGTACGAAAACGTACTTAATGATATAAATTTTGGTATTGGATGTAGGAATAAACTTGGAATTCTGAAATATGGTGTTAGGGTCAGTATGGGTAGGGGATTGAAACATGGCTGCGGCTTTGAAAACACTCACGAAAATTAATAAATGAGATTAAAATTGTCTTTTGGATAGAACTGGAATTCTGAGTTTGGTTGAGAAAAGGAGGTAGTTTTGGAAATACATAATATGGGGGTACGAAAAGTACTAAATGGTACTAAATTTAGTACAAGTCTACAATTTGAGTTTTTTTCTTTAAATGTCGGTCCATTGTCCCCAATAATAAATTGATACCATTTTAATAGGGAGCAGAAGGATATTTTAAAACTATATGAGACTTTCCCTTAACCTGAATATAAGTGCAGCTTAAGTAGTGGCTCCAAATATTCGACTGCTTTCGACAGCTGCTTTAAGAATAAAATCTTATTTCATATTTTTTTTACAAAAAATAACCAGTTTTGTTCTTGATCGCTATAGGGTTTTTGGGAAATTTCGTGCTTCGGTGTGGCCTTCCTCAATAAAAAATAGCTTAATCGATTTTAACATGACCTTTTAATGGATTCTTTAACTGTACACATTTCGAGAGTTATCATGCCCAGCAGCTTTTGGTAGTATGAACTTACTCATGAAAAATATCCTCTTTTATATTTATATATTTTGTTAGTTATAAATATTTTGTAGTATTCAGAGAAACTGTTTCATCCGTGCCACAATAATCTATAAGGTAGAGCAAGTTCGAAAAAATTGTGATTTTTTGGATCATTAACTAAAAACGCGAAAAATGAACTTACAGAGTCACAATGCTGATGAATTTCGTTTCAATAACTGTTGTATTAACAATTGTTATTACAACTGAATTTTATATGTTTAAAATATTTTGTCATATTTTTTTTAAAATAGTACATAATAATAAGAGGACCAAAAGAAAAAGTTAGTATCAGCAGGTTGCTATGCCGTACCTTGTAATGATGGTACCATGGGTTCCCCTAAAGGTCCTTCTTTGGTTTTCCCAGTGAATAGAGATAATTCCCTTTTCTCCGGGTTGACATTGGGTCTCTTAACCTATTCTTATATGGGGTAGCACGCAACCTATCCACCTAATTCTTGGCATATTGTTTATGCAGTTCCTCCAGGCCCGGGCAACCTGGTTAATGGAGCAAAAGTCGTAGAATAAAATCAAAATTTTGGTTTGGGGCAGTAGTATAGACGGGGTTCTACCCGGTCACGGTGCTCTTGAAGCAATTAAATGGAAGGAGCTTACACCTGGGAAGCTTTTGCGGCCTCTGAAACTGCAATGTTTATAGATGAGAAAAATCGAAAAAAACAAAAAAAAACTTAGAATCCCGTGTTTCACATTTGTATAATACTCTAAATGATGCGTTCTTATCAACTGTGCCAATTTTCAAAGTGAGTTCCGATAAAGGACCATCTTGGTTTACTCCATATCTAAGGCGATTACGTAATATTAAAAGTAAATTATTCAAGAAATTTAAAAAATATAATACTTCTTTAAATTATTCTAATTATTCTAAAGCTAGAAATAAATACAACATTGAAAATCTTAAGTGCTACACAAATTACCTTGATAAAATGAGAAGAAATCTTCACTCGAATCCTAAAAGTTTCTATAAATTTGTAAACTCGAAAAGAAAAGTCAAAGAATTCCCTAACAGTATGAAATTTGGTTGCAAAGAGTCCTGTGATACAGTTGAAATAGCTGATATGTTCGCTCAATTCTTTCAAAGCACATACTCAACATTTTCTTTTAATAATAATTACTCTTATAACATAGATAAACTAAATCAATTCCCTCATTTCCTTCTTACAGAGGATGAAGTGTTTAATGGTTTAATTTCATTAAAATATTGTAGCTCTCCAGGTCCTGATGGTGTACCGGCCAACATTCTGAGGAAATGTGCTTATGAACTGTACAAGCCTCTCACTAGCATTTTCAATGATTCCTTATCTTTAGGATACTTTCCTGTGCTCTGGAAATCTAGTTTTATTATCCCCTTACATAAATCTGGCAGTAGGACTGTCGTTGAAAATTATAGGGGCATTGCAAAACTTAGTGCAATCCCAAAGCTTTTTGAACTTTTGGTATCACGTAGAATAATTCATTTTGTTTCACCAATTATTTCTCCATATCAACATGGATTTATAAAAGGGAGATCAACTTTAACGAATTTATTGGAACTTACTTGCCATGTTCACAATGGATTTTCTCTAAAACATCAAACAGATGTAATTTATACCGACTTTAGCAAGGCCTTTGACACGGTCGTGCATAAGTTATTGATACACAAATTGGATACAATGGGCTTTCCAACTACACTATTATCATGGATTTCTTCTTATTTGCAAGATCGCTCCCAAAAGGTATCTTTCAATAATATAATTTCAAGAGACATTACTGTTCACTCTGGTGTTCCTCAAGGAAGTCATTTAGGACCATTACTTTTCGTTCTGTACTTAAATGACCTTCCTTCTGTGATAAATTTTTCTAAAGTTTTAATGTTTGCTGATGACGTTAAACTATTCTGCAACCTTGATTCGCGAAATCAAGCACTAAAACTCCAACATGATTTGCATTCTCTAGCAAATTGGTGTAGTATAAACGGTATGTCACTAAATCTAAAGAAATGCAAAAAATTATCGCTGTTTAGAAGTCGACCTCTTTATTTTGAATACTTTATCGGTTCTCACAAGCTTGATGATGTTGATTCATTTGATGATCTTGGCGTCATTTTAGATAATAAACTACGTTTTAATTTACACATTGAATCCTGTGTCAATAAAGCGAAATCGCTCTTAGGGTTCATAAAACGTTGGTCCAAGGAATTTGATGACCCGTATGTAACTAAACGTTTGTTTGTCAGTTTGGTTCGGCCTACATTAGAATATGGTTGCGTATTATGGAGCCCATTCTACAAATCTTATTACAATAAGATAGAATCTGTCCAAACGCAATTTCTCCTGTTTGCTCTTAGAGGTTTGCCTTGGAGTACAGTGGAAGCACTTCCCCCCTATGAACATCGATTACAACTTATTGATCTCCCGACTTTGGCACGGAGACGTCTAATGCTTAGAGCAACATTTTTAATAAAACTTTTACGTGGTCAGATTGATTCAAAATTTTTAATTGGCGAAATAAAATTTAATGTGCCCTCGCGGTTTACTCGGAATTACATGCCGCTCAGTCTTCCATTAGCAAGATCTAACTATGAAATAAGCAATCCGTTTAGATCATTATGTGAAATCTATAATAATTTGTATGCACTTATAAACTTGACAGACCCTTTACCTATAATAAAGTCTTCTATTCTACGTCTACACCTTTAGAATCAAGTTGTTGCCAGATATATGTTGTGTTGTCCTTATTGCATAATCTGTTTTATTAACTTGTTAAGTACTATTTTATGTAAATCCGGCTGATGTGTAACTGTAGCCGGAAATTTCCTACCCTACTAACCCTCCATAATCCGGATTATGGGGTGTACGCTCTCCCTACGTTATGGGGAGGTGGCCCCCTCGGTCGGCAGGGGCGGGGAAGAGTGGCGTGGGAACGTTCGAAAAAAAAAAAGTTGAGATTTTTAGGGATTTTTTAGGATTTCACGATTTTGCTTGGAAATCGCAAGTCCTATCGAAATGAGACTAAAGAAAATGTTGAAGCTATGAAAATTCTCTACTAGATTGACCTTTATGATAATTTCATAGGTTTTACCGTTATTGAGATATAGAAGTTCAAATTGGGACAATGCATTGACTGTATCGCTACCTTATAAAACAAGTTCATACATGGTGCGCCTTAACTAACTTTAAGTGAAAAACCCTTACACCTGGGAAGTTTCTATGGATTTTGAAACAGCAATGTTCATTGTGAAAAAATCCAAAAACAAGAAAAAACCGCTGGAGAGATTTTAAAATAAATTGCGGTCAAAATTCACATTTTTAAGTTTATTTTAGGTTTTCACGATTTTGCTTGGAAACCGAAACCCCTATCGAAATGGGGCTAAATACAATGTTGTAGCCGTGAAAATTCTCTAGAGGAGTGACCGTTATGATTTGTTCATAGGCTTTATCAGATCACATTTTTAGCTTTCTTGTTAGGCATTCACGATTTGCTTGAAAATGGTAAGTCTTATCAAAATGGGACTAGAAAGAATCTTTTAGCTATAAAATTTCTCTACAAGATTGGCTTTCGTCATTTTTTCCTAGATTGTACCATTTTCAAGATATATAAGTTTAAGTTGGAAAATTGCAGTCATGACATTGTTTTAAAAGGAGGCGATACAGTCCATGCATTGTCCCAATTTGAACTTCTATATCTCAATAACGGTGAAGCCTACGAAATTATCATAAGGTTCACTCTAGTAGAGAATTTTCATAGCTTCAACATTTTCTTTAGTCCCATTTCGATAGGACTTGCGGTTTCCAAGCAAAATCGTGAAAACCTAAAGAACCCCTAAAAAGGTCAACTTGAATCGCGATTTATTTAAAAAGCGCTCCGGCGATTTTTTTGTTTTTTTTTTTATTTTTCTCATCTATGAACATTGTAGTTTCAGAATCCGAAAAAAAAACTACCCAGATGTAAGCACCTTCCATTTTAAGTTGCTTCAAGAGCACCGTGCGGTATTTACCCAAAACATGGGCAAATACCCGATAAATTTCTTTTCTTGGATTTTTATTTGGGTAAGTAAAATTTTATTTTGAAATCACAATTTTGTTTTTCTGTCAAATAGAAAATCAAAAAGAATACCAGATAACCACGCGGACTAAACTTTTTATATGTCAAATTGGTCGTTGGGGTTGCTTGTGCGAAAAATTTAACGATGAATCCAAAAACTATAGCTCTGTCGAGGAGGACCTAAATCTCAAGATTATCCACTGAAATCGTGGGTTAATCCATCTTATATATTAAATAGTTTGGATCTCGATCCAGCATTTTGCGTTTAGAACTACAACAAACCGCTCTAAAAGCTCTCAAATATCAAAATTATGCTGTCACAATATATGAGATATTTGTCAAAATATGGACCAAAATTAGTCATATTTTAACTTGCCCCGTATCCAAAAAAAGGTAATTTTATTCATAGTCAGTTAAAATTTGCTAAAACACTGCGTTTTTGCATCTAATTTTATGATTTAAGTGTCTGTAGTTTATACCCACATATTGGGGAAAATACCTGGGTGTTTACCCATTTGTATCCAATTTACGTATTTTAATGGGTATTTACCATTTGAGTATTTACCCATTTCCCATCTCTAGGCAGTAGTTGTTTTTTAACATTCAGGCCTCTTTATTGGGAAGTACATATGCATTTTCCGCCAAAAAGTGTACTCTTGCAATGAGCCATCATTTACGAAATGGGAAATGCCATCCTAAAACAGGACCATAACTAGAAGTTTAGAAGTGTACATATGAAATTACAGACTTCCGAAAAATATGAACTTGTAATCAGGAGCTGGATTCTTGTTCTATGGAAATTTGAAATGAAAAATATTTTCCTTATAATTTTTTTCATTTGAAACTTTTGTCCATTTCGAAAATTTTTAATTTCAAATTTTCATAGAAATAGAATTGAGCCCCAGGACTACAAGGACAAACTGTTGTAAAAATTTAAAAACGATGCACCCTCAGTCCATAACCTGCAGTTTTGTCAACATAATATTTGTCTATCTATTAAAGTGTACATATCCTTTGTAAGTCCATATTTACTTTAGGCAATTTTCTTGCGGAAAGGAAAAATTTCCTAATATAAGGGTATAAAGAAATTTGTTCTCCCTCTTGCAAAAAACAAAAAAAATATTCTCCTGAATGTTGAAAAATCACTATTATTTAAATTAAAGAATACTTTAAATGGCTTAAGTTGCTACAATAAAGGGTAAGCAATTTATAATAATATTTCGCAAAATATTTGTATTATTGGCCAAAAATCCTTCTACCCTTCTTCTTCTACCCACTTGCCATATGGAAAATCTCAGTTGCTAATTTCAAAGCGAGTAGAAAAATTCCAACCACTATGCCGCAAATACAATGTTGTAGAAGAAGTTTTGTTGTGAACAATTTCGTTCATCAAGATTGACATTTGATTGATATCTTACTTTTTGTAGGCAAACGAATTCTAAAGCCTACAGATTTGTCCATGAATAACACTGCGGGTAGTAAACAACCCCCACTACCACCACCAACATCATCATCATTACCATTGGCGGCCAACATAATTATCATCAGTGGAGTAGTAATATTATTATTATTAGCAACCCCCCTTCCATTAGAAATGCAGAAGATTTGTGACTCCTGTTGGTTAAGAGATGAATTCATAAAATGTAGTTTTTATGGCCATTTAAGAATAAATGAGGGAAGGGTGCTTAGAGGCTCACAATGGTTATTTTTTCTATTTCTGTTTTTCCAATTTTAGTTACTCATTTTAGATTTTTAGGAGAATTCATATTTGTTTTAATTTTTTTAAGACTCTCCTCAGGCATATGGAATTAGGAAGGATAATTAAAAAAAAAAAAACTTTATTTAGGTCCTCTGTTGTTTGATATAGTGAGTAGTGACGTTTGTTAAGGCAAGGACAGGGGAGAAAATATTAAAACAAAAAATCCTTTCAAGTGATAAAACCACGTAAAAGGCATTTTGCAAAGGAATCGTCTTAAAGTGTTTGAAGAAAATTCTAAACATTTTTACCATTAAACTTTTTTCGAATGGAGAGAGCATGGATATTATTAAATCAAAAAAAATTCTTATAAAGGATTCTTCTTAAAGTCTTTGAAGAAAATTATAAACAGCTTTCCCCATTAAAGTTCTTTCGATTTTCGCTCACAAAAAACAAATCAACCACCCACCCTTTTTTCTGAAATTTTCTTTCGCATGTGTATATTTGTTGTGATAATTCCAAGTGCACTCATCATTATTTACACCTCACTCAATTCTCAGTGCTAATATCTAACACTCTCTGCCAACCTCTTTCCCTTCAAACCTCACAAACTCTACAAAGTTGATTCGTTTTCAGGGGTAGAGCCTGAGTCATACCAAAGTCCAAAAAAACATTAACTTCTTAGCACTTTATTTTGTTGTGGGTTATTTTACCACTAAACTGCTCTTTCCCCTGATTTTTCGAATGAAAAACAAAACCTGTGAGAAAGTGGTGGATTATCATAATGGGTTCTTTCACTTTACTCTCACACTCTCTTTCTCCAACCACAAGTCTCTGTTGTTACTTGGTTTTCCCATGAAGAGGGGAAATCACAACACATTTTAGTGAGGTCAAAGGTTTAGTGTGAATTCGCCTTAAATTGTAACTCCTATTTATGGGGTTTTTAATCTCACCAATGCTCTCTCTCACTCTCTTCTAACATATTACTGTTATGTGTGATGTCTACTCTCGGCTTGTTTGTAACTTTTACGACCATGCACCGTACATAAGCCATATTGTTCTTTATTACCATTGCAGTGATATAAAATGAGGGAGAAAGAGGAGAGAAAACATTTCCACTCTCCCTTAGTCGTTGAAAACGACTACATGTGACGACTCTCACTCGTTGGTTGTTTACCCAACACGACCGTAAGTAAAATTTGGTTCCGTTGTTTTGTTGGGGGGTTTTTCCTCATGTTGTGGTGAGTAATTTTGTGTGAGAGTACCATTCTGTCACTGAGTGAATGAGAGTGTCTGTGTGGATGAAGGCGAATATTTTTATTATTATTTAGAGAAGAGAAAGACAGTAAATGTGTGGTGTCCCTTTTAACTAATCTCCTGCCGCTTAAATACCAAATGTTGGGATATACTCAACACAACAGAGCAACATGGATTTATGCTCGCTCACACACATACCATTACAGTATCACATGCATGTGAATTCATACTAGCTCTTGGTATTATATTCTAGCTCAAATTCATTCAGTTTATTTTATAAAATACAAACAAAAAACCAAAAACTAACAACAACATTAAAACGAGAAGAAGAAAAAATTGAAGTGTTGGATTTTCCAAAATTTACAACTATTACAACAACATTGAGATTTTGCAGTTTTGTTTACAACATTTCTTTTTTTGGGAGGAAAATTTGTTTGCTTATCTTGGGCAACGACTGATGGACGGACGGACATCTCTTCTCCACATAAATTCATGTGCCACTTGATCTTTGTTTACAACAAACTGCCAGACGACTGCCAGAGAATCAAACAACCCCCTTTACGTTGTATTCCGTTATAGAGCCCCGCGCGCGCATTATTTGTTTATGCTCTCGCCGCTCAGCCAGCCAGCCAGCCTACCTACCTTCTCCTCCCCCCATAAGGTATTGGTGAAAATATTAACTGACTGGACTGGATGACTGTTTTGTTGGTTCGTTGCTTGGTTGACTGTCAGAAGTAGCTTAGTGAAAGATTCTCCTCGTTTGTCGTCGTCGTCATCATCGTCATCGTTGTTGTACTAGTAGTCGTCGTAGTCGTGGTCGTCGTCGTCGCCGCCGTTCATTATTTCTCTTTTACGTTTTTGGGAAATAAACATTCAAAAAGTTGAAACAACAAAAATTCAACGAACAGTTCTTATTGCTAAGTCTAAACCGCAGGACACTCTGGAGCGTTTACTGTGTGTGTTGTGTGTTTTTCTTCATATCTTAACTAAACGAAGTATTTAAAGGATAAAAATTTAGTTATTTTTTGCACCAAACAAACGACAACAAAAATCACATGAACAAAAAAAACGCCATCCAAGGATAACAATGAGAAGAACGTAAATAAAAATCAATAACAAAGAAAAAAATCAGTGAAAATTCCAAAAATAATAATTTTCAAAAATTACGTATTGTAAACAAATAAAAAACAACAACAACAACCACAAAAATAAGTGTCTTCATCACGCAAAAAGAAATAATAATTTTTAAAAAGTATCTGCAAAATCAAATCAAATTGGATTTAAAGCAAAAACAACAACAAAATCAAAAGTATTTTTCCCCAAAAAATTAAATGCCAACAATACAAAAGGTAAACAACAAAATAACCAAATTTTGCTCATAACGCCTAACCAAAATCTAAAACAAACAAAAAAATTAATCAACAGTTTTTTTCTGAAACAATAACAAAACAAAAAGTGTTTACTAAAAAAAATTCTAACAAAGAAATAAATAGAATTTAAAAAGATTTTGAAATAACCCAAAACAAATTTTCAAAATTACTAAAAATATCTAAAAATATTTTCTCTCAACAAACACAAATCAATAAAAATTCTTTGAAATAAAGTGCAATTAATCAAACCTCAAGAAATATTCCAAAGTGCATCATAATTTGTGAAACTGTGGCATCTGGAAAAAATTGGTTTTGCCAAACCTAGTGATTGTTTTGTGTGCTTTTTGTCTTCTTCTTATTCCGCCAAGATTCAAGAAATCATAATAAACACAACCTCAAACCACCACAACATGAAAACCAAAGTTTGTACTCTGGAAAAAGTAAGTTTGGATTAAGGAAAACAAAAATAAAAATAAATTTTGAAAATTATTCAAAAAAATGGATTTATAGAAAACTGAAAATGTTTTAGTGCGGGACATTTTGATTAAATTGCCGTTAAGGGTTGTGGAAATTATTGTGTGCGTATGTGTGTGTGTTCAATGGGAAAAATAGCCATTGTCATAAAATGTGCCATAAAAATGTGTTGAAGTGAGAAATTTTTACGTATGAAAACTATTTAAAAACTGTGGTATTACTTGGGGAAATTGAACAATATATTTTTAGTGCATTATATACATATGTCTGTTATTTTGGACAAATCAGTGGTGCTACTTGAATGTGTTAAAATTTTTTTTTAAAGTTAGGATTTTAATCCCAATCCCTTGTTAAAAAATGCCAAATTTTCCCCTCCCATTAATTTTTTTTTAATAAAATATTAAAACAACTATTCGGGGATTAAGTCTCAATTTTTTTAAAAATAAAGCAAATAAAAACACCAATCATTTTTAAGTATCAAAACATATTTGAGCCTCAATTTAATAATGATACTGACATTATTTTCCACATATAATCTATTTCGATTGGTTTCAATTGTTTTCTTTGTTAAAAAGTAGAGCAAATAATTTACGCAACAAATTCCGACAAATTAAATAAACAAAAATAGTTTCGATTGTAAACTTTCGAATACATTTACATGAACAATAAAAAAACGACCCGTGAAACTTAGCATAATGGTTGGATGTGTGGGACTTTGGTAGACTCGTAATTTTTTAATATACCTCTTAGGTCATAACAGCTCAACTCGAAAGAGAATTAATTAAAAATACCACTGTAAATGACCTTCGTCCTAATAAGGCAAAAATAAGATAAAGATTTTAATTTAATAAAATGAAATTAAAGAAGTTTCCTAATTGAAGAGTTCGGTCATGTTGGTGGAATTTTCTATCCATGTGGATAATTTTGGCTTGTTAGATGAGAACAGCTTCTCTTCAACATAACTAAGTGAAAATTACGAAAAGGTCAATGGGCATAGAAGATATTAACACATTCAACCAATATTTGATTGATGTAATATATAAATTAACTAATCATTATTTCAAGATTTTGTAAAATAATAAAAAAATTAATATGAAGGGATAAGCTATCCTTATGGCTGAGAAACTCTTGAGTCTATTCTAAGCAAATGAAATATGTTCAAAGAAATGAAATGTACTTTTTGGACCAATTGGGGAAAATAGAAATATTTGATCTAGGCAAAACTGTTTTAAATAGAATCCAAATTTATCGAGAAGAAGGCTCCTCACTCTATATTATAATTTATTAAAAAAGAACAAGCAGTGAGAATCAATATTTTGAAAGAAAAAAATTAATAAGTTAAAGAGGCCGATTTTCAATATGTGATGCATTTCTATGGGTAGACTTGCTTTCAAGGAGTAGAACGCTCTTCACTCGATATTACAATTTATTAAAAAAAATAAGTAGCGAGAATCAATATTTTGAAAGAAAAAAATTAATAAGTTAAAGAGGCCGATTTTCAATATGTGATGCATTTCTATGGGTAGACTGGCTTTCAAGGAGAAGAACGCTCTTCACTCGATATTACAAATTTTATAAAAAAACAAGCAGTGAGACTCATAATTTTGAACAAAAAAATAATAAGTTAAAGAGGCAGATTTTCAATATGTGATGCATTTCTATGGGTAGACTTGCTTTCAAGGAGAAAAACGCACTTCAATCGATATTACAATTTATTAAAAAAAATAATTAGTGAGAATCAATATTTTGAAATAATAATAATAATAATAATAATAATAATAATAATAATAATAATAATAATAATAATAATAATAAAATAATAATAATAAAATAATAATAATAGTAATAATAAAATAATAATAATAATAAAAATAATAAGTTCAAGATGCCGGTTTTCAATATATGATCCATTTCTATGGGTAGACTTGCTTTCGAGGAGTGGATGCAGAAAGTCTGCGTTTTAGTTTTTTTTATATTTTTTTTTTTTTGTATTTTATTCTATGAGGTAGGTTTACGAGCTGTGCTCTATTTTAAACATTTTTAAATATAATTCTTGAGACAACGAAATTTAAATGACTATTTTTATCTGGACAATTCAAAACCAAATTCATTTAAATTTCTACCAAACTCCTATTATGGTCAACATTTTTTATTTGATTCAAAAAATGAATCAAGTATTAGAAAAAAAGAAATTGTTTAGTCATATTTTATTTTTTTTATTTATTTATTTTTTTTTTTTTTTTTGTATTTTATTCTATGAGGTTTAAGAACTATGGTTTGTTTTAAACATTTTTAAATATAATTCTTGAGACAACAAATTTAAAGGACTATTTTTATCTGGATAATTCAAACCCAAATTCATTCTAATTTCTACCAAACTCCTATTATGGTCGACATTTTTATTTGAAGAAATTAATCAAATATTTATAAAAAAGGAGTTTGTTAGTAACTGGAACGAATTTATTTTCGAATAGTCTTACAAAAACAGGCCATAATTAAATTTTAAGTGGCATACATTGAAATTTTTTCCTTAAAATAAATGTATGTGTGTTTAAATTTCCCACTAATAAATTAAAGTTGTTTTAATAAAATAGTAAAACAACCATTATGGGATAATAATAATTGTTCCACAAACATCCCATAAGGGACAAGGGAGACTTCCTATGGGATTAAGCCTGACTATTTTGAAAAGCGAAATAAAAAATGTGAAATTTTTAACGTGGCGTATAGTGACAAAAAGTCCATTTAATTTAAATAATAATTTCGTAAAAAAATTCATATCAACATTCCGATAATAAAATCGAACCTCATTTTATTGAAAAATCGAAACTATTTTCATGGAACAAAAATGTTTGCAAAAAATCTAAATTGACAACCAAGAAAATTACTAAAGTAAATTTATTAAGTCTTAAAAATCGTAAGAATATTAAATGGAAATGATTATTTTTAAAGGCCTAGTAGGGCTATAACGAAAAAAATATCAAGCCAGTAGCATGTGCCTTTGCAAAATCACTCCGGGGAAAAAAGTTTACGCGCCGAAAGCCATTACTAGATGCTGTTTGAATAATATTTTCTTTGTAAAAATTTTGATTTAAATTTTTGGAGCAAAATCTTTTTTGTATAAATATGCTTTTTTTTGTTAAAATAAATAATTAACCCCCTTAGCGCTGTGATTTTTTTGTGAATAAACCCAAAATTGTTTGTGTAAATGATATTTCTGAGACTTTCTTAGAATAACTTTTTAACAAATAACTTTTTTCTTTAAACGTATAGTTTTCCTGAAATCAGGTTTTTTTTATGTCGAAAATATTGAAGGGTAATATAAGTGTATTCCTACATGCAAATCCCATGGTTTTTGTTGAAGAAAATATTCTTACTATATTCACAACAAATCCCTTTACTTTATATGAATGTAACATTTATGATAAATTTTTTTACGCATATTTAATTTTTTTTCAAAGTCAAAAATTACAAAAATTCGATTTGAATTGCTTGCGTTTTAGGGCAATTGCGTGGAAATGCGTGGACCAAATGAAACTTTATAAGCGTGGAATGATAGATAACAGACAATACTATAACAGAATACGAAAAACCACACAAAAATATGCGAAAATACCAGAGTTTTACTTCGATTTTTGCAACCTATTTTTTGGCGTTTAAACGACCAGTGGCTTTAAGTGGGTTAAATAATAATCTTATAAATAATCAACATTCTTATAATAAAGATATCTACGTATGACAAAAAATCATGAATTCCTCTTCCGAAAGAGCTACTATATTTTCGTTAAACAAATATTTTTGCAAAAAACTACAAATGAGAGCCAAGAAAATTGCCAAATTAAATTTATTTATGACCTGTTTAACTATGACGATTCGTATGAATTTGAACTACTACCAAACTGCTGTTCTTTTTTTTAATCAAATAAAAATTGTCATCAATAACAGGAGTTTGGTAGCTACTCGAATAAATTTGAATTCGAATTGTCTTAGCGAAACCAACTATTAGTCTTAAAGCTTCTCTTAAGAAAAACAATGAAAATTTCACATTTTTTTCTGAATTCTTGGTGTCTATAAAGTAATCTAACAATTTTAAAATACATATTCTTATCTGCACTTATGGTATTTGGCACAAAATATATGGTTGCAGCTTAATATAATTATGTGCTCCGCATTTAGGCTCAATACATGAAGGTATGACTCAATACATGTTGCACAGAGTCTATTACTGACTAAAATAACGTTTATTCTATTTAAATATTGAAAACCATTCAGCACAAATGATTTTTTTATATTTTTTAATCACGTTGTGTGTGAGTTTTTTATCGAATCACCTTATATGTAAGATTTTATGTAAACATAAAAAAATCATTTATTCAAAAATATTTAAAAAAATATGTATATAAAAATAGTTCAATGTGGTTTGTGCAAAAGTTTTTTTTTTTATCGAATCACTTTATATGTAAGATTTTATATAATCTTAAATAGAAAGTCATCATATTAGCATATACACTTTGATACGATAAAAAAGTGTCACATCGAAATAAAGGTTTTAGACCGCAAGTATGTTTGGACAAAATCCGTTTCAGTGGGTTTATCCCCGTCTGTCTGGCTGGCTGAAGCGCACGATAACGTTCGGTTTGGTCCAATATTGGGTCATCTTCCTTATTTTGTACAAATATAAATCATGTTCGAAAATACGCAATATCAGACCACTCCTTCCGGTACCTCCTTTCTTCCAGACATAGATCAGTTCGAATATGGTCTACTCCTTCGAAAACCTCCCACAATAAATTTTAACATTTATCGCTACAGTACAGCTTAGAGACGTGTCTTTTTTGCAGCAGTTCGCCCTCGCGGCCTATATTACAATTTTTTTCGCGACAAGTGATTGTGATTCTGATTACAACGCTATAAGTTTTTTCGTGGGCAAGTCCCTCTTCATGACATTATGACCCAAAACCTTAAAAAGGAATGATTCCCAAAATAAGATCCAATTCCAAGATGGACTATGATATATTTGTTGTTTTTTTTAGGGCTTCCGCCTTACTTTGTGATATATATGACCCAGAATTAAACAGATAAGTCGGGCCACTCCACAAACATCTAAAATTTTACGTTGCAAATTTCCAAAATTTCTTCTCTCACATACGAGACCGGAAAGAACTCGGTCGGGACCAACTCGGTAGTTCCAACAAGTTTTCAATGGAAAGAGGATAGAAGTGGGCATTGCCTTGAAGAGGGCTGCATGCTTGAACATTTTAAATTAAAATATATTTTTCATAATATACATACGTACATTAGGGCGAACCAAAAACAAATTGTTCTTTTTGAAAGGCATATTTCATTTTAAAATGCTGTAACGATTTTCAGGCCTTCGAATAAGCACTCTACGTACACATTTTCCAAAAAAGACAAGATTCACCAGACACTACGAGGACAGTTCGGAAACTTCTTAGCCTAGCACAAAAAGCGCAGTATAAACAGAAAAAAGTTAAGTGTTTTGGAAACTTCCATCTCTGTTATGAACACATGTTAAATTTTGTTTCGATCTAGCAACTCCTTCATATAGAATCAGGTGTTCAAAAAAGACGCGTCCGCAATTTTTTTACAATGGAAAAATTAGAAATGCCTGCTGTCATTAAATATTTACATAAAAAAGGTTTATCGGGACAAGAAATTCATAATGATATGGTGAATGTGTTAGGTGAAAGTGCTCCTTCGTATGCAACAGTAAAAAATTGGGTTGCTGAATTTAAACGTGGTCGTACAAGCACTGAAGATGAACCACGTAGTGGACGTCCAAAAACAGCAACAACAACAACAGAAATTGAAGCCAAAGTGCATGATATGGTATTAAATGATCGACGAATAAAAGTGCGTGAAATTGCTAATATCATGGGCATCTCAAATGATCGAGTCCATTTAATTTTGCATGAAGAACTACAGATGAAAAAGCTTTCTGCAAGATGGTTGCGCATTTGTTAACAGTCGATCGAAAACGCATAAGAATGAACATTTCTCATTGGATCGTCTTAAGCGAAATAAAATGGATTTTAAGCGTCGTTTCATAACTGTTGATGAGACATGGATCCACCACTATACTCCAGAGACAAAAGAACAATCCAAACAATGGACTGAAGCTGGAGAGTGTGCCCCAAAGAAGGCAAAAACAATGCAATCGGCTGGTAAGCTTATGGCAACGGTTTTTTGGGACTTCAAAGGTATTTTATTGATTGACTATCTGCAAAAGGGTAAAACAATAAATTCAGAGTACTATTGCAACCTTTTGGATCAATTAAATGTACAAATTCGAGAAAAACGTCCTGGCTTACAACAGAAAAAAATAATTTTTCATCAAGACAACGCACCAGCGCACAAGAGTGTTTTAACAATGGCTAAAATCAACGAATTAAAGTACGAGTTGCTTGACCACCCACCTTATTCTCCTGATTTAGCTCCCAGTGACTTTTACTTGTTCCCAAATCTAAAAAAAACCTTGCTGGCAAGGGTTCAAATGAAGATGCAATTACAGTTGTAAACCACTATTTTGAAGACCTTGAGGAAAACTATTTTAATCAAGGGATAGAATTGCTAGAAAAGCGTTGGACTAAGTGTATTGAAGTTTCAGGAGATTATATTGAAAAATAAAAATATTTTTGAAAAACTAACTATTCTCTTTCATTGATAGGCTAAGAAGTTTCCGAACCGCCCTCGTATGGTTAGATGGAGTATGCAGTTCCTTTATTATTTGTGCATTAATCTTGGAAAGACAGCATTCATTAGACAAATTAAAAGCCTATTTTCGGCAAAACGTTTTTAAGTTATTTCACTTTTTGGATAAATGAGCAAAATGTCCAAAACATTACTTTTGGCAACGTATTGACATTCGTCGATATAAGCCCATCGCAGTAAATATTTCCGGAAAAATCTCGTTACGTCAATTTTATGAAAGGTGTTTGGGAATTAAATATATATTTTTTTATAATATATTTTTAAAAGGATATTTGTTGTTATTATAAATTAAAGGCACATATATAGAAATTGTTTATATTTCGTATATCTAACAAACTTCTAATTGAAAAGTTGAAAATTGTCAACTGTAAATTTAAATAAATAATGCATTATTGTAATATCCAAGCTAAAATATTTCACCAATAATAGCTTCGCGCAAAAAAAAACTATTAAGGGGATTTTTGTAAAATGTCACACAAAAAAATTCTTTAAAAAACGGTGATATTTGTTTTAGAAATTCCGCTTTGCCTTAATTCAGGTAACAAATAAAATTTCCCATTAGAAAATTGTATTACCTGAATTTTGGGCAAAACAAAAATCCAATTGGATAGAAATGATTTTTTATATCATTTTTTATAATAACATATTTCCACATCTGCTTTAAAATGTCCAATTTAGGGGTTACTTTTTTGTAGGAATGGGAAAATGGAAATATGTCAGTAGGAAACCCAATAAAGGAAAACTGAAATGATGGTAGTATCTACCAGAAATTAAACATTTTACTGTAAATAAATGTGCACGTGTGTATCGGGATAATTATTTCAGCCAATAAAACACAAAATCTAGCTTGTCATTTCAAATGACATAATTATAAATATTTCATCCACCACATTTAAATCGCGGGCTAAAGGGTAAAATAAGAACGGATGTTTTATAAAATACCTAAAATCTCTTCATTCAACCAATGAAAAATAACTAGACCATAACTATCTTCTAAACGACTTCCCTTCAATCTAAACATAAATCCAATTTTCAAACTATTTAGCTTCAAATACACATTTTGTATTAATGGATATGCGACAACTTGAGCGTTAAATTGTTTTAATCTGATAGGACTTACAAAGAATGATTAAACACCTGCTAATGACCACCAAAAAATATGACAATTTTCATCTGCATCGAAAGTCTAAATATTTAAATATAATTGAGGGAAATATTGTTGTTGAACAATGTAACAGTCTACACGTTTAATTTGATTATCCAAATATACCCTCTCTCAAGTAGTGTTAACTATACATATATTAGAAATTTTCCCAGCACAAGCATCTAAAACACAAACAATTGAATACATAAGTAAAAAATATTTAGTGGAATATTTCGATTGAAACTATTCTAAAATTAATTACAAAATATATATTCTCAATTACATGGGCTCCACTGTATGTGTCTCAACAAGGCGTTCATTTTACAAAAGATTTTCACATATCAATCTATTGACTTTTCACCTTGTTAAAAATATCCTAATTTCACTAGTTACACTTTTAGCATCCACCATTCACATCCTGTCTTCCTTAAAACATTTGTGCACATTTTTCTCTAATTTTTATTTTGTTTATCAATCATCCATCAGTTCCGTTACAAAATAAACAAAAAAATGTACCTAAAATATAATTACCAATACAAACCGCACACACGAACACCCAAAAAAACACAACAATTTTGAAAAAAAAAAAACCAAATCAATTTCTCTAATTTCTTACAACATGTTTCATCGATCACTTCTGCCGCTCCTCCTCCATCTTTTCCTCTTCAAAACCAAACTAGTTTGGTCTAGAATTTATTTTTAAACATTTATTTGTTTATGTTTTGCATTGTTGTGTTTCAATTGCTCTCAATGTTTTTGTTTTTCTATTTTAATGTAGCAGATGTTTTACAAAGAAAATCGATAAATAAAATAAGAAGAAAACTAGAAATCTTGAAAGTAGAAGAGGAATCAATAAACAAAACAATTGAATTAGAAAATTTTAGAAATCCAAAAAATTTTATTAAGAAACTGTAGAAACTGTGGTGCTTCACGCATACACATAGATAAATAAATATGTATTTAGATGTAAATTAAAAAAGATTTCTCCATTGTTGTAACATTTTTACAAAAATTTAATTGGGAAATGTTTGAGCATTTGAGTCAGGGGAAATAAAAAAACATTTTTAGAGATGTGTATTACTAAACATACAGTTTGACAACTCAAGAATTGCAAAAACCAAAATTGTAAAAAAATGCATATTAATTGTTTACTTAAAGCAACAAATTATGTAAAAACTATACATTTTTCTTGCAAATCTCTTGCTAATTTATATATAGCTCACATATATATTTTCACCCGATTTCTTAGTAATTGCGATGGCAGTCATGAAGGACATAATACCAGTAATCATAGTGATCATTTATTTGGGTATATCATTTTCGGACTCAGAAGTCCATATCCTTGGTCAACTGAGTTTAGGTGAATGGCCACAACGTACACAGCTATGATCTAAGGATGATATAAGAACACTGTGGCTCTATGGCGTCTTTGGAAGACACAGAAGCTTCAACCAAATACTCCAGAAGATAGATAAAGGCGCCAGCCCTATAGTGGTGACAAGCTTTAATTCATCCAAATTCAAATGCAAAGGTCATGCCTTTGATAGTGGCCAATGCATTTCATAAATACGAGTATGTGAACACTTGTGGTCAAGTATCAGCAACAGTGAATTTATTTTTTCCATTTATGGAATCAACACCGTCTAATTAAATTCATAATCCTTCATTATACCCTCAGTCTTTAGGCTAACCAGAGTTTATACACTAGGGTTATGACTTTAAGAATTTTTCTTTTCTCAAAAATTATTTCCTGTAGCGGGAATGAATGAAATTTTGCCTATTAATACTGAAATAACGTTTATTCTATTTAGTTATGAAAACAGTTCACGCACAAAAAAAAATTGAAAAACTTATTATTATTTTTTTTGTTTTTGAAAAATGCACTAAGAAATAAAAAAAAAATCTCAAAAAATGATTTCCTGTTGCACAAATGAATGACCTTTTCCCTATTATTGACTATAATAACTTTTATTCCATTTAAATTTTAAAAAAGATCCCACACAAACCACTTTTAATTGATATGATATATGAAATAAAATTACATCTATATATATATATAAAAAGGATGATGTTAGTTACTACGCTTATAACTCAAGAACGGCTGAACAGGTTTTGACAATTCGCACCAATTCGGAATGGTGTCATGGCAGAAAAGGATAAAAACTAAAAAAATCGCGAAAAATTTGCAAAAATATTTTTTCAAGAAATTCTATTTTTTCACAAATTTCTATTGAACTTCGCGTTTGGAGGTAAATACTTACGAGTATTATACGTTAATTAGTTTCTGATATGTATTTGACTATGTTATTTACGTCGAAATTACATATAGGGTGACCAAGTAATCGACAACAGTCAGGCGTTAGTATGACAAGACTTTAAGCAGCAGAAACACACAAAGAACGGCAACTAATGGAATAACACTGCTAACAAGGATCAATGTACCACGTACTGGATTTTACAGTCTCAGCCAAAATTCAATTACCGCATTTTCCGTGTTACCAGAGCCATTGCGTCTAATTCCGAATTTGCAATGCAAGTAGAATTCTGGAGATCACGTTAAACAGAGAAGTCAAAAAAAAGGTAAACGAAGGTGGTTACCTGATAACGATCGGATCCCTCTACTCAAAATGGGTTAATTGATTCAAACGCAAATTTAAATAAGCACTATATTCAGCATTAAATTCAAATTCCTACGATCGCATTCCTTCCATCGTATTCAATTGCTTAAGTGAAATATCATGTTCAGTGGTTAAAACAAGAATTGCTGAAAACCATCGATTATGAAATGAATAGGGGCGTAATGATATTATTTTGCTTCAACTGTGCTACCAACTGTTTTTATTTACATCGCAAAACGTGTTATTTGCTTAAAAAATACAACTTAGTCCCGATTTACAGTTGTGTTCTGTACCTAACAAACTGCGAGACGAAGTTCGCCAGGTCCCCTAGTTTGATATAAAATGATACATACATATATATGTAATAATATGATGAAACATCTAGTGAGAAAAAAAGGTTATGCCACTTTGGCTCCAAAGCTTGTTTTCAGTTATATATCTGCCTATAGTGACTTTAAAAGTTTGTCAAAAAAGTAAATATAGAAATTTTTTTAAATGAATCACCTTTATATCATGATTTTATCTAATCTTAGGTAAAAACTCATCAAAATATGATACAGAGATACGATGTTGTAAAAAAGTTATAATCCTATTATACACTTTGTCACGATACAAAATGTCCTCATTGAAATGATGATTTTAGAACCCAAGTATGTTTGAACGAAATTAGTTTCAGATAATTTGGAGTCGATTTAGTCATGTTCGTCTCTCTGTCTGGCTGGTGCGCACGATAACTCTTGAACAAATGAGCTTATTTTATCAATGTTAAATCACGTTTGAAGTTCGAGAACATCGACCACAAAAGTTTAAACATTTTTCTTAAGTTAACTGATTTGGTCCAAACTTTCCACATCGTCATATTTCTTCTAGACTATATTAGGTTCAAATTTGGAATATATTGGCAAAAATACATTTAAAAGACGTGTCTCTGATCGTTTTGGTTTTTTTGTAGTAGGTTAAACTAGCAACTCCTATTACGACGGTACATTTTTTTGGAGCCAAGCCCATACTTCCTGAGATAAAGACAAACAAGCAGGGAAGCACCAAATATTTCCGATGAGCGCCATAACATACGTATTGGGTTTTTGATTTGGTTGAAAATTCTCCATTCTTTAAATATATTTTCAAGTAGGTACATAATGGACCACAGCTTCTGGTACTAAAAGTTCAAAATGTTCGCTTAACTGCATCTCAAGGGCTGTTCGAGAATTGTTTTGACATCATTGTCAAATGTAGCCCTTGTGATGCTGTTTACAGCGATTTAATATTATTCGTGGGTCATGCTTCCTAATGATCCAAAAGCTCTGGAAAATCCTACGGCGACCAAATAAAATGGCTTGTTGTCATGATAACTATTGAAAGGTGTCACTGACGTTGATCAAAACTCGAAGTAATATTTCTCTCAAACTTAAGTAAAGTCCAAAGATTGACTATGTCCTTCCGATACCGCCCTCCCATAAGGTGAAAATGTTCAAATGAATGCAGTTTAAGCATTGGTCGAGGATTGTTTCGAAATTTTTATCGAAGGTAGTCCTTGTGATTCTGATTACGAAGATGTAATTTTTCTTCTATCGAAACGACTGATATAGATCTCAAAATTTCTCCCTTCCTTCCGTACCTCCTTCGCAAAATTCCGAAATGTTTGTTTAATTGCAGTTTAAGGGCTGTTCGAGGCCCGTTTTTTTTTAATTTTACAGCGATAAAATATTATTCGAGGCAAGTGTAATAGCCCTTTAAAATGTCCTACGGTGCTCAACTGGTTGGCACAATAATTGACGAAGAGATCAAAATCCAAAACGGACAACGTCGGCCCATTTTTTCAGGTACCTCCTACGCAAAGGCTCGACAATTTTGCGTTTTAATACAGTTTCCGGCTCCTTCTAGGTATTCAAATGTCAAAAATGTCCTAAAATTTAGGGTCACTCCTTCATAGACCTCCCTCACTGAAGTTTATAGTAGGCTTTGTGATTTGATTTAAAGTTTTAATGGGAGCAATGTTACCCCTGAGTATTTCAGCCATAAAAAACTTCTCTACAAATGGTGTCGCAAGACACGGCGTTCGGACTTGGTGATAAAAAGTAGACCCCTTATTATTGAAGTAATAAGAATCGGCGTAAACTTGCTATTTCTCCTTTAAATTGGGGTTTCGGGCCAACCACTCCTGTCAATGATTTTTATCCAGTCATAGGCCAGTCGGCAAATCGTATTTTTTAATATATATTTTCAAAAAAAATCCCAATATATATCCCTCATTTTTTTCCTCAAAATCATATTTACATTCTATTGTTTGATATCTTCTTCTTTTTCGTTATCTTCATCTCTTTTCATCTTCCTCTTCAAACAAAAGTTAAGAACTGATATTAATTGCTTTACAATAAAATTCTTAATATTCTACATTTTTGTGGTTTCTTGAAGAGGAAAGAGAAAATTGAACAATGGAAAAAATGTTTTAAAACCACATCAAAAGAAATACTTTTAGGCTATTCTTTGAAGCTTGGCCACAAACGCATAGGCAACTAACTGTAATAAATGTATGGAATATTTAAATCTTAAATGAAATTTTCCCCTAAAACACTTATTAAATTGTGTAGAAGATTTCATTATGTTTAAACATCATGTTTAAACATCTTTAATAAGCTAAAATTTCTCTTTAATATGGCACATACTTACCCCTAAATCTTAAATAGTTTTCTTTAATGTTTCCCATTTTCCCTTGTTTTGCAAAAATCCACCCCCGAAGTGAAACAAAAATTCTGCAAACAACACCCCTACGCATAAACCAGTTTATTTTCCTTTCTTTATACAGCTGCTGTTCCTTCTCTTCAGCTAACGCATAAAAATAACCCCCATCCTAAAAGCATGCTTTGCATTTCTAATATTATGACATTAAGCAATGAAATTAATTACACATTGCAGCAACAGCAACAACAGCAGCCATTGATGGGGGATGGGGGGATGACTAACAATTTTATTTTATAAAACACAAGAAAGCAAATTTATTTTTTAATTAAACTCTAATCGCATTTAGCTGGGGTTGAGCAGCAGAAAACCTTGAGTTATATTTTATTAAAAACGAAAAAAAAAACAAGTAAAGAAAAAAGTTGTGGATATTTTTTAAACGATTTTCTTTTAAACTTCAACACTGCCACACTGATTGAAGGTAATAAGTTACTTGACCCAAAACTCTTTGTAATTATAAAGAAAAAAATATATAAAAGCCAAGAAGTTATAGAAAGAATATGAAAAAAACACCTTTTCCCTTTAGATTTCAAAATCCTATCTAAAGGGGAAAGGGTTGCATGTAAACAAAAGAGAAAAAACACACTTTATGGCTGTGTTTTTAAAAACAATCTTGGAGTAGGTTTTGTGTGTTATTTAGAAGAGCCGGGGTTAAGGATTACTACCCTTTGTAATTCATGTTTTTTTTTCTTTGTAATTAAAATTTAAATAAAACATTATTTGACTTATAACCACAGAAACTGTGTGTGTGTTGTGTGTCTTCTTAGGGAACAGGAATTCTAAAGTCATGGGGGTTTAAAATTAATTTCTTTATACGTTTTTATTACTTTATTTAACTTTCGCAAAGCTTTAATGCAAAGCCCAACATTTTTATTTAATTTTAAAGCAAAGAAAAACTAAAGAAAGCCCTCAACCCTTCGCTTACGGAATAATGTGTAAAACTAAAGGTTTTTTTGCAAGAAAATTTATTGCCTTATACATATATTTTTTAAAGGAATTATATTTGACTTTCACACACATGGTTACTGTATGACCTTTACCCTTCATATTCCTTCAGATTTAGTCGTATATGGCTTGTAATGTTGTTGTTTTTTTTTTTCGTTTCATTCTTTCTTATCAGTGGCAGTAGGTTTTATGACCGTAATAAAGACATGTATTTAAGGCCTTCCCTCTCAAATGAGACTTTATTTAAAAATAAAAAATTTACATAAATTTTCTTGCTTGAGATTATTACAAAGTTAAATACGCACGCAGGTGGCACAGTGTTAAGAAATGGAAGAAAATTTCAAAGAGAAAAAAATGTATATGCAAGGAAATATAAACCCATTTATTCAGAAATGTTCATCCACTACATCTCTGAAATTACACAGACCAGAGGCTCAGTTGTGTTTATATGAAAATGTGAAATGACGTCATATAAAAAATATTATATTTTTCATTTCAAATTTTCATTGAAAAAGAATCCAGTCCCTGCAAAGATTCTTTATGGATAATCTTTTAAAAATCCACGTTTAGTGGCTCGAATAATTCCTCCAAAAAATCTTTTAAAAATCCACGTTTAGTGGCTCGAATAATTCCTCCAAAAAATCTTTTAAAAATCCACGTTTAGTGGCTCAAATAATTCCTCCAAAAAATCTTTTAAAAATCCACGTTTAGTGGCTCGAATAATTCCTCCAAAAAATCTTTTAATAATCCACGTTTAGTGGCTCGAATAATTCCTCCAAAAAAAGCTTTTAAAAATCCACGTTTAGTGGCTCGAATTATTCCTCCAAAAAATCTTTTAAAAATCCACGTTTAGTGGCTCGAATAATTCCTCCAAAAAAATATTTTAAAAATCCACATTTAGTGGCTCGAATAATTCCTCCAAAAAATCTTTTTAAAAATCCACGTTTAGTGGCTCGAATAATTCCTCCAAAAAATCTTTTAAAAATCCACGTATAGTGGCTCGAATAATTCCTCCAAAAATTTTTTTTAAAAATCCAAGTTTAGTGGCTCGAATAATTCCTCCAAAAAATCTTTTAAAAATCCACGTTTAGTGGCTCGAATAATTCCTCCAAAAAATCTTTTAAAAATCCACGTTTAGTGGCTCGAATAATTCCTGCAAAAAATCTTTTAAAAATCCACGTTTAGTGGCTCGAATAATTCCTCAAAAAATCTTTTAAAAATCTACGTTTAGTGGCTCGAAAAATTCCTCAAAAAATTCTTTTAAAAATCCACATTTAGTGGTTCGAATAATTCCTCAAAAGGATCTTATAAAAATCCACGTTTAGTGGCTCGAATAATTCCTCAAAAAATTATTTTAAAAATTCACATTTAGTGGCTCGTATAATTCCTCCAAAAAATCTTTTAAAAATCCACGTTTAGTGGCTCGAATAATTCCTCCAAAAAATCTTTTAAAAATCCACGTTTAGTGGCTCGAATAATTCCTCCAAAAAATCTTTTAAAAATCCACGTTTAGTGGCTCGAATAATTCCTCCAAAAAATCTTTTAAAAATCCACGTTTAGTGGCTCGAATAATTCCTCCAAAAAATCTTTTAAAAATCCACGTTTAGTGGCTCGAATAATTCCTCCAAAAAATCTTTTAAAAATCCACGTTTAGTGGCTCGAATAATTCCTCCAAAAAATCTTTTAAAAATCCACGTTTAGTGGCTCGAATAATTCCTCCAAAAAATCTTTTAAAAATCCACGTTTAGTGGCTCGAATAATTCCTCCAAAAAATCTTTTAAAAATCCACGTTTAGTGGCTCGAATAATTCCTCCAAAAAATCTTTTAAAAATCCACGTTTAGTGGCTCACAAAAAAATCTTTTAAAAATCCACGTTTAGTGGCTCGAATAATTCCTCAAAAAAATCTTTTAAAAATCCACGTTTAGTGGCTCGAATAATTCCTCAAAAAAATCTTTTAAAAATCCACGTTTAGTGGCTCACAAAAAAAAATCTTTTAAAAATCCACGTTTAGTGGCTCGAATAATTCCTCAAAAAAACCTTTTAAAAATCCACGTTTAGTGGCTCGAATAATTCCTCTAAAAAATCTTTTAAAAATCCACGTTTAGTGGCTCGAATAATTCCTCAAAAAAATCTTTTAAAAATCCACGTTTAGTGGCTCGAATAATTCCTCAAAAAAATCTTTTAAAAATCCACGTTTAGTGGCTCGAATAATTCCTCAAAAAAATCTTTTAAAAATCCACGTTTATTGGCTCGAATAATTCCTCAAAAAAATCTTTTCAAAATCCACGTTAAGTTGCTCGAATAAATCCTCAAAAAAATCTTTCAAGAATCCACTTTTAGTGGCTCAAAAAATTCCATAAGAAATCTTTTAAAAATCCACGTTTAGTGGCTCGAATAATTCCTCCAAAAAATCTTTTAAAAATTATTTTAAAAATCCACGTTTAGTGGCTCGAATAATTCCTCCAAAAAATCTTTTAAAAATTATTTTAAAAATCCACGTTTAGTGGCTCGAATAATTCCTCCAAAAAATCTTTTAAAAATTATTTTAAAAATCCACGTTTAGTGGCTCGAATAATTCCTCCAAAAAATCTTTTAAAAATTATTTTAAAAATCCACGTTTAGTGGCTCGAATAATTCCTCCAAAAAATCTTTTAAAAATTATTTTAAAAATCCACGTTTAGTGGCTCGAATAATTCCTCCAAAAAATCTTTTAAAAATTATTTTAAAAATCCACGTTTAGTGGCTAGAATAATTCCTCCAAAAAATTTTTTAAAAATCCACGTTTGTGGCTCGAATAATTGCTCAAAAAAATCTTTTAAAAATCCACGTTTAGTGGCTCGAATAATTCCTCAAAAAAATCGTTTAAAAATCCACGTTCATAGTTTCTAATAATTCGCGAAAAAAAATCTTTTAAAAATCCACGTTTTGTGGCTCTGATAATTTGTCAAAAAATTATTTGTAACAACAATTTATTGGACAATCACATTTCTTCAATCTAAACACTGTATGGGAATCAGATGATCCATAGAGATGTGTCTAAGTATGAAGAAGCTGCAAGAAAAAAAAAACACAAAAACCATCCATAAAGTATGCAATTAAATTTTCACTTAAACGATTATCACATAAATCCCTTACAGTTTTTACTTAGTCATAAACACATGTACACCCGGAAAACACACACACATCCATACCCTAACATACGTATGTGTACACATGTGTTTCCAACTCATTCGCATATTCACACATTTGCAAAAGTAAAAGCAACATGTAGATTTAAGCAAAAAAAAAGAGGAAGTAGAGAAACAAAAAACAACAACAATAGGACTTATAAACATACTTAGATGATGGTGGCAGAGGAGGGAAACACACACACTTACACAATACATGTATGCATTTTAATACGTTTTCACATGGCCCATACATGTGTTTGCATTTAAATTAAAAAACACATTTTTCTTTTTACATAAGCAAACATGGCAAAAGTACACTGGTGTTTCATGCACACATACGAGTAGTACGTATAAATATATACGTATGTAAAATGTATGTTTGTACATTTTTATGAAGACTTACATTTGTGCAAGCATTTCCTTATAAAGTTTATATAAACTTGCCTGTTGATGATGACGTCGACATTGTTGCTACTCTGGGGGGTTGTGTAGGGGGGCCGTGTCCATAAAATCGTTTCTCCCTTACTTGCGATTTTGCTGGACATCATTGACGACAACGACGACCGGTGGTTATGGTTTACCTCCTCTAGCCTTATCATTTATTACACACATCATGTTTGTCTTGGGGAAACAATAAGGACCTGTTCCCTTGCTCTGTGTGTTTGCAATTGCACTGTTTCTGTTTGAGGTTGAAAACCACCTTCATGCCTTTGTTTCCTCCTTTGTATGAAGGTGAGTGTATGTGTTTGTGTCTGTTTATGACGACGACCATTAAAGGTAACATCGAAAAAGTGGTTGCGGTCTTAGGCTTCTGCATTTACTGCTCGCTCTCTCGTACTGGCCATGGCCAAACAAAAGGTTTCCAGGACTTCATATCTATCATATGCAATGTATTTGCTTTATGTTAATTGCCATTGAATACGTTTTCATTAAAATGCCAGCCAGCTAGCCAACCAAACCTACAATACGTTTAGCTTTAACGAAGCCACGGAGAGAGAGAGACAATAAAGAGATATATAGATTTTTGCGGGTTAAGAAAGGTTAAAAGGAACGAGGGCTGGTGGCAAAGGAAATTAAGATGGAATAAGATTCTTAAATAATCCAAGTTGAGGGGCTCAGATGGTCCTAAAAACAATCGCCTGCAAATATTCGTTAAAAATCCATCTTTTGCAGAAACCTCACTTAGGGCCTCAGGTAGTTCTCCAACATATTTTTAGTGCTTCTGTTAATCCTCTGAGTTTAGTGACCCTGATAGTTTTCAAAAATAATTTTAAAAAGTTACCATTTACGGTGAGTGATTCTGATCTGCCCCCATAATATTTACAAAAATCCACTTTTGGTGCCTCTGATCTGCTCTCAAAATAGTTTTAAGAAATCCACTTTTGGTGCATCTGATCTGCCCTCAAAAAGATTTTTTAAAAAATCCACGTTTAAAATATTCTTTAAAAAATCCACGGGCCCTAAAAATATTCTTAAAAAAATCCACGGGCCCTAAAAATATTCTTTCAAAAATCCACTAGCCCTAAAAATAATCTTTAAAATATACACGGACCCTAAAAATATTCTTTAAAAAATCCACGGGCCCTAAAAATATTCTTTAAAAAATCCATGGGAACTAAAAATATTCTTTTAAAAATTCACGAGCCCTAAAAATATGCTTTAAAATCCACTGGCCCTAAAAATATTCTTTAAAAAATCCACGGGCCCTAAAAATATTCCATAACAAATCCACGGTTCCTAAAAATATTCCATAAAAAATCCACGGTTCCTAAAAATATTCCTTAAAAATCCATGGGCCCTAAAAAATGCTTTAAAAAATACACGGGCCCTAAAAATATTCTTTAAAAGATACACGGGCCCTAAAAACATTCTTTAAAAAGTCCACGGGCCCTAAAAATATTCTTTAAAAAATCCACGGGCCCAAAAAATATTCTTTAAAAAATCCACGGGCCCTAAAAATATTCTTTAAAAAATCCACGGGCCCTAAAAATATTCTTAAAAAATATTATTTAAAAATACAGGGCCCTACAATATTCTTTAAAAAATCCACAGGCTCTACAAATATTCCCTAAAAACATCCACGGTTCCTAAAGATAATCTTTAAAAATCTACGGGCCCTGAAAATATTCTTTAAAAAATTCGCGGGCCCTAAAAATATTCTTTAAAAAATTAAGGGGTCCTACAAATATGTTTTTTAAAAATTTCACCAGCCCTGAAAATATTATTTAAAAAATCCACGGGCCCCACAATTATTATTTAAAAAATCCACGGGCCCCACAATTATTATTTAAAATCCACGGTCCCTAAAAATATTCTTTAAAAAATCCACGGGCCCTAAAAATACTTAAAAAAATATAGGGCCCTACAATATTCTTTAAAAATCCACGGTCACTAAAAATATTCTTTAAAAAATCCACGGTCACTAAAAATATTCTTTACAAAATCCAGGGCGATAAATTTATTTTTAAAACAATCCACGGGCCCTACAAATATTCGTTAAAAAATACAAGGGCCCTAACAATTATCTTTAAAAATTTAGGGGCCTAAAAATATTCTTTAAAAAATCCACGTGCATAAAAAATATTCTTTAAAAAATCCAAGGGCCCTAAAAATATTCTTTTAAAAATCCACGGGCCACAAAAATATTCTTTAAAAAATCCACGGGCCCTAAAAATATTCTTTAAAACATCCACGGGCCCTAAAAATATTCTTTAAAAACCCACGGGCCACAAAAATATTCTTTAAAAAATCAACGGGCCCTAAAAAATATTCTTTAAAAAATTCACGGGCCCTAAAATTATTATTTAAAAAATCCACGGGCCCTAAAAATATTCTATAAAAAATCCACGGGCTCTAAAAATGTTCCCTAAAAAATCCACAGTTCCTAAAAATAATCTTTAAAAAATCTACGGGCCCTAAAAGTATTCTTTAGAAAATCCACGGACCCTAAAAATATTATTTAAAAAATACATGGGTCCTAAAAATATTCTTTAAAAATACACGTGCCCTAAAAATATTTGTTAAAAAATCCAGGGCGCTAAATTTATTTTTAAAAAAATCCTAAAATTATCCTTAAAAAAATCTACGGGCCTAAAATATATTCTTTAAAAATATAGGGGACTAAAAATATTATTTAAAAAATCCCCGAACCCTAAAAATATTCTTTAAAAAAATCCACGGGACCCAAAAATATTATTAAACAATTCACGGGCGTAAAAAAAATCAAAAAATCAAATTCAAAAATCCTGGGGCCTAAAAATATTTTTTTAAAAAATCCAGGGGCCTAAAAAATATTTTTTCAAAAAACCTGGGGCCTAAAAATACTTTTTTTAAAAAATCCAGGGCCTAAAAAATTCTTGAATATTCCCTGTTATTCCCTAAAAAAAACTTTACCAAAACTTCCCCAACTGCCACCCTGTAATTACTCATTTATGCCATGTCTCCCTCTAAGCCATGCCACCGCAACAAATAAATCTCTATTCCTTAACCTATAGAAATTATTCAGACAGCCTCCCACACCATCTATGCCACATCACCGCAACCAACTTCAAACACACATTACCACAAAAACCACTAAAGCTATCTTATACAATTGCCTTAGCAATACTTCAAACTACAGGATAGCTACCACCACAAAATACCATCCTACCTATTTGCCTAACAACCTTACAAAGGCAACTTACTTGCAGACACCTAAAAGTATGCTTTAGCAACAGACACACACGCCTAGGTTTATGGCTGCATTTATTATAGTTTACTATACAAATTAAGCTTAAGAAATCATGTACATACTCACGCACACACACACGAATAATGTACAGCTTCATGAGAGTCCAAAAATCATTTACGTCCTTTATCCTTAATTTGAGAGGAATATTTGGTCCACTAGCCAACCACAAACACAGACATTCTTTGGCAATTCTATTGAATATAGTTATGTATAAATCTAAGTATCTGTGGAAGCTTTTGTTTTGGCTATATGTATGTCGGATTGTCTGTTACTCTAGCGCTGTCCTTGCTTTATCCTTGCCAAACATTAACGAGAAAACGTTTACTTTGTCGATATGTTTTGGCGTTGGCATTTTTCATTATTACAATAATAAAGACCTTTCTTGTGAAAGCCGGCTTAATAATATTGCCCAGATTTTTCTGGCCAAGGAAGACAATAACAACAACAGCAAAACCAACATAAAATAGAATGTCAGTTTAAGTAAAAATGTTTTTAGATATAAATCCCTAAGATTTCTCAGCAAAGCCATGGAGGAAGAGGAAACAACACAGTCTCAACATGCAAACAAAGTAAACAATGGCCCCAAAAAGTAAATGAATATAATTCAGGCAAAACAAGCGTAGGGAAATTTTGTAAGACAGATGTTTGAAGAATCAACAGCATCATCATGAACATCATCATCCCCCTGTCCATCACCAATCTGTGTTGATGGCCATGATAATGAAGAGATTTCCATTCCTTACCAAACAAACACTCAAAAATACCATAAAACGTGCCTTTCCATACTTATGAAGTTTAATAATTTTTTAATTGATACATTTTTACTCTGGAACAGAACGAAAAAAAAATTGGAATGTAAATATTTTCATAGTACAAAGCAAACAAACAAAAAATACTGTTGCATACTTTTTGGGGAAGAATTTTTCGTTTTAATTTTTTAAAAGCTGCCTAAAAGTAAATACATTTTATCGTTGGATTTATTTATATATGTGAGTGAAAACAACAGCAAAAACAACAATACAAATCCTAAAAATATGCAATATTTACCAAAACATTATTAAGAACTGTTGAAAAAATATGTTATATATTTTTTCCTCCCTCCTAGAATTGAATATTAACGTAAATATTTGGGAATAAAAAATATACGTATATGGTGAAATATTTTAATATTGTATAAATAATAACTAAGCCGTAAAGTATGCAACAGAATTTTATTTTTTGGTAAAAATTGTAATTCAAAATAAATATTCAATTTCAAATAAATATGTGAAATTTAAGCTTTTTTTGCCGTAAGAGAAAATTTGGAGGGAGAATGAGTATCAAAATTCAACGAGGTTTGGAAAAAATGGCAAAGCTTGTGGTTTTTCGCACGTGCAAAGCTACAGAAAATTTAAAATTCTTTTTAAGAAATTAAAAATAGCTCGAATCACGATAACTTTTATAAAATCTTATGGAGGTATAGCAATTCCGAGCAACTTAGCGAAAATCATAATCTCTTGAAACCACAGGTAGATGCTGCCATAGATGACATCATTTCACAGAATGCTGGCACTGTTGCTTAAGTTGTCACCCTGTTATTTAAAGAAGTCTGTGATATTGACCTGTATTTCAAATAATCGTCTCTCATCTCGATAGAGACGCGACATCTATTGTAAGGAAAGTAATAGCAATAAAATTAGCAGGGTTACTTACCACCGATCAAGAAATGCGTTGGTACCAGATAAATACAGGTGGCACTATTATGCTGGGTTGTACCAAAAATTGATTAACTCTTTATTTCAAAAATCCACGGCCCTAAAAATATTCTTTAAAAATCCACGGACCTAAAAATATTCTTTAAAAATCCGCGGGCCGAAAAAATATTCTCAAAAAATCCACTGGCTTAAAAAATATTCTTTAAAAATCCATGGGTCAAAAAAATATCCTTTAAATTCCAAGGACCTAAACAATATTCTTTAAAAATCCACGGGCTACAAAAACTATTCTTAAAAAATCCACGGGCCACAAAAACTATTCTTTAAAAATCAACGGGCCACAAAAACTATTCTTTAAAAATCCACGGGCCTTAAACAATATTTTTTACCGTGGATTTGTAAAGAAAAATTGTTGAAGGCCCGTATGCCATCCAAACAAATTTTCAATGAAAAGTATTGGGCCTTAAACATGTTCTAAAAATTTTTTTGGAACTCGAAGGGCCTTAAATAAACATCCTAAAAATATTCTTTCAAAAATCCGCGGGCATACAAAAATATTTCTTAAAACTTCATGGGCCTAAAAATATTCTTTAAAGTACATAGTATCCTCGTATCTTAGTATCTTAAAACTTAGCTCAGTAGATTCCTTTCAAAAGTAATAGTGGGCCAAAATATCATATGAAGCTCCACCTGTGTAGTAAAAATATAAAATAATATAGCAAAGGCCTTCACAGCTCACAGGTACAGGGCGACTTTGCTTCACAGTTAGCAGAGATTTTAATGTATCCCTTAACTACATTGATAGACGAATGTTGAAACCAGGTCATTTCCAAGTCGACCTGATTGTTTTGATAAAGCTTTGGTAGCCATTTCAAAGCTGAAAATCTGAACTCATTTCCAATGTCACATTTTTGGCCTCCAATAAATTACTTCCTTGAGTTGAAACGCCATTTGTGTGGCAAAATTACAAAATTATATTAGCAGAGTCCTTCACCTCTGAAAGTATATGAAGCGATGGTTGGTAAACCCATAAAATTAGAAGAGATTCCAATCATTTCATAACTACATTGTCTAACAAATATTCTTATTTTCATTTTAAAATCCTATATGGGCTGTTTTTAGGTTTTAACAATACCGAACTTAGTCCAGTAAACTACTTCCAAGATCATTTAAAGCGCCACCTATGTGGTAAGAAAATAAAGTAAAAATAGCAAAGGTCTATACCTCTGTTTAAATACAGGGCGACGCTATTTTCTGGTGGGAAGAGAATCAGACAGGTCTGTATTCTCGGTAACTCATATATGAATCATCTGGGCTGTTTTTAGGTTTTAACAATACCGAACTCAGACCAGTAAATAACTTCCAAGATCTATTAAAACGCCACCTGTGTGGTAAGAATATAAAGTAAAAATAGCAAAGGTCTATACCACTGTTTAAATACAGGGCGACGCTATTTTCTGGTGGGAAGAGAATCAGACAGGTCTGTATTCTCGGTAACTCATATATGAATCATCTGTCGAACAATATTATTTCAATTTGTTTGGAACTCATAAGATAAAGGGTTTATTCTACAATAGGAAATAAATAAGTGATTTTTAGAAATATTTTCCCGAAGCAATATTTCCTGAATTCAATTCCAAAACGCCACATATCACCATAAAAACATTAGTCTAGACTTTAACCACTCTATCAATTGACTGGCACACGCCACATTGTTTGAACTGCTCCTTGTGTCCATCCATATTACCATTATGACCCCCTAACTGAACCAATTTGGAAGATTAGTTTCTTAGTATTGGGTTTCTCTACTTTATACCTTATAAGTGTGCAGGTCTATTAAGTTTCGTAGTTGCTGTAAAGATGAGATACGGAGAACCTTACTCCATTATATATTTATCTAATCTATTGGGCTTCGGTTCCTTTGCTGATTTTGGAAATCTGAATCGACCATCTTGAACTTTTTGTATTTTTTTATGTTCAGCACTTTGATGGGTCTTTTAGTTAGAACTTCGAACGTCCACAAATCAAATTTTTACATTTGATAAAGTCCGCCATCTATAGGAGAAATAATATTAGCAGAGACACACACAGTAAGGAAGTGCATGGAATGGTAGATTGAACATCTATCTGGTTATGGTCGTATAAAGCAGGCAAAATATAAGCATAATTAATGTTAGCAACGATCTTCACCACCCGGCCAAGATGATGTAAAGACAGCAATAAACCGGCTGAAGAATAATAAGGGAGCAGGAGCCGATGGCCTACCAGCCGCGCTGTTCAAAACCGAAGGCGACACGCTGATAACGTGTATGCGTCAGCTAGTTAGCACCATCTGGCAGAAAGAACGCATACCCGACGATTGGAACCTGAGCATCCTGTGTCCCGTCCACAAGAAAGGCGATAAGACTGTGTGCTCTAACTATAGGGGCATAAGTCTTCTTCCTATTGCCTACAAAATAGTGTCAGGGATATTGTACGAACTACTAAAGCCTATCATCAACGAAATAATTGGAGCATACCAATGCGGATTTAGACCTGGCAAGTCCACCATTGACAAGATATTTACCCTGCGACAAATCCTAGAGAAGACCCAAGAAATGCAGATCGACACCTACCACATTTTTGTCGATTATAAACGTTCAAAGGTATTCCAAGCCATGTCTAAATTTGGTATCCCTGCAAAGCTCATACGGTTTTTTGGTAAAATGAGTTTAACTGACACTCCATTCTCACTTAAAATAGGAAAGAACCTCTCCGAACAGTTTTATACCGAAAGCGGTTTCAGACAAGGAGACAGCCTTTCGTGTGAACTCTTCAACATACTGCTGGGAAAAGGGCATACGAGAGGCACAATCTACACCAATAGCCACATGTTACTTGTTTATGCTGACGATATTGACGTCATAGGAAGATCAGTAAAAGAAGTAACTGATACCTTTGTGAAGATCGAAAGTGAATTTGCTAAAGTGGGTCTGGCGGTAAACGGCGAGAAGACCAAGTTGATGGTGTCGATGCGTCTATAGAGCTCGGACCAACTGTTAAAGTTGGCTCCTATAATTTTGAGGTAGTAAAATACTTCGTTTAGCTCGGCACCGCCATAAACACAACAAACAACATCAGTTGTGAAATAAAGAGAAGAATTGTATTGGCTAACAAATGCTACTTTGGCTTATGTAAGCAGTTTAAAAACAAAGCAACATCTCTTAAAACAAAAGTAACACTTTACAAAACACTGATACTACCCGTGTTGGTGTATGGCTCCGAAGCATGGGCATTTGAACAAGCGGACAAGGCAGTTCTGGGTGTGTTTGAGAGAAAAATTCTTCGAAAGATCTACGGACCAATTTGCGTTGATAGTGAATATCGACGTCGTATGAACCACGAGCTGTATCTGCTATACAACGACATCAGTATAGATAAACGTATCGAGATACAATGATTGCGTTGGCTAGGCCATATCATGAGAATGAGCGATGATGTCGGTACACGCAGAACTGGCAGACCAAGGAATCGATGGAGAAAACAAGTGGAAGAAGAAATGAAAAGGCGCGGTCTTCCAGAGAGCGAAGCAACAAATAGTAAGAATTGGAGATCTTTTCTTACCTCGGTTTATAGAACAAATGTTCTGCAATTGGCCA
Source organism: Musca autumnalis (assembly GCF_047663935.1). Classification (NCBI taxonomy): domain Eukaryota; kingdom Metazoa; phylum Arthropoda; class Insecta; order Diptera; family Muscidae; genus Musca; species Musca autumnalis. The sequence continues at coordinate 197,345,187 of NW_027411977.1, read as the reverse complement.
GCTAAGTAAGTAAGTAACGATCTCCACCAACCATGATACCATCAAAATGGATAATATGAGTTCGATTTAAACTTCTGAACCCTACAGATTATATCAAAAAATTTAAAAAAAAATCTTAGAAAACTATAGTTAGGATTATTCCTAGCATTTACATACATGATAACGCCATCTACAGGTGAAAATCTCTCACTATACAAAAACTTTCTGGTCGAACTAAGCATGGAAAATCTAACCATTATTTATGTTAGTAAAGGTCACCACCTGCAGTAGTTAACTACCAACATGAACTCGATATAGGATCAAATACGCTTTTATTTTATTCACCTGTAAATTTTTAAATAATTATCTTACAAAAAGTCCACTAAATAATATTCCTAGCTAGTATATAATTCGTTCTTCCGACAATAAAATGAGCAATACTGGTCAAATTTGTACAAATGATTCATTGCGCCATCTATGTAGGAAATAATATTAGCAAAGACACACACACTCAATCAGAAGTGGTAGATGAGACATCTGTGTGGTTCTGGTTGTACTAAGCATGCAAAATCTAACCATTATTTATGTTAGTAAAGATCACCACCTGTAATAGTTAACTTCAAACCATAATAATACAAAATTAAATAACTTGAAATTTAGAATCTGTATTTAAACTTTTAAAACCAAGCCTCATGTCAGTAACTTCTTTAAAAATTTTTATAATTATATCAAAATTAGGGTAAGGATATTTTCTGATTTATATGATAGGCCGTCGCTACACAAAACTTGAAGCCATAGTTTCGGTAGCGTGATAAATGGCGCTGCACAACCTTGTACAAAAGTAGCGAAAAAACATGATTATTCTTTAAAAATAATTGGTCCGTTCTACTAATTTTTAGTATTTTTTATGGATAACATAAAGGAAAAAAATGTCATCGTATTAAAAAATATTAGCTTCTTGTAGGTTCTGGAACAGAGAAAGTAATAAATTTTCAAATTCGTGTTCTTCTTCCTATTGATAATTTTTTTGGTAATACGTTTTAGGTCTATCCTTGATATATACTGTATCGTTGAGGATTCCATCGTTCATAAACACATTTCGCTTGAGATTTCCAATAGTATTGTATTTGGGTATTTTTTTCCAAAAAAAAAATAAATAAAAAACATGGAATCTGCATCATTTTTTAAAAACAAAAAACACTGCTCCTCAAAGTATGCTGCATGATGATATGAACAAAAATATATTTTCTGCTTTGCATGACTTCCGTTGCATAAAACAATTTCATGTAACCAGTTTTTTTTTTCTGCTCGTCCAAAACATATATTAATGCTTCGTTGACAAAGAAAGGCAACTGAAAACAAGAAACAAAACAAGTTTTACTTCCAATGAAATGCTGACTCAAACACAAAGACCATAAAAAGAAACATTTCACGTAACTGTTGCATATCCAACAGGGGTTAGTTATTATATTTTTTTACAGTAGCTTTTATTTAGACTCTGGTTCTTGTTGTTTTTATATTTTTGTCTTGCCAGCTTTTGTAAATAAAGTAATGCTCTTTTCAGGTTGATAAACATGGACAAGAGATGTCTTGTCGTTATTATTATTATTATGGTCCCTATGGAATTGCAATCCTGTCCTGCTTGGCTTTCAGTTTTTGCTGGTTTTTGTTTATCACTGTAGAATGCAACGTTGTTGGAGACAGTTGTTTTATTTTTTTTATTATCTATTTTGTCGGGGGGAAATGAAGACAAGCAAGCAAAAGGCAGAAAATCTTGTTTAAATATTTGTTTAAAACTTTTTTTTTGTAAAACAAAAGAACAGCAGATAATAGACAAAGGCCTAGGTTTTTAATGGACTTACAGCCAAAGGGGATAGGAAGTGTGGATTTTAAACTGAGTAAAAAATTGTTAAGGAAGTATGTATTTTATAACATAAAATAAAAACCCAAGTGTACATTTTGGGAAGCAAAATAGGATAACTTTTAAATGGATTTAACTGAAACAAGACGTTTTTGATATGTATATATAGTGCATACTTTTAGGGTATTATTTAAAAACAGCTTTTACTCCACATCTGCCCAAAATTTTTATATTATTTAAAAATTAAATTTATATGGAGAAAAAACTTGAACTCTTACATATTTTTATATTATCCTTTTAATAATGTTTTCCAAAACCACTTAATTTACTATATCTTATTCCCTCTTTTCTTTCTTCTCTTTTCAGGTAAGTTAACTTTATTGCCGTTTTGTTTTTTTTTTTGCCTTATCCCATATTGCTTTTCTGTCACTTCAAAAGCAAAAGAAGAAGAAGAATGACTGTGATAAATTGTAAGTAAACCTGTTAATCAATTATTTAATTGCAATTTCTTGTCTTCACTTTACCCTAAGGATTCATTGTAAGAACACAAAAACCACAACAAAAGTAAAAAACAAATGAAACAATTGGCTAGACTTTTATCCATTTGCCACTATTGGCATTTAATTACCAACATCACTTGCAATATCTATACAGAAAAAAAGTATTTTATGTCCAAAAGTAATATTTTTCCAATTTGTCTTATTGTTTACTTGAGAGCAAAAACTTATTACAATAACAACAACAGCACCAGTAAGGATACTCTTTGGATATATAATAATTAATTGCTGGCTTTCGAAGTGGATTGCACTCTCAATAGAATGCAAGTGAAACTTGGAGATAAATAATGGCAAATAAATAAAAGAAAAAAAGAGGATGGGAAACAAAAGAAATTTAAGGACTCAGGTGTGACAAAAACAAAGCTAGTTAAAAATTAATTCATAGTTTTACAAGAAATAACCTAAAAGTATGCAGCAGAAAATATTTTAAAGCTAAATGGGCTTTAACAAGGCTTCTAAAAATTAAATTTATTAAAAATTAATTCATAGTTTTACAAGAAATATCCTAAAAGTATGAAACAGCAAATAGTTTAAAGGTAAATGAGTATTAAAGCTCATACACGCTTCTAAAAATTCTTAAAACTACAAAGTGTTTAAAACTTTCTCGAGTTTTAATGGATTCCCTAAAATGTTCTTAAAGCTTTATGAGCGTTAATAACTTTGCAAAGGTTTTCTGAAAGCTCCAAGAGCCTATATAGACTTTACAAAAGATTTTCTGAAAGCTCTGTGAGCCCTTATAGACTTTGTAAAGAATTTTCTAAAGCCTCTTGAACATTAACAGATTTTTTTACCTTTGGTAAGATTTTTAAAACCGTTCTTAAATATTGCCAATTCTTTATAAAGCTTAATGGGAACTCTAATACACTTTGATAACACTTTCTTAAAGCTCTATGAGCTTTACTAAATTTTCTTAAAACTACAAAATGTTTAAAACTTTCTCGACTTTTTAATGGGTTCCCTAAAATTTTCTTAAAGCTTTATGAGCGTTGATAACTTTTCGAAGGTTTTCTGAAAGCTCCAAGAGCCTATATAGACCTGAAAGCTCTGTGAGCCCTTATAGACTTTGTGAAGATTTTCCTATAGACCCTTGAACGTTTACAGATTTTCTTAAACCTCTTCTTAAATATTGCCAATTCTTTAAAAAGCGTAGTGGGAATCCTTATACACTATGCAAAATTTTTCGTAAGGCTTCATGAGATTTTAAAGACTTTGAGAACATTTTCTTAAAGCTTTATGAGCTTTATTAAATTTTGCAAAGATTTCCTGAAATTCCACGAGCTTTTGTAAAATTTTTAAAACGGTTCTTAAATATTTCCAAAGCTTTAAGAATAGGTTCCCTAAAATGTATCTTAAAACATAGTGAGCATTAATAAAAATTGCAATATTTTGTTAAAAACTCCATGAACGCTAAACGCCTTGGAAAAATGTTCATAAAGCTTCACGAGCATTTATTGACTTTGCAAAAATTTTCTTAAAACTCTATGAGCTTTTATAGACTTTGGACAAATTTTTATAAAGTTTCATGAGCATTTAGGGACTTTGCAGAAATGTCATTAGAGCTACATGAACGCCAATATACTTTGCCAACATTTTCTTGAAGCTCCATGGACATTTACAGATATTGCAAACATTTTCTAGAACCTCCACGAGCTTTGGTAAAAATCTTAATATTTTCAATGCTTTAAAAGTCCTAATAGTTTTCTAAGATCACCCTTAAAGCTTCCTGAGCACTAATACACTTTGCAATATTTTTCTTAAAGCTCCATGAGCCTTTCATAGGCTTTGCAAAAATATTATAAAGCTTCACAAGGTTTAGTACATTTGTCCAAACATTTTCTTAAAGCTCCACATGTTTAACAATCCCCACGAGTAAGACCTCCCAAAATATTCTTAAAACTCTCCGAGCTTTAATAGCTCATCGATAAAGCTCAATGAACTTTTATAAACTTTTTAAACATTTTCTTAAAACTTTACGAGCTTTATAATCGGCCAAACATATTCATAAATTTCTACGTGCTATACAATTAATAAAACATTTTATAAAGCTTCACGAGCTTTTAAAGACTTTCCTTATAATTTAGTGAGCATTAATATAAATTGCAATATATTTTTTAAAACTCCATGATCGCTAATCGAATTGGACAATTTTTTTTATAAAGCTTTATGAGGATTTATTGACTTTTTAAAAATTTTCTTATAGCTCGCATATCATAAAGCTTCACGAGTTTTTAAAGACTTTCCTTCAAAGTTAGTGAGCATTAATATAAATTGCAATATTTTTCTTAAAACTCCATGAGCGCTAATCGAATTGGAAAAACTGTTTATAAAGCTTTATGAGGATTTATTGACTTTGTAAAAATTGTCTTAAAGCTCAATGATCCTTTGTAGATTGTTAGCCTTTGTAGCTGCATGAGCATTTATAGACTTTGCATGTCCTTAAAGCTCCATGAACGCTAATATCCTTTGCCAACATATTCTTGAAACTCCATGAGCATTTATAGGCATTGCAAACATTTTCTAGAACCTCCACGAGCTTTGGTAAAATTCTTAAATATTTTCAAGGCTTCAAAAATCCTAATAGGTTTCCTAAAATCACTCCTAAGGCTTCCTGAGCACCAATACTCTTTGCAATCTGTTTGTTAAAGCTCCATGGGCCTTCATAGACTTTGCAAAAATATTATAAAGCTTCACCAGCTTTAGTACATTTGTCCAAACATTTTTTTAAAGCTCCACGTGTTTTATAATCCCCACGAGTAAGACCTCCCAAAATATTCTTATAACTCTCCGAGCTTTAATAGCTCATAGATAAAGCTCAATGAACTTTTATAAACATTTCAAACATTTTCCTAAAACTTTACGAGCCTTATAATCGGCCAAACATATTCATAAATTTCTACGTGCTATACAATTAATAAAACATATTATAAAGCTTCACGAGCTTTTAAAAACTTTCCTTAAAATTTAGTGAGCATTAATCGAATCGAGTGCTAATCGAATTGGAAAATAAATGTATAAAACTTTATGAGGATTTATTGACTTTGTAAAAAATTGTCTTAAAGCTCGATGAGCCTTTGAAGATTGTGAAAAAAGTTTAATAATGTTCCATGAGCATTTGTACACTTTGCAAAAATGTCCTAAAGATCCATGAACGCTAATATCCATTGCCAAAATTTATTGAAGCTCCATGAGTATTTATAGATATTGCAAAGATTTTCTAGAACCTCCACGAGCTTTGGTAAAATTCTTAAACATTTTCAATGCTTTAAAAATCCTAATAGGTTTCCTAAGATCACTCTTAAAGCTTCATGAGCTCTAATACACTTTACAATAATTTTCTTAAAGCTCCATAGGATTTGCCTTTCATATGCATTGCAAATATATTCTAAAGCTTCACAAGCTTTAGTACATTTGTCCAAACATTTTCTTAAAACTCCACGTGTTTTATAATCCCCCACGACTAAGACCTCCCAAATTATTCTTACAACTCCCCGAGCTTTTATGGCTTATCGATAAAGCTCAATGAACTTTTATAAACATTTCAAACATTTTCTTAAAACTTTACGAGCTTTAAAATCGGCCAAACATATTCATAAATTTCTACATGCTATACAATAAATAAAATATATTATAAAGCTTAACAAGCTTTTAAAGACGGTCCAAACAAAAATGTGAAAACTGAAGCCTAAAACATTGTTAAATCTCTCCGAGCTTTTACATGTATTCGAAAAAATGTTATAACTTCACGAGTTAAAAAGACTCATAAAGCTCCATGAACTTTAAAGGACTTTAGAAAACTTTTTCTAAAAACTCAGCGAACTTTATAAGCCCCACAAATATTTTAAACTTTCCAAGTGATTTACAATACCATACAACAATTTTCTAAACACACCACGGCTTTTCCAAAATCTTCAAAGCTTACCTTAAACTCAATAAACTACATAAGTCCTCTAAAGTTATTCTAAAAACTTCGAAATTATTCTTCAAACATATTTTCAAAATTACACGAGCTTTTTAGGATCTTTAAAAATATTCAAAGAATTCAGTAATTTTAATAGACCTTTTAAAAATATGTTCTTTAAACTTTACGACCTTATTTAGTCCCTCCAAAAATATTCTTAAAACTCCACGAGGTTATAATGTCCGTCCAAAACGATATATAAAATTCCACGAGCTTTTATGGTCCTTATAAAAATATTATAAAAACTCCACAAGGTTTTATAGTCCTTCTAAAAATGGTCTAAAATTACACGAGCTTTTCTAAAATGTCACAACCTTTTATAGTCCCTCTCAAAAAGCGCTTAAAACCAATGAAGCTTTTATAGTTCCTATAAAAGCCACATAAGTCCTCTAAAGTTATTCTTAAAACATCAAAATTATTCTTCAAACGTGTTTTCAATGTTACACGAGCTTTTTAGTATTTTTTTAAAAATACTCAATAAATTCCATACATTTTTACTCTTTCTTATAATGTTTTCTTGAAGAGCCACGATCTTTTATGATCCCTCTAAAAATATTTCTACAACTTCTCTAGCTTTTATGGTCTCTCTAAAAATATTCCTACAACTCCTCGAGCTTTTATGATCCCTCTAAAAATATTTCTACATCTCCTCAAGCTTTTATGGCCCCTTTGAAAATATTCCTTCAACTCCTCTAGCTTTTATGGCCCCTTTGAAAATTTCCTTCAACTCCTCTAGCTTTTATGACCTCTTTGAAAATTTTCCTTCAACTCCTCTAGCTTTTATGGTTTAAAGTTTTTTAAAGTGTTCCTGAAGAGCCAAGATCTTTTATGGTCCCTCTAAAAATATTCCTACAACTTCTCCAGCTTTTATGGCCCCTTTGAAAATATTCCTTCAACTCCTCTAGCTTTTATGGCCCCTTTGAAAATATTCCTTCAACTCCTCCAGCTCTTATGGTCCCTCTAAAAATATTCCTTCAACTCCTCTAGCTTTTATGGTCTCTCTAAAAATATTCCTACAACCCCTCGAGCTTTTTTGGTTCCTCCATAAATATTCTTAAAACTCCACGAGCTTTTATGATCCCTCTAAAAATATTCTTAAAATTCCACGAGCTTTTATTTTTATGATCCCTCTAAAAATAGTCTTTCTTTCCTTAAGCTTTAATAGGCCCTCTAAAAATATTCTTAAAACTCTACGACCTTTCATAGCCCCGATAAAATTTTCCCATGAGCTTTTATGGAACATCCAAACATATTCTTAAAACTAAACGAGTCCCTCTCAAGTTTCCAAGTGATTTTATAGTCCATCTACACCTACACCAGCTTTTATAATTCCTTTACAAAAGTTCATAAAAATCCACGACATTCTATAGGCTCCCTAAAATATTCTTGAAGCTCCACGAATTTTTACCGTCTCTCTGAAAATATTTTTACAACTTCAAATGTTTGTATAGTCCCCTAAAATATATTCATGAAACTCCATGGGTTTTTATTGTCCCTCTAAAAATATTCATAACTCCACGAACATTTATAGTCCCTTATAAAAATATTTCTAAAACTCCACGAGTTTTTATATATACTAACATACATACATATTCAAAAATCATTGAGCTTTTATAGTCCCTCTAAAAATAGTCTTAAAACTCCCCGAGCTTTTATAGTCCCTTCAAAAATATTCTTAAAGCCCCACAAGCTTTTATAGTCCTCTAAAATATTCTTAAAACTCCACGAGCATTTTAGTCCCTCTAAAATTATTGCATAAACTCCACGAGCTTTTGTAGGCCCTCTAAAAATATTATTGAAACTCCACGAGCTTTTGTAGGCCCTCTAAAAATATTATTGAAACCCCACGAGGTTTTATAGTCCCTTAAAAAAGATTCTAAATACTCCTCGAGCTTTTATAGTCCCTCCAATATTGTTTTTAAACTGTATGAGCTTTGATTGGCACTTCTAGATTATTCTTAAACTTTCCTGACATTTAATTGACATCAAGACATCCCTCAAAAGGCTTTAATAAGGTCACAAATCTTCTAAAAGCTTTTCGGGCTTTGGACAAAGCTCCATGAGTATTTATAGATTTTGCAGAAATTGTCTTTTCGGGCTTTAAAAAAACTTCCAAAAGCTTCACCATCTCCTTAAAATATTTCAGCTTTAATATGTGGTTAAAAAGTATGTACATATTATATTGCATACTTTTAGGAACCCAGCATATTCAAGTTTCTCATTTACTCTTATCCTTCTCCAATTCCCTATTAACACCTAAACATTTTTTTTAAATTAAGCAACAATATAAATACAAAGTATAAAAATCAAGTAAATAAAACGAAACGAAGTTGTTGTTGTTGCTTCAGCTTGGGTGCCTGACACAAGAAAGGCGGAAAGTTGTGCAGGAAATGCCAACAATAGGATGTTCACATACAACTCCTTTAACTGCCGGCAATTAGGATGCTTCGAAAATATACAAAACAATTCGAACACACTCACACACCCATACGCTAAGTTCTTTTGGAAGACAACGAAGGGCTTCAAGTGGAAAAGTAAAAACCAACCTAACGTCAAATGAGAAACATCATGACAGGATATTATCACAAAAAACAGAAACCAACAATGTTAATAAAACAACAACAAAAATACAATTCAAGACAATAAGAAATGAGAACAAAAAAAAATCCATTTAAAGGAAATGAAGAAATAAACGAAAAGAAGAGACGAACCAACAACAAAAAATAAACTACTAATTTCAACGAAATACTAAAAATACCAAATACAAGATTAAAGGAAATCAAAAGGAAGGAATAACAGCCGAATAGCTTAAGCGAAACGATAAGGATAAAATCAAAAGGCAAGTAGTAGTAAAGTGGTTTGCCGATATATGGAAGGATAGAACTGTTGATGTTTGTGCCGTGGTGGCCCACAAAGACAAGGTGGTTTAGATTTGTTGGCCAACTTGATTGTTTAAATTAAATACTAACATATATATTTTGCGATGTGCTGGCTGGCCACTTTTAGAAGAGTTTTGAATGGTGTGGGTAAAATGTAGACAATGTTGGCTAAGGCAAAGGAATGTTTTAACAATTCTTCCGTAAAGAATGAAATTTGTTTTTTGCTACGCTATCTCTACAAATATTTTTCTCATTAACACTGTCAGTTATTGTTTTGTTGTTATATCCTTACAAGGATACATTGTTAGACGAGGGAGAATGATTTGATTTGTAATTGTCAAATGTGTCTAGATTGCCCAGCTCATCCCTTCTTTCTTCTTCATCTGCAACATCTAATGAAATTGGAAGCAAGAATGAGATGATAAAGGAATTTTTCCAATTATTTGTATTAAGAAATAGAAGAGAAAAAAAGAGAAGACGAAGAATACAATTTTGGCATTTAGAGAATTTTCCAAGAAATTTAATTAGCAAAAGTTTCGGAATTTTGACCTTTGAACAAATTGAGAGCCTAAAGGTATGTATCAGTATATTTGTAGTACAAAAATATGTGTTGCAGTTTTTTCAATAGAGCGTATGGAATCCGCACATGGGGGAAGAAGGAATAGCCGTTTTGTCTTGTAATCAATGATATGCATATGCAAACATAATATTTAAACCGTGTTAGAAATGTAGTTTCTTTCGAAATGTTTTAGATCAACAAAACATTTCTTCACGTGCTTATTTTCGCCTTTTGTGACGAACGCCTAAATGTAGACTATTTTCATATGCTGTAATTTATTAACACCCTAAATGCCTGCAAATATATGTTCTAATTTGTTTTCTGATCTACCATAGACTCCTTTAGCGATTGCTTACACCAAATGACAGTTATACTTTGCCAAAAAATAAATAAATAACAATGCATCCTAAATATATGCCACGAAATTTGTCAAAACTGTTATCGTTTTTCTGCAAAGCTTTGTATATTTTGAGGTCTGCCAAATGTGACTTTTTTTGTTTATGACCGTAAACGATTTCAAGATACCGTCGATTATTTATTAGCCGTGTCATTTGTGGCGCCCAAAAGTATATTATGTCATTTATTCGTTATGATGATGTATTTAGTGTAAGTTGTTTAGCGCTATGATTTTGAGATCATTGTAAATAATTAGGGTAGATAAATTTTCGGCGTACTTTAGTTGGAGGGTGTATAGGATGCTTGGAAACGGAATTTATGAGTTTGAAAGATAGAATATGAAGATACTGAAATAAAAAATAACATAATGTTATAGCGACATGATATGAGGGAACTCTAAGTACTGAATGTGGTTCAGGGATAGATAAGTCGACTTTCGATTAATCGACCTTTTGCAGTCAAAAGTCTAAAAATCGTAGTCAACTTTTGTGTAGGGGGAAAATCGCTTAATCGATTATCTTGTGATCGATTTTCGAGTTTGCCAACAGATTGTTGACGGTTTACAAAGAAAACAGTTTAAAAAGAAAACTCGGAAATCGGCTAATAGTCGATTATGATCGATTTTCTGCGGTTATGAAAAAGTCGGAAGTCGAGTTTTAGGACAACTGAAGTAATCGCCAGACCAAAAAATCGCATTTTTAGTTTTAGACCAAAATCGGAAAGTCGGAAAGTCGAAAAATCGATTATTGCTTCCCATTACCTATCCCTAATGCGGCTTGTCCTTAAAGTATCAGTTTTTTATTTTGAAATATATTTAATAACAATTTTCCAATATTCCGTGGCCTCAAAATGGGAAGGCATACTAAACCTTACCTAGCGTTAAGAATAGTTGGGGAAGCTTATTAAAGCTAATTGAGCTTTCAGAATAATTTGGAATGACTATTAAAGTCTGTAAATCTTTAATAATATTATTTTTATAAAAGATCTTAAAGTTTTATAACATTTGTAGAGCACAAAGCAAAAATATTTTTGGAACGCCTGTGCATCTTTAGAATATTTAAGATTGCCTAAAAGGCTATTTGAGGTGTGAGGATATTTTTATAAAAGCTTGTAAAACATGGTCTGTACACTTTGCTGTTTTTTTTTTTTTTTTTTTTTTTTTTTTGCAATAGACCAATTTCGGTTGGTCTATAAAAGCTCACTGAGCTGTGAGAGTATTTTAAACCAAGATGTAGAATAAATATTTTTAGAGAGTAAATTAAATTTAACAACAGTTTTTTAACTATTTTTGGGAAGCCAATTAATGCTTGTGGAATTTTCAAAATATTTCTGAAGCCCTATAAGAATTCGTGTAGGAAAAGCGTTACTTTTAAGTTAATATTTAAGTTTCTGGAACTTTAAAAATACATTTGGAAATCTCATCACTGGTGGTGAAGATGAAGAAGTTTTGAGAATATTTTGAAGATCCTACAAAAGCTCGTGGAGTTTTAGGAATATTTTTAGAGGAACTTTAAAAGCTGGCGGAGTTTTAAGAATATTTTTATAGGTACTTTAAAAGCTCGTGAAGTTTTACGAATATTTTTAGAGGTACTTTAAAATCTCGTGGAGTTTTAAGAATATTTTTAGAGGTACTTTAAAAGTTAGTGTAGTTTTAAGAATATTTTTAGAGGTACTTTAAAAGCTCGTGGAGTTTTAAGAAAATTTTTAGAGGTACATTCAAAGCTCGTGGAGTTTTAAGAATATTTTTAGATGTACTTTCAAAGCTCGTGGAGTTTTGAGAATATTTTTAGAGGTACTTTCAAAGCTCATGGAGTTTTAAGAATATTTTTAGAGGTACTTTAAAAGTTAGTGGAATTTTAAAAATATTTTTAGAATGACTATAAAAGCTCATGGAGTTTTAAGACTATTTTTAGAGGTACTTTCAAAGCTCGTGGAGTTTTTAGAATATTTTTAGAGGTACTTTCAAAGCTCGTGGAGTTTTAAGAATATTTTTAGAGGTACGTTCAAAGCTCGAGGAGTTTTAAGAATATTTTTAGAGGTACTTTCAAAGCTCGAGGAGTTTTTAGAATATTTTTAGAGGTACTTTCAAAGCTCGTGGAGTTTTAAGAATATTTTTAGAGGTACTTTCAAAGCTCGTGGAGTTTTAAGAATATTTTTAGAGGTACTTTCAAAGCCCGTGGAGTTTTAAGAATATTTTTAGAGGTACTTCCAAAGCTCGTGGAGTTTTAAGAATATTTTTAGAGGTACTTTCAAAGCTCGAGGAGTTTTTAGAATATTTTTAGAGGTACTTTCAAAGCTCGTGGAGTTTTAAGAATATTTTTAGAGGTACTTTCAAAGCTCGTGGAGTTTTAAGAATATTTTTAGAGGTACTTTCAAAGCTCGTGGAGTTTTAAGAATATTTTTAGAGGTACTTTCAAAGCTCGTGGAGTTTTAAGAATATTTTTAGAGGTACTTTCAAAGCTCGTGGAGTTTTAAGAATATTTTTAGAGGTACGTTCAAAGCTCGAGGAGTTTTAAGAATATTTTTAGAGGTACTTTCAAAGCTCGAGGAGTTTTTAGAATATTTTTAGAGGTACTTTCAAAGCTCGAGGAGTTTTTAGAATATTTTTAGAGGTACTTTCAAAGCTCGTGGATTTATGGATATTTTTAGAGGTACTTTCAAAGCTCGAGGAGTTTTAAGAATATTTTTAGAGGTACTTTCAGAGCTCGTGGAGTTTTAAGAATATATTATATATTTTTATAGGTTGTGGAGATTTAAAAATATTTTTAGTGTGACTATAAAAGCTCGTGACGAGTTAATAATATTTTAGAGTGGCTACAAAAGCTCGTGGTGTTTTAAGAACATTTTTAGAGTGACTACAAAAACTCGTAGAGTTTAAAAAAAATTTCGAGTGACTATAAAAGATCCTGGAGTTTTTAAAATATTTTTAGAGTGACTATAAAACCTCATGGAGTTATAAGAATAGTTTTAGAGCAACTATAAAAACTCCTGGAGTTTTAAAACAATTTTTAGAGTGACTATAAAAGTTCCTGGAGTTTTAAAACTATTTTAAAGTGACTTTAAAAGTTCCTGGAGTTTTACGAATATTTTCCAAGGTACTATAAAAGCTCGTGGAGATTTCAGAATATTTTTATTGTTACTATAAAAGATCGTATAATTTTAAGACTTATTAAAGTTCGTGGAAGAAAACGCTTCATTTTGGAGTCCGTATTAAAGATTTCGAAACTTTAAAAATATGTTTGGAAATCTCATCACAACTGGTAAAGTAGAAAATCTTTTCTCGTAGAGTTTAACAATATTTTTAGAGGACCCGAATGTGAAGCTACATTGAAGCTTGTAAAATTGTATTTAAGATTTTTGAGATTTAAGACAATTCTGAAAGCCTATTAAAGTTTTTTTTTTAATTTTTTCGAGTATCGATAAAAATTTGAGAATCTTAAGAAATATTTTTGGAGAACATCAAAAAATATTTTTATTCGTAATTTGGGTATTAAATAATTTAAACATACTTACTAGCATTTTTCCAATATTCCAACATTAAAATTTGCATACAAAGGCATACAATAGTAAAGATTGGACATAATACACAATGGTGTTAAATTTTAATATTCAAGCATAGAGGGCATTTATGTATAACAGACAATTAACAGACCACTATAGAAACAAAAGCGTACACCAATGTGAACTATGTTAAATATAACATGATTTCGTGTCACAATATTGTAACATGACATTATATTGATCCCCAGGGCCATCTGCCGATCTATAGTAGCAATGGAAATGGTCCATCTTGTTATATTGTATATCTTTGTTGGATTTCAAATTTATTTTCTCAGACACCTATCTGCTCCTCCAAACCAATGTTAAATTTAAAATACAGATGGTATTCAATATTATGAAACGCAGTTTCGTTTAGCTTTAAGCCCAGCGCCCTGATCCCGCTAATAAATTACATGCAAAATTTCAATCAGTGCAATCATGAGTATTTCCCTCGGAATTTTCCGCACGAAAAATTATTTTTAAAAGTGAAATTCTTTTAAAATCAATATTTTAAAACGTTGAAAACCTATTAGAATAACTTAATGATGGAATATTTTCGACGAATCGACAAAAATATTCTCTTTTTGGACATAAATAAGGAAATAAAAAATTGTAAAATTGGGGGAAAGGGAAAAATTAACCTCAGACCTATCTTTTGTTATTTCATTTCGACACCTTCCTTTAAGGACAAGGATTGGTAGATTTGAAGTATAGATGGTGTCCCATGCGACATTTCGTTTATTTCTAGAACGAATTTGTCTGGTCCCTTTATATCAGCAAGTCAGTCATTCATCACTTGTTTCTTTTAAAATTAATAAGTTATTTTCCATGGTGGAGGGAAAATCTGTATAGAGTATTTATAACCTCAAAAATATATATGTATTTGCTTTAGATTTAAGTTCTTAGTATTTTTCACAGACACCCACCTTCTCGTCCAACACCGTTGTTCTATTTGAATTGTAGATAGTGTTCCATATAGTCCCAATTTACATTAGGCGAGTTTACTTGCGGCAATTGTCAGTTTGATGGAGAGAGAGGTGAGGCATATGGTAACCCTTTGCCTCTCAGCCCCCTCTCTCACCTACAAACTGACAATTGCCGCAAGTAAACTCGCCTAATGTAAATTGGGACATAGAGTGATATTCTTATTTTCTTAGTTCTTTCCTAATATTCTAGAAAGAGTTTTCGCAAACTAATTCCGACTTTTACACCTTAACACCCATAAAAAATTCATTAACCCCAGCTTCTGTCGTTCTATCTGATAAGTTGATAACAGTCATTCATCACTTAGAAATCAATTTAGACTATTGGCGTTTCAAATAATAATAGTTTTCCGTTTGTTTATTTGATAGGATTTTCCCAGACACCCTCCCGTTATTCACAAAACTAATGTTGAATCTGAAGTAAAGATGGTGTACAATGTAAAGTGTCATTTCTCGTGTCATTCTAAAAAGGATATTTAATATCTAAATCCATATGTTGCACCAGCTTTAGTCGTTTACACTTGTCCATTGATATGTTCCACTCAGTTACTCATTACTTGACTCCTCCGTATATAGATAAAATGAAACTTGTCAACACATAAAGAGGGGAAATATATGTAGACTATTACATACTCTCCTAACATACACTTTAGTTTTAATTTATTTTATAGAACTTCTCCCGGACACCCGCCCATTCTTCAGCTATCAATGTTGGCCTTAAAGTATATTGTTTGGTAGCGTCGAAGTCGTTTAGAAGACTTTTTCACAGTATTATTCAGTATTTACCACGATCAATTGATATCAGTCACTCAGTTAATCACCCATTGACTCTTTCATAAATAGATAAAATAAATATTTAGTTTTTATTTATAGCACTTGTCTGATAAAAACCTATCGTTTCCTACAACAAAGATGTATAACATAATAAGATGGGACATTTCAATTGCTACTATACATCGGCAGATGGCGCTGGTGGTCTAACATAATGTGATGTTACAATATTGTGACATGAATTATGTTATATTTAACATAGCTCACATTGGTGTACGCTTTTGTTTCTGTTAATTGTCTGTTATACATAAACGTCCTCAATGCTTGAATACTAAAAATTAACTCCATTTTGCATGATGTCCAATCTTTACCATTGTATGTCTTTGCCTACAATTCCAATTTTCGACTTGAGGTATAGATGGCGGTCATCATAATATCTATCGGATTCCCATGGAAAATTGGAAGGTTTTAGGTGTTGTCATTCATTACTAATTTAAGAAATATTCTCTATCTAGAATTATTTTTCAAGCTGAAGTGAAAATTTACGTAAATTATTTGCAGCTCAAAAATACATATTTTTTAATTTCTAGTTTTTATTTACTATCTTTTATTTTTTTAATATTTTGTTCCATTTTCCCTCACTTACTTGTGAATACCATCATTATTTATTCAAAGAGCCTTTAACATTTGTAAAATATGTTTTCAATAATTTACAATAACAAGTTTACAAATAGTACGTTTCATGTTTTTTTTTTTGTAAATAAAAAAATAACACCAACAAAACCAACGGTAATTCTATGTATATTTCATTTATATGGTATTTTTAAACAAAAATTGTTAGTCTGCGTGTTTGGTCAAAATATTATTTATGGCTTTATGGATAAAAATACATTTACAATAACATCACCAAAAACAACAACAACATATATATTTTATACTATATTTTCTCTAGGAATCCCTCTCTGTGTGTGTAATAAAATGCCCTGCACTGCATATTAGTCAAGTGAAGTGTTTGTCCGAATGCAATACTTGAAACTGTAACAATATTTTTCAACACGCAGAGTTAAAATGAAATATTTGCCTCATTCCATTACCTAAATATGTTAGGAAACCAAAATAAAATATGGTATTGCATGTTGCTATTTCGTAGAAAAATATATATTTTTTTTGTCTCTACAATTGTAGCAGACATGGGGGCGTATTCTGTGAAATAAACATTTTAAATTGTAAAAAAAGTTTAGAACTAAAATAAGCGGAGTTAGGTTTGGTTTTAAACCTCTTAAAACTTAAAAAAACACATAATAGAGAAATGAAACTAAAAAATGGACCACAATAAGGAGTTGCTGTATGATTTTTGTTGCTCCACAGGACCAGGTTTTTGGAAAGAGATAAAGTACCTCCAATACCTTATTCAAATTGTAGTCCAGCTTGAGCTTTTACTTTTTTATGTTTTTGTGGTATAAAATGTGTCATAAACACCCTTTGTTTTATACATGAACAAATATTTTCTAGTGTTTTTCCTCTTTCGCATTTTTTGATGGCCCAGACTCTTTCCTCAGCATCCCCAAAGGTTTGCATGTTTATGCAATTTTTTTCTGTTTATGTCTTTGATGAAATAGACAAATTTGCGTTTTATATGAAAATGTCATAACCTCAAACAAATGCTTTACACCACACGATGGAAGACCAGAAGCAAAAAACACTAGGACTTTCTACTATTTTGGTTGAGGGTTGCCGTTGTCGGAACTTTTATAGGAAACATGGCTGATATTTTGCAATAACTCAATTTTGTTCGTAAAAAAAATATTAGAATAACAATTAACCCATAAATAAGGTTTAAACTTTAAAAATCCGCTCTGGGAAGTTATTAAAAGGCAAAAATATGCTTCATGTCGTAAGGGCGCCATCTATACCTCGTTTGCTGGACAATTTGTCCAACCTCTAATGATCTATGTATTTTGTGCGTGCTATTAGGCGTGGTTTTCATAATATAACTTTTTATTATTTAATCACGAGTTCAGTGATAAGTGACTAACTAATCATCAACGCCCCTGCGAAAAGAATACTTAGTACCAATGTTGATGCCCAATTTTAGTATTTTTGATTAAAAAGGGTAATGAATACTTGATTGTAGTCATTATCCAGCTAGACTCCCGGCTCATAATACACCCGTTATAAACATACATGTCCTCAATCTTGTTCACAATATCCGCATTCCAAAATTATATTATAGAAAGGAATAAATTACAAAGAAAATTATATCCTTAAAAAATCGGGCTTCATTCTTTAATAAGAAGGTCCTCTGTTGTCATTTCAGGAATTAAAGTTTTAAGAGGACGCCATCTGTTTGCCATATTTATAACTTATATTGGGTTAATGGGTAGATGTCTAAGATATATACATTAATTTGTATACTTTTGGATCCAGAACTACTACAATCAGAATACTGATTTTTAGTGAGTGAATAACAAACCATGGAGAATAATTTCCTATTATGGATAACTTTTAGAAAAGTAATTCTTAATATGTTTTCGTCTATGGGGTTTTAATTCCTATGTTAGCATTTTCGGTAAGAAGATTTGTGGCAGACATAAAAGAGGTTCTAAAAAGAATTCTTCTTAAATTCGGGCTCCATTGTTTCATATCCTCTTGGCTTCTCTGGAACTATGAGTTTTCAAGAGGATGCCATATATTAATCATATTTAGTATTTACAAAGATATATAATATAAGAAGATGGGACGTTTATATTGCTACTATACATCGGTAGATGGCGCTGAGGGTCTAACATAATGTCACGTTACAATATTGTGATATGAAATTATGTTATATTTAATATAGTTGACATTTGCATAAGGTTTTTGGTTGTGCTCTGTTAATTGTCTGTTATACACAAACGCCCTCTATGCTTGAATATTAATATCTAACTACATTATGCATGATGTCCAATCTTTACCACTGTATGTCTTTGCAATTTATATTGAGCAAATGGGTAGATGTCTAAGATAAATACATTGATTTGCATACTTTTGGATCCAGAATGACTACAATCAGACTACTGATTTTTAGGGAATGATTAAAAAAACCGTGGAGAATGATGTCCTATTATGGATAACTTTTAGAAAAGTAATTCTTAAGATGACAGACACAAAAGATATTCTAAAAAGAATCCTTAGGATAAAATCGGGCTCCATTGCTTCATATTCTCTTGGCCTTTCCGGAACTATGATTTTCCAGAAGACGCCATCTATTAGACATATCTACTATTTGCTTTTGGGCGAACGGGTGATTTTTATCTTTTTTGGTGTTATTCCTTACTATATTTCACTTTTGGAGTTGTCACCCTAATTGGTATTTTTGCTAAGGAAATAACCCCTAATACGGCAACCCATTTCCATTCTGCACCCATCTAGTATTTCTGCTCAAATTGCAAGTGTTAAAAACATGCATGTCCTCGATGTTATTCACCCTCTCCCCATCCCCAAAGTATAAAGTGTTGCTAAATTTCTAAAGCAATAAATCATATGCGTAGACATAAACAAAAACAGCCGTTATAAAAACACAAGGAACGGGCTGCAAACTTTGAAACAGGTTTTTGGACAAAGAACATGGAGTACCCCAAACCACGAAAATCTCAGCTAGTCACAATGCTCCAACTAGTTTTCAGAACCCCCATAACACCCCTACTATTTTGCACATTCCCAGATTATTAAGACTTAAATGTCTTGGCAAAGGGAAAAAGTGTTAGTGCCTGAAAGTATGTGACAAAAATTGTTTTTGTTATTTCTCCTTAGTTTACATTTCAAAAGTTTTCAAACACACATCACCTAGCATCGTCATCAACATTCTCCATTTCTCTCTGTTATGGAGACTATGTTATGTCCTTGTAGTGGTTTATAGTTTTTTTTTTCTGGCCATAAAAACAACAGAAATTTGTAACATTTTTACCGTATTTTTCGAAAATTTCATACTTCCGTTTTAGCAGTGCCGTTACCGTCCGTTGTTATTGCTGATGATTGCTGTTGGTCTGTATGTAATAGTGTGGAACAGTTATTCCTGGGCTACTAGTTTCGTCTCCGTTTCATTGTACCTTTTCTCCAACCATCCAAGCCATCCATCCATGAATTTGTTCGTACGTCCGTTCATTCATATCCGGTTGTTTGTAGTTTAGGTAACAGTTTTGACGTGTGAAAATCCATAAATCATGTAAAATGCTATTTTTTTAGGTTTGTGAAATATGAATAAAAAGAGGAAAAAAATAGAAATTGCAACAAAACACAAAAAATAGTAAAACTCATTCAAGCACTTCAGTGTTGAAATGTTGTGAAATGTGATTTTCGACATTTCGTTGTATTTGGCTAAGAGTAATAGTGATTGTTTTTTATATGTTGTTGTGTATACCATGTCCTACAAACCAACAAAAATAAAAATAAATTGCTATGATTTGAAATAACGGTTGGAAAATAAGTATAAAATGTTATGGAATAATAAAAATAATTTATTTAAATATTTTTGAAGAGTTTTAATTTAAAATAATTTTAAATTGCTTGAAGGATTATTAGGGCAGTATTAATAGATTTCTTAGCAGGAATCAATATTTTTTCAAGGACTATCAGAACTAATAATCGCAGATTTTTAAACAATATTTTGTGAAGAGCTTTAAGATTAAAAATTGATGTAATTTTTTTTAAGAATACTTAAATTTTTTAAAAACAATCGCGGATGTATGGCATTTTAAAGCATTTTTGGCCAGCAGAGAAAAAGCGACATTAAATCCTATGCATGGGTGCATAGCCATTTTTGTGTTCTGCTGCTAATTGCATTAACAGAAGTGTCTTGGCCATCAGGGTTTTAAAGTAATAGTTTGTAAATTCCTAATTTGAACTTCGTAAATGCATCCGTCATATAGAATTTATCATAATATCAGCCATTCCATGTTGTATAAGCCGTTCGGAATCGACTATGTGAAGGAGCTCTCAGAAATTTATGCTAATTGCCCATATTCCATCCTAAATGAGAGGAGGCCATCTATTAGTCATATTTGACGTCGGAGAAAAATTTCCTATGGAAGCTGCAGAAACCTGTTTGTTTGAATTGTAATAAAGTTTTCAGAGTGTCCCTACGGAATTTATATCCGTAAAGAATGTTACGACTTTGTGTTGGAAACACTGGTATGAACGCCATCTATACTTGGTGTGTTTTGAAATGCAATAAGCAATAATGCGATGATTCACAAATTGATCATAAACAACCAAGTGGAAAAACTAATTTTGAGAAAAGCCTGCCCTTGGCTTTTGCAGGATAGTATTTTTTGTTGTTATTTTTTTATTTAAAAGGACGTCTCATATTAATATTCTTTAATGTAATAGATCTACTATATTTAGTGTGAGGCTAGCTAAATGTCTTATATAGTTCTTCCATATAGGAGTCTCTAATTAGTATCATACTCATGTCTAAATATAGAATAGCGCCACGTTGTTAAGTATCAGAAGAAAAGTCGGTCATTGTCCCTTATATGATGATGACTTTTATAACGAACGCCATCTATTAATCACATTGGGCCCCTAGGCAGCAATATTTTTTTTTTTTTTTGTTAGCACTAAGCGCTCTGCGATTAGTGAAATGTTGAAGAAATATTAGCGAAACTAATTATCCCTGCTGCAGAAACTTGGTTGTTTGAATTGTAATAAAGTTTTCAGAGTGTCCGTAAGAAATTTATATCCGTCCACAATGTTACGACTTTGTGTTGGAAACACTGGTATAAACGCCATCTATACTTGGTATGTGTTTGAAAACTCAAATACTTGAGTTTTAAAAATTTTGAAGCATGCAATAAGGCGATGATTCACAAATTGATCATAAAAACCCATGTCGAAAAACTAATTTGGAGAAAAGTCTGCCCTTGTCTTTTGCAGGATAGTAATTGTTTTTTTTTTTCTTTAAAAGACGGCGATTAAAAGGACGTCTCATATTAATATTCTTAAGTGGAATAGATCTACGATATTTAGTATGGGACTAGCTTAATGTCGTATATAGTTCTTCCATATAGGAGTCTCTAATTAGTGTCGTACTCCGCGTTCAAAAGGGCGTCTCATGTCTAAATATAGAATAGCGCCACGTTGTTAAGTATCAGAAGAAAAGTCTGCCATTGTCCCTTATGACTTTTAAAACGAACGCAATCTATTAATCACATTGGGCCCCTAGGTATATGTCCGAGAGAAATTGTATGAATGCCCTCAACATCACAGAAATATGAGAGTCCGGTTGAGTAAATTTTTAAAATACTTTTACATGTTAAGTTCTGCAGCTAGTATCGTTCTGTATTGGACATGCCGAAACGACTCAGCGAATAAAATAGGGCTAAACTCTATATCCTTTATATTCGTTAGTATCCATACATGTCTACCTCTGTCGCTTCTGAGATGATGGTTTTCGAAAAGAACGCCATCTGTTAAAAAATAATTCTCACAAAAATCCCTGAAGGTTTTAGGAGAGATATGTCAATAAGTGCGATTCTATGTTTAGTTTAATGACAGTGAAAAAACGAGATCCCTTATATCGCCGAGACAGAAAGTCCTCTCTAGCGAAACCACTTGCAGAAAATTTTTAAAAGTCTGACATTTTTTCAGCAAAATTTAAGCCAACATTATATTGAGGAGATTTTGCCACCGCTAAAAGGTTTTAATCTTTTCTAGATGGGGATTCGAACAGAGGCATTCAGCGTCCAAGGCACCCATACGCCATCTATCAGTCATTTTAGTAGATGTCTGAGATAAAAAAAATCGATTTTCTAATACCGGAACGTTTTTTCTTCAAAAGGTTTCAAAACTTACAAAAACGATAGATTCCTGCAGGATCAGTAACAGGCATGTGAGGTAATAGTAGGTCGAAACCTTTTCGAAGGCTAGCATCACTGTGACACTCGAACGCCATTTACTATCCATTTTAGTAGATGTCTGTCTCCATTTTCTGAGTTCGGGAGAGCTTTGTTTTCTTGCAGGTTCTTAACTGAACTATTTTGCAGCCAACTTCAGTGCATTTTTCTATTGTTGACAAAATTTTATTTATTTTTTTTTTTTTTGTTTTCACAACTTAAAATGAACCAATTCAACATTGAATATCGCGAACAAATGCGAATCGACTCCACTCCCTAAACGGGTGCCGCCAACATTGTGACACCTTCTTCGCTGTGCTAAAGTTTGCAGCTATCTAAATTAGTTCTTTAGATATAGTGAAGGTAACTTCTCGTCACCTTGGTAATTTTTAAAAGCACTCCTACGCCACTCCCAAGACGGATGCCGTCAACATTGCGACATCTTTTCTCCTTTTCGCCGTGCTGAAGTAACAGCTATCTAAATATCTATATCAGTTCTTTAGATAGAATGAAGGTAACATCTCATTTTATCGACATCGCTTTGTATTCAGAACTTCACTGATTATCTCCATAATATGTTCTTCTCATACCGTGTCGCCTATTACATTTTGACTCAATAATAATGTGACTATTCGACGCCAGGGATTCCCTCCAATGCAGCTGTGTGTGTCATTTTCCCATATTGAGACTAGGAGGAGATCGGTTTGACCTCCAATTTAAAATGGGTACATTGTAGATTTTCGATCTCATACAGAATATGATAAATATTTTCTCAAGGAGGCAATGAGAAAGTACCACGATTTATCTACATTAAAGACCTGGGTACATATGCAGCCTCGTCTGCTTGCCTTGCTTGCTTACTTCAATTCTGACATAATAAAAATAAAAGAATAAAAAAGAAAAGAGCAACCTAGTTCGACATTGTCTCGGCCTTCTTTATTCTTTAATTTTTATTATGTCAGAAACGAAGCAAGGCAACGTGGCTGCTTATGTACCCAGGCCTTAATGCTGAGTTAAAACTTCAGCTTCATGAATTTACTATCTCCGCCGAAATATAGTACAACTGTTCGACACTGGGGGCTTATCATCATTGCAATTTCCCGCTCTGGCACTAGGGGATCGGTTTGCCAGCTAATAAGAAATGTATTTGGATTTGAGGGTTTAAAATTTTTAATTTTTGTCGTCTTATTCTTTTTTTTTTGAAAAAATTCAATTGCAACATCAGTGTTCATTATAAAGAAAACGGGCTGGGGGCAGGACACGACAACGTAATGCCGATTGGCTTCATTTAGTCGCATTAATATAGTGTAACTATTCATCGCTAGAGGGTTCCGATCGTTGTGTATTTGAAAAGTGGATATTCTATGGTGTCTCTCGATTTGAATTTCTTCATAATTTGCCTCTTTTTCCGAATTCTGGAAATTTCCAACTGTCTCATCCGTGTAATCCGTAAAATATTCTGTAAAAGAATCCACCCTTATGAGAATTTTAATATAGAGAAAATATTCTGCAAGAAATCTACGTTTATGAGAATTTTAATATAGAGAAAATATTCTGCAAGAAAATCCACGTTTATGAGAATTTTAATACTGACAAAATGCTCTGTAAAAAATGCACGCTTATGAGAATTTTAATATTGAGAAAATATTCTGTAAAAAAATCCACGCTTATGAGAATTTTAATATTGAGAAAATATTCTGTAAAAAAAATCCACGCTTATGAGAATTTTAATATTGAGAAAATATTCTGTAAAAAAATCCACGCTTATGAGCATTTAAATGTTGAGAAAATATTCTGTAAAATATCCACGCGTATGAGAATTTTGATATTGAGAAAACACTCTGTAAGAAAATCCATGCTTATGAGAATTTTAATATAAAGAAATTATTCTGTAAAAATTCACGCTTGTGAGAATTTTAATACTGAGAAAATATTCTGCAAAAAATCCACGCTTATGAGAATTTTAATATTGAGAAAATATTCTGTAAAAAATCCACGTTTATGAGAATTTTAATATAGAAAAAATATTCGTTCAATATAAAGAAATTATTCGGTAAAAATCCACGTTTATAAGAATTTTACAGCCTGTTTCTGTATGTCGAAAATATTCTGCAAAAAATCCACGCTTATTAGAATTTTAATATTGAGAAAATATTCTGTAAAAAATCCACGTTTATAAGAATTTTACAGCCTGTTTCTGTATGTCGAAAATATTCTGCAAAAAATCCACGCTTATTAGAATTTTAATATTGAGAAAATATTCTGTAAAAAATCCACGTTTATGAGAATTTTAATATAGAAAAAATATTCGTTCAATATAAAGAAATTATTCGGTAAAAATCCACGTTTATAAGAATTTTACAGCCTGTTTCTGTATGTCGAAAGAAGAATGTGTGCGAAAGAAATACGTCCAAACTCTTGTGTGTTTTTCAAATTTGTTTCTTGTTTTGAAGCAAAAGCAAAGGTAAAATTATTCCGAAAACTAAAGTTCGGGCGTGTTCATTCGCACACATTCTTCTTTCGACATACAGAAACTGGCTGTTAATATTGAGAAAATATTCGGTTAAAAACATCCACGCTTCCGAGAATTTTAATATTGAGAAAATATTCTGTAAAAAACTTCAAGCTTATGATAAATTTAGTATTAGGAAAATATTCTGTAAATAAATCCAAACATATGGGAATTTTAATAATGAGAAAATATTCTGTAAAAAATCCACGCTTATGAGAATTTTAATATAGAAAAAATATTCTTTCAATATAAAGAAATTATTCTGTAAAAATTCACGCTTATCAGAATTTAATTATTGGAAAAATATTCTGTAAGAAAATCCATCCAAATATTTTTAAATCATTCTCTTGCGGAATAATTTTGCGTAGCTATTCGCCACTAGATGGCGCCGGTCATTGTAGCGCCATATGACAATATTATTGATCCGTTTCAGCCTGTCTTTGAAATTAAATTCTTTTTCGCAGTTTAACAAATTTAAATATCTTCATATTTTAGAAAATTTTCAATTGCCACATCCGCGATAGGTTTTCATAACCATAATAAAAAAATGCTGTGCATCCTTTTGCATGATAGTTTTGTTTTCGTCTAGATTTTCCACTCGCTTTTGTCTAATTTCTTTTTTTTCTGGCGGTGTTTGTATGAATAGTGTTTCCGTTTTCTCTATGGTTTTTTATTATTTCCGTTGAAAAAAAAAAAACAAGAAAACTCTGAAAAATTTTCACCACATTTATTTTTCTACAAATAGAGCAATTCCAACTAGAATAACTTTGGTGGTGGTGGCCATGAAGAATAAAAATCGTTAGATACATTAGATTTTTCCATATATGTATGTGTGTGTTGGTTTCTTTGCCACAGCAGCTGTAGTAGTTGCTGGTGTCTAAGTATTCCAGGAAGGATATTAAAGGATGGATGTGGCTAGAGCAT
Source organism: Musca autumnalis (assembly GCF_047663935.1). NCBI lineage: Eukaryota > Metazoa > Arthropoda > Insecta > Diptera > Muscidae > Musca > Musca autumnalis. The sequence continues at coordinate 197,319,396 of NW_027411977.1, read as the reverse complement.
CACTTCCATCATCATCATTCATATATACATATGTATATGTGTACACATGTCTTCATATGCATATAGTTTTGCTATGTGGTAGATATATTTTTTATTTGTTTTCTGGTTATTCCTTTTGTCGTCTACAAGTGTCACTTAATTTTGAACAACATTATTTTTTCTCTCATCCGCTGTTGTCATTTGAGTTTTGTGACGGTTCGGGTTGTTTTTTTTATTTTTTTTTTTTCGTTTCACAACACCATGTGGTAAACCCTAAAAGTATGCATCATTTTTTCGCTAGTTTTTTCCCAGCAGCCATAAGTTTGTGTGTGACACGGTCATAGATAGAGTTGAGTCGCATAGGGGGGTATGAGCAGTAAGTAGCACATCAGTCTGCATGTGTGGATAGATATTTTAATTCCATTCAATTCGTTTTGTTTGCTACGAGTTGCAGTTTTTTTTTTTTGGTGTGGCATTGGGAGCATGAAAATGAGGATATTTTATTTTCCCAGAACAGACAGTGATTTGACAGATAAAAAATGTATGGAGTGGAAATTTTCATGGTTGTTTTTTTCTTTGTTTGTCGTTAACGTTGTTACTTTGCTTTGCTTTAAATGATCGCTAAGAAGAACGAAATTTAAAAATTGTTTAAAAATAGTGTGGTTGAGTGGATGTTGTGGAGTTGGTATTTATAATAAATAATATTTTGATTATTTTTATTTATTTTGTTATTAAAAAATACTCTCCATTAACCACCTAAAAATATTTTTAATGTTAAATCAGTTTTAGGAATACTAAAATTTAAGATACCATAATATTTCTTATATTTAAATTTAATTTATTTTTAATTAATAATATGTTTATGTGAAAAATGACAATTATATTAATCAAATAATTTTTCTTTGTTTCATTTTAGGTAAGTCTGACATTTTGAAATGTTTCTCGATAATCTAGAATGGAAAATGTGTAAGTCCACCAAAAGCATAGAAGGATCTTTACTAAATTCTGGAACAATACTAGTATAAGGCAGGGATAGGCACCATGTTTCCTGTTACATAATTTATGGGGCTCTCATTGTGTGAGTTCATGGGGTTTCAATTAGTTGAATTGTGAGTGTGGAAAGAGAAGGGTTCTCCGAGAGCATGTGGGCGCTCTTTAGCTTAACATTGTCATAAAACTATTAAAATTCGAGCATTCTTTAAGGGTTACTAGATATTGTTGATGCAATATGTCCTTAAAGCATACCTTGAAGAAAATACTTACCCTCTCTCATTAAAGCATACGTTAAAAAAGCAAACTTACCCTATCTCATAAAATTTAAGCAATCCTAGTTGCACTTCCTGCAAGTTTTGTAGCATTTCACCTTCTCCTTACATTCCTGTTTAACACCTTCAGTTTATGCGTTGTTTTTTTTTTCTTCTACCAATTTTATGGCAAAAATATGTTTACAAAGTATTTGCTACATTGTTTCCTTCCTGACACCTTAGCATATTGCAAGCTGACAAAGGCGATGCAGAAGAAGAATTTTGTAAGAAAAACAACATCATAAATAAAAGTTCGTGCAGGTAATGTTGTGTGTTTGTGCAACATTTTAATATAAGTAAAAATGCTTTTTTAAAAACAGCTAGCTAGACACTTACCATCATCATCGCCGTCCTCGTCGTCGTACATAACTTCTTTGTAGACACTTAGACGCAGTGAGGCACAAACACAAAATTCACACACACACATGACAAGAAAAATACTTTACTACACACATTCTTATTTTAACTGCATACATTACAAGAATATAGTTTTTTTCTTCTTCATGCCATGAAAATAACGAAGGTATATTCTTTCCATTAGAAAAGAATGATGAAGAAAGAAGAAGCTACAAAATTCTGACACTTTTGCTAAATAATTTCCTTTTTCCATACATCCATCTCGCACCCAACAACCATCGCCCTTTTGTTATTTGCAAAGGCGTCGCGGCGCAAATGTTCAGTGGGCATCTTCTTCTTATACTTGACACTCCTTTGCATTTTTATATTTTGTTGTTATTTGTTCATACCTTGAGGATGATTCAATGGAATCTTACACCTTTCGGGGCAAACATACAAATTTAACCAAAATGTCGCCTAGACCTTGGTGTAATAAAGCATAAAGGTGCTATTTAGGTACAGTGGTAAAGTTGAATTTATAAACCACTTAAACAACTTGATATGGAAAAAATCTTAGGCATAGTTTTAGGGGTCACATAGGTTTCCTCTGTGATTAAAACAGAAAAACTAAAAAATACAAAATCCACGATTACAGAATTTTGTACAATGGCAAGGACGTCTTAATAAAGCAATAAAAACATGGTCTGGAAAAAAGTAAAGGCATGGTTTTAGGGGCCACATAAGTTTCTACGTAATTAAGTATTAACAAACTTAACAAAAAAATCTTCAAAATGCACCTTCACCGAATATTGAACAGTTGTAAGAACGATATTATATAACAGTTTAAAAAACTTGGTATGGATCAACCAAAGGTATACTTTTAGGAGCCACATAGACTTTCACTAATGAAGAGGCAAAATAACTCTTTAAAATCACAGAGAAAAATATTTCAAAATAAATATCCCAGATTTCCCCAACAATACGTTAAACAACCCACGATTAAATTTTCCTGAAAATAATATTAAAAAAATCTCTGAAAAATATTTAAAAAAACAAGACTTTATTTCCAGAAAAAAAGTTTTAAGGGATTCAAGGCCAGATCTCCATTATGTTGATTTTATCCGTTGAATAACACCCTGATTCCCTGAACAATTTTAAAAAAACCCTGAAAATACATTTTCAAAAAAATTCAAGCCTCTAAATATATTTTAAGAAAATCCACACCCAGATTTTCCTGATAATATATTTATATATGGGGGTGGGGCCACCGTGGTGCAATGGTTAGCACGTCCGCCTTGCACTCAGAAGGTCTGCGGTTCGAATCCCAGGCCAAGCAACAACAAATTTTCAACGGTGGCAAAATTCCCCCTCAGTAATGCTGGCGACATTTCCTGAGTATTTAAGCCATGAAAAACTTCTCTACAAGTGGTGTCGTAAGACACGCCGTTCGGACTCGGCGATAAACTGTAGGTCCCATATCATTGAGCCAATATGAATCGGCGTGCACTCATTGATATGAGAGAAGTCTCCCTTGTCCCATCTGGGATGTTTGTGGAACAATAGTTAGTTATATTTATATATTTTAAAAACTCAATTCTTCAAAAATATATATAAAATCAAATCTTACAAATATTTAAAAAAACTCGCGCCAAGATCTTACTTTAAATATATGTTCAAAAATTCAAATTAAAAAATTATAACTCTTCGCCCAGATTTTCCTGAAAATATATTTTAAAAATTGCAGGTCTTACAAAAATATATATAAAAAATATTTTAAAGTTTTAAAACACTACTAAAAAAATATTTTCAAAAATTCAAGTAAAAAAATAAAAATCATCGCCCAGATATTCCTGAAAATCAGGTCTTAAAAAATTATTTGAAAAAAATTCAAGACCAGATTGTCCTGAAGATACAATTTAAAAAATTCAAGTCTTAAATTTTTTTTTAAAAAGTTCAAGCCTAGATTTTCCTGAAAATATATATAAAAAAAATCAGGTATTATAAAAAAATTAAAAAATCCTCTATCAGTTTTTCTTAAAAAAAAAAACATTAAAAAAGATTGAAGTCTTAAAAAATATTTAAAAAAACTATATGGCCAGATTTTTCTGTAAATATATTTTTAAAAAATTTAAATCTTAAAAAATATTTTAAAAACTTCACGTTCTGGTTTTGCTGAAAATATATTTTGAAAAAATTCAAGTCTAAAAAAATATTTTAAAAAGTACAGGCGCAGATTTTCCGGGAAATAAATTTTAAAAAATTTCAAGTCTTAAAAAAATATCACTGTGCAACATTTTTAAGGTGATCTTGTGCAAACAATTCGAACTGAGGATTTTTTGAAAGTACAGGCACAAGCGACAAGAAACCCTAGTTGGGTTTTGTTGTGTCAGATCGAGCTCGGATTTTATGGCCCCATCTAAACATGGTTAAATATTGAGTTTTTAAAGAAATTTGGGGCTATATCTCTGAAACCAATGCGAATCTTCTTCTGACCTCTGAAGCAAATTTGTAGATAAGGACAAGAATACAATATTCGGTGAAATAATGAACTCGAAAAATTACATTTATTGCCTCAAATTTAAAAATATATGCAAAAATACCAAAATTTTTATACATTTCGCACCGTATCTCTAAAACCGTTTATTTTTTCTGGATATTTTCGTTTGGAAAAATATTCCCTGGAATGTATTGCACAACTCTTCAGAACATGTCATTGTTGTAAAATGCCTCTATCTCGTTGTTTTCAGAACATTTTTCAACGACGATTTAATAAAAATATCAATAATGTAGTGAAATCCGATATGCGAGAATAAACTGTTGGTGTGAACTGTGTTTGAAATACGTGTTGTAAAAGATATGATGCATAATACTGCTGAATGTTCTAAAGAACTGTTGAAAACTTTATTTGGAAGATTTTTGCAAAAGGTTACTTGGTTCAACTCCCAATAGTTTAGCCGATACTGACCAGAATTTCAGCAATTATGTAAAATTTTCTATATTTTATAGATTTTGATGACCTAGTTGGAATGTTTCTCATGTGGTTTCCTCAAAAGATAAGTTCTACTAGTGTAGGGCTACAATATTGCTGAAGACAGCAAGGCCAAATTCCTATTCGTTTCTGAGATAAAGGTCCGATAAATGCAAAAAAGTGCAGATTTAGCCCGGTTTAGATCAGGCCATAAAATCCGAACTGGATCTGACAGGACAAAACCCAACTAGGGTTTTTGTAGTCTAAATATTTACTTTCAAAAAATCCGTACTAGAAGTTGTTTGCATTTTCAGTGTTGCATAGTGTATTTTAAACAATTCCCTGACCAGATTTTTCTGAAAAAATATTTAAAAAAAAATCAATTCATAAAAAAAATTTAAAAAAAATTCACGCCCAGATTTTCCTGAAATATATTTTCAAGAAAATGAAGTCTTAATAAACATTCTAAAAAAATCCACACCCAGATTACTTTTAAGATATATTTTTAAAAATTTCAAGTCTTAAAAAAACATTCTAATAAAAGCCACGCCCAGATTTCTCTGAAAAAAATATTTAATCTCAATGCCCAGATTTCCCTGACAAATATTAAAAAAAATACCACGCCCAGATTTCCCTGACAAATGTTAAAAAACACGTCCAGATTTCCCTGACAAATATTAAAAAATCAAAGCCCAAATTTCCATAGAAAAAACATTAAACATTTTAAACACATTTCTATTTAAAATTTTTTTAAAAGATCCCCCACCAGATTTCGCTTAAAAAAAATATTTTTTTTATAAAATACACGACCAAATTTTCCTGAAAAAATATTTAAAAAATCCACGCATAAATTTCCCTGAAAACATATTTAAAAAAACCACGCCCTCATTTCCCTGATTTTTTTTTTTGTCCACGTTTATGAAGAATTAATAGTCTCAAAAATGATCTTTCAAAAATCCACATTTATAACAATTTAATATTCAGTAAAATATTCTATGAAAAATCCTCGTTTATGGGGAATTTAATTTTCAAAATATATTTTTTAAATATTTTTCAAAAAATCCACTTTTATAAAAACTTTAATATTCAGAAATATATTCTATGAAAAATCCCAGATAATGGGGCATTTATCCCAGATTTATGAGGAATTAATTTTCAGAAATTATTTTGTAAGTCAGGATTTACATTGGGCGAGTTTACTTACTGCAATTTTTCTCGTTCCATTTTAAACTTGCCTCTTGCGTTTATAAAAGGCAATTCCGGTACGAGCAATTTTTTTCCATTTCCATTCCCCTTAAGTGTCTCTCCTACAAACAGGGACTTGCCGCAAGTAAACTTGCCTAATGTAAATTGGGACTTAATATTCAGAAGATATTCTTTACAAAATTCCACGTTTTGAGTACTTGAATTTTCAGAAAATATTTTTTTTTTAATTGTTTTAAGTCTGGAGCATTACCCAATGACTAAACTTCATCATTACTTTTTTTAAATATCCAGAAAATATTCTTTAAAAAATCCACGTTTATGAAGGCTTACATTTTCAGAAGACTTAAATTTTCAGAAAATATTCTTTAAAAAATCCACGTTTATGAAGGCTTACATTTTCAGAAGACTTAAATTTTCAGAAAATATTCTTTAAAAAATCCACGTTTATGAAGACTTAAATTTTCAGAAAATATTCTTTAAAAAATCCACGTTTATGAAGACTTAAATTTTCAAAAAATATTCTTTAAAAAATCCACGTTTATGAAGACTTAAATTTTCAGAAAATATTCTTTAAAAAATCCACGTTTATGAGGACTTAAATTTTCAGAAAATATTCTTTAAAAAATCCACGTTTATGAGGACTTTAATTTTCAGAAAATATTCTTTAAAAAATCACCGTTTATGAGGACTTTAATTTTCAGAAAATATTCTTTAAAAAATCCACGTTTATGAAGACTTAAATTTTCAGAAAATATTCTTTAAAAAATCCACGTTTATGAAGACTTAAATTTTCAGAAAATATTCTTTAAAAAATCCACGTTAATGAAGACTTTAATTTTCAGAAAATATTCTTTAAAAAATCCACGTTTATGAGGACTTAAATTTTCAGAAAATATTCTTGAGAAAATCCACGTTTATGAAGACTTAAATTTTCAGAAAATATTCTTTAAAAAATCCAGGTTTATGAAGACTTAAATTTTCAGAAAATATTCTTTAAAAATCCACGTTTATGAAGACTTAAATTTTCAGAAAATATTCTTTAAAAATCCACGTTTATGAAGACTTAAATTTTCAGAAAATATTCTTTAAAAAATCCACGTTTATGAAGACTTAAATTTTCAGAAAATATTCTTTAAAAAATCCACGTTTATGAAGACTTAAATTTTCAAAAAATATTCTTTAAAAAATCCACGTTTATGAAGACTTAAATTTTCAGAAAATATTCTTTAAAAAATCCACGTTTATGAGGACTTAAATTTTCAGAAAATATTCTTTAAAAAATCCACGTTTATGAGGACTTTAATTTTCAGAAAATATTCTTTAAAAAATCACCGTTTATGAGGACTTTAATTTTCAGAAAATATTCTTTAAAAAATCCACGTTTATGAAGACTTAAATTTTCAGAAAATATTCTTTAAAAAATCCACGTTTATGAAGACTTAAATTTTCAGAAAATATTCTTTAAAAAATCCACGTTAATGAAGACTTTAATTTTCAGAAAATATTCTTTAAAAAATCCACGTTTATGAGGACTTAAATTTTCAGAAAATATTCTTGAGAAAATCCACGTTTATGAAGACTTAAATTTTCAGAAAATATTCTTTAAAAAATCCACGTTTATGAAGACTTAAATTTTCAGAAAATATTCTTTAAAAAATCCAGGTTTATGAAGACTTAAATTTTCAGAAAATATTCTTTAAAAAATCCAGGTTTATAAAGACTTAAATTTTCAGAAAATATTTTTTAAAAAATCCTCGTTTATGAAGACTTAAATTTTCAGAAAATATTTTTTAAAAAATCCTCGTTTATGAAGACTTAAATTTTCAGAAAATATTCTTTAAAAAATCCAGGTTTATGAAGACTTAAATTTTCAGAAAATATTCTTTAAAAATCCACGTTTATGAAGACTTAAATTTTCAGAAAATATTCTTTAAAAAATCCACGTTTATGAAGACTTAAATTTTCAAAAAATATTCTTTAAAAAATCCACGTTTATGAAGACTTAAATTTTCAGAAAATATTCTTTAAAAAATCCACGTTTATGAGGACTTAAATTTTCAGAAAATATTCTTTAAAAAATCCACGTTTATGAGGACTTTAATTTTCAGAAAATATTCTTTAAAAAATCACCGTTTATGAGGACTTTAATTTTCAGAAAATATTCTTTAAAAAATCCACGTTTATGAAGACTTAAATTTTCAGAAAATATTCTTTAAAAAATCCACGTTTATGAAGACTTAAATTTTCAGAAAATATTCTTTAAAAAATCCACGTTAATGAAGACTTTAATTTTCAGAAAATATTCTTTAAAAAATCCACGTTTATGAGGACTTAAATTTTCAGAAAATATTCTTGAGAAAATCCACGTTTATGAAGACTTAAATTTTCAGAAAATATTCTTTAAAAAATCCAGGTTTATGAAGACTTAAATTTTCAGAAAATATTCTTTAAAAATCCACGTTTATGAAGACTTAAATTTTCAGAAAATATTCTTTAAAAATCCACGTTTATGAAGACTTAAATTTTCAGAAAATATTCTTTAAAAAATCCACGTTTATGAAGACTTAAATTTTCAGAAAATATTCTTTAAAAAATCCACGTTTATGAAGACTTAAATTTTCAAAAAATATTCTTTAAAAAATCCACGTTTATGAAGACTTAAATTTTCAGAAAATATTCTTTAAAAAATCCACGTTTATGAGGACTTAAATTTTCAGAAAATATTCTTTAAAAAATCCACGTTTATGAGGACTTTAATTTTCAGAAAATATTCTTTAAAAAATCACCGTTTATGAGGACTTTAATTTTCAGAAAATATTCTTTAAAAAATCCACGTTTATGAAGACTTAAATTTTCAGAAAATATTCTTTAAAAAATCCACGTTTATGAAGACTTAAATTTTCAGAAAATATTCTTTAAAAAATCCACGTTAATGAAGACTTTAATTTTCAGAAAATATTCTTTAAAAAATCCACGTTTATGAGGACTTAAATTTTCAGAAAATATTCTTGAGAAAATCCACGTTTATGAAGACTTAAATTTTCAGAAAATATTCTTTAAAAAATCCACGTTTATGAAGACTTAAATTTTCAGAAAATATTCTTTAAAAAATCCAGGTTTATGAAGACTTAAATTTTCAGAAAATATTCTTTAAAAAATCCAGGTTTATAAAGACTTAAATTTTCAGAAAATATTTTTTAAAAAATCCTCGTTTATGAAGACTTAAATTTTCAGAAAATATTTTTTAAAAAATCCTCGTTTATGAAGACTTAAATTTTCAGAAAATATTCTTTAAAAAATCCAGGTTTATGAAGACTTAAATTTTCAGAAAATATTCTTTAAAAATCCACGTTTATGAAGACTTAAATTTTCAGAAAATATTCTTTAAAAATCCACGTTTATGAAGACTTAAATTTTCAGAAAATATTCTTTAAAAAATCCACGTTTATGAAGACTTAAATTTTCAGAAAATATTCTTTAAAAAATCCACGTTTATGAAGACTTAAATTTTCAAAAAATATTCTTTAAAAAATCCACGTTTATGAAGACTTAAATTTTCAGAAAATATTCTTTAAAAAATCCACGTTTATGAGGACTTAAATTTTCAGAAAATATTCTTTAAAAAATCCACGTTTATGAGGACTTTAATTTTCAGAAAATATTCTTTAAAAAATCACCGTTTATGAGGACTTTAATTTTCAGAAAATATTCTTTAAAAAATCCACGTTTATGAAGACTTAAATTTTCAGAAAATATTCTTTAAAAAATCCACGTTTATGAAGACTTAAATTTTCAGAAAATATTCTTTAAAAAATCCACGTTAATGAAGACTTTAATTTTCAGATAATATTCTTTAAAAAATCCACGTTTATGAGGACTTAAATTTTCAGAAAATATTCTTGAGAAAATCCACGTTTATGAAGACTTAAATTTTCAGAAAATATTCTTTAAAAAATCCAGGTTTATGAAGACTTAAATTTTCAGAAAATATTCTTTAAAAATCCACGTTTATGAAGACTTAAATTTTCAGAAAATATTCTTTAAAAATCCACGTTTATGAAGACTTAAATTTTCAGAAAATATTCTTTAAAAAATCCACGTTTATGAAGACTTAAATTTTCAGAAAATATTCTTTAAAAAATCCACGTTTATGAAGACTTAAATTTTCAGAAAATATTCTTTAAAAATCCACGTTTATGAAGACTTAAATTTTCAGAAAATATTCTTTAAAAAATCCACGTTTATGAGGACTTAAATTTTCAGAAAATATTCTTTAAAAAATCCACGTTTATGAGGACTTTAATTTTCAGAAAATATTCTTTAAAAAATCACCGTTTATGAGGACTTTAATTTTCAGAAAATATTCTTTAAAAAATCCACGTTTATGAAGACTTAAATTTTCAGAAAATATTCTTTAAAAAATCCACGTTTATGAAGACTTAAATTTTCAGAAAATATTCTTTAAAAAATCCACGTTAATGAAGACTTTAATTTTCAGAAAATATTCTTTAAAAAATCCACGTTTATGAGGACTTAAATTTTCAGAAAATATTCTTGAGAAAATCCACGTTTATGAAGACTTAAATTTTCAGAAAATATTCTTTAAAAAATCCAGGTTTATGAAGACTTAAATTTTCAGAAAATATTCTTTAAAAATCCACGTTTATGAAGACTTAAATTTTCAGAAAATATTCTTTAAAAATCCACGTTTATGAAGACTTAAATTTTCAGAAAATATTCTTTAAAAAATCCACGTTTATGAAGACTTAAATTTTCAGAAAATATTCTTTAAAAAATCCACGTTTATGAAGACTTAAATTTTCAAAAAATATTCTTTAAAAAATCCACGTTTATGAAGACTTAAATTTTCAGAAAATATTCTTTAAAAAATCCACGTTTATGAGGACTTAAATTTTCAGAAAATATTCTTTAAAAAATCACCGTTTATGAGGACTTTAATTTTCAGAAAATATTCTTTAAAAAATCACCGTTTATGAGGACTTTAATTTTCAGAAAATATTCTTTAAAAAATCCACGTTTATGAAGACTTAAATTTTCAGAAAATATTCTTTAAAAAATCCACGTTTATGAAGACTTAAATTTTCAGAAAATATTCTTTAAAAAATCCACGTTAATGAAGACTTTAATTTTCAGAAAATATTCTTTAAAAAATCCACGTTTATGAGGACTTAAATTTTCAGAAAATATTCTTGAGAAAATCCACGTTTATGAAGACTTTAATTTTCAGAAAATATTCTTTAAAAAATCCACGTTTATGAGGACTTTAATTTTCAGAAAATATTCTTTAAAAAATCCACGTTTATGAGGACTTTAATTTTCAGGAAATATTCTTTAAAAAATCCACGTTTATGAAAACTTTAATATTCAGGAAATGTTCTTTTAAATAATCAGAAAATATTCTTTACAAAAATCCACGTTTATTAGGACTTTAATTTTCAGAAACTATTTTTTAAATAGTCTTTAAAAATCTTCTTTTATGAGAATTTTAATTTTTAGGAAATATTCTTTTCAAAAAAAATGCAGAAAATATCCTTAAACAATTTACGTTTATGAGAAATTTAATAAAATTTAAAACTTATTTAGAAATCCAGGTTAATGAGGAATTTAATTTTCTGTAAATTTTCTTTCAAAATCCATGTTTATGAGAAATATAATTTTCCGAAAATTTTCTTTAAAAAAATCAACATTTATGAGAAACTTAATTTTCGTTAAAAAATCCACGTTTATGAGAAAATTAATTTTCCGAAAATTTTCTGTTAAAAATCCACGTTTATGAAAAAAATAATTTTCCGAAAATTTTCTGTTAAAAATCCTCGTTTATGAGAAATTTATTTTCCGTTTTTTTTTTTTTTTTTTTTGTTAAAAATCCACGTTTATGAGAAATTTAATTTTCCTAAAATTTTCTGTTAAAAATCCACGTTTATGAGAAATTTATTTTTCAAAAAATGTCCTTTAAGAAGAATCCAAGTTTATGAAAATTTAATTTTTCGAAAATGTTATTTTTTTAAATCCACTTTTATAGGAAATTTAACCTTCCGAAAATTTTCTTAAAAGATCCTCGCTTATGAAGATTCTATTTTTTAAAAAATATTCTTTAACAATTCACGTTTATGAGGCCTCACATAATATTTTTTTTAAATACGCACAGACATTAAGCCTGTTATGACTCAGTTGAAAAAGTTTGTCTCCCTTTAATCCACTGTCTTTACCCGTTCTAAAGTTATCTGCCTATCTTAGCTATGCATCCTACAATGTCACATGATCGCATTGCCTTGACTATACTCTGAAGTTGTAAACATTCCTCATATGTCCTGGACTCAGCATTCTTTTCATTTTACCCTTGCACCTTTTTGGCCTTCTCAAGAATACAGGCACGCACACACACATATATGTGTGAACCTACATATATTATGTCTAAAGTTTTTAGCCTTAGGCTATATTGTCTAAAGGTAGCAAGCAGCTAGCTCCACAGTACATGATATTGTTTTTTTTTTTTTTTTCAAAGAAATATTTTTGTTGTTTTTGCGCGTCAAAACAAAAATATGAAAAACATGTAAAGTTTACACGCACCACAGCCAAAGAGGAGGTGGGAGAAAAATGCTTGATGACGAAGGTGATATGAAAGTAATTTTAAATGGCAAAATAAGATGGGGTTGGCTGTTGGTTGGTCTTAAGGTTTCAATTTTTTGTGTTTATCATTTATTTCCATTCCCTCAAGTGTGGGTGTGTTGGATAGCTACCCATACCATCCCTCTACTGGGTGTCTTGAATGTAAATAGATAATATATCAAAAAATGCATAGAACGTAGATGCCATGAAAAATATTTGAAATTTGCAACAACAACAGCAGCAGCGTCATCAACAATGCTACCATGAGTGCATTTACAAAGTAAAGAGTTCTCAGTACAATGTTTGAAGCTTGTGAAAAATGCGTTACGAATATTTACAAAAGCGGAGAAAAAACGAAATGAAACATTTTTCTCCCTTCAAAATATTTGAAATATTTAAATGGAAATGTAGTTTTGAAATATAAAAGGGGAACAAAGTGATGCATAGTTGTATGGTTTAACTTTACTTTTGCAGAATATTTGAAATGTTAAAAGGGAAATTTAGTTATGAAATAAAAAATGCATGTAGTTTTGAAATAAAAAATGCATAGTTTTTGGGTTAACTTATTAAGAAAACTATTCTTTAAAAAATCAACGGTTTTGAAAATCTAAAATTTATGAAAATATTCTTTAAAAAATTTACGGTTTTGAAAATTTAAAATTTCGGAAAATATTCCTTAAAGAAATGCATGGTTTTGAAGATTTAAAATTTTTGCAAATATTCTTTAAAAAATCCACGGTTTTAAAAATTTAAAACTTCTGAAAATATTCGTTAAAAAATCCACGGTTTTGAAAATTTAAAATTTCTGAAAATATGCTTTAACAACTCCATGTTTATAAGGAATTTAATATTCAGAAAATATTCTTTTAATAGTCCACGTTTATAAGGAATTTAATATTCAACAATTATTTTTTAAAAAATCTACGTTTATGAGGAACTTAATATTCAGAAAATATTCTTTAAAAACTCCGCGTTTATAAGGAATTTAATATTCAGAAAATATTTTTTTAAAAAATCCACTTTTATGAGGAATTTAATATTCATATTCTTTAAAAACTCGACGTTTATAAGGAATTTAACATTCAGAAAATATTTTTTAAAAAATCCACTTTTTGATGAATTTAATATTCAGAAAATACTCTTTAAAAATCCACTTTTATGAGGAATTTAAATTATCTGAAAATATTTTTTAAAAAATTCAGATTTATAAGGAATTTAAAATTTCTGAAAATATTCCTTGAAAAATTCACGATTATGAGGAACTTAAAATTTCTGAAAATATACTGTAAAAAATCCACGATTTTAAAAACTAAAAATTTCTGGAAATATACTTAAAAAAATCCACGGTTTTGAAAACTAAAAATTTCTGAAAAAATTCTTTAAAAATACACGGTTTTTAAAATTTTTAATTTTTAAAAAATATTCTTTAAAAAATCCACGATTTTGAAAATTTAAATTTTCCAAAAATATTATTTAAAAAATCCACGGTTTTGAAAATTTAAAATTTCTGAAAATATTCTTTAAAAAATCCATGGTTTTGAAAATTTAAAATTTCTGAAAATATTCTTTAAAAAATCCACGGTTTTGAAAATTTAAAATTTCCAAAAATATTCCCTGAAAAATCCACGGTTCTGAAATTTTAAAATTTCTGAAAATATTCTTTAAAAAATCCAAAATCCTTTTTCGAAAATTTAAAATTTCTGAAAATATTCCCTAAAAAATCCACGGTTTTGAAAATTTTAAATTTCTGAAAATATTCTTTAAAAAATCCACGGTTTTGAAAATTTAAAATTTTTGAAAATATTCTTTAAAAAATCCACGGTTTTTAAAATTCAAAATTTCCAAAAATATTCTATAAAAAATCCACGGTTTTGAAAATTTAAAATTTCTGAAAATATTCTTTATAAAATCCACGGTTCTGAAAATTTAAAAATTTCTGGAAATATTCTTTAAAAAAATCAAAGTCCGGTTTTGAAAATTTAAAATTTCTGAAAATATTCTTTAAAAAATTAAAGGTTTTGAAAATTTTAAATTTCTGAAAATATTCTTTAAAAAATTAAAGGTTTTGAAAATTTTAAACTTCTGTAAATATTTTTTACAAAAATCCACGGTTATAAGAAATTAAATATTCTGAATATATTCTTTAAAAACTCCACATTTATGAGGAATTCAATATTCAGGAAATTTTCTTTAAATAATCCAAGTTTATGAGGAATTTAATATTCAGAAAACTAAAAAATCCACTTTTATGAAGAATTCAATATTCAGAAAATATTCTTTAAAAATCCACGTTTATAAAGAATTCAATATTCAGAAAATATTCTTAAAAAATCCCCGTTTATGAGGAATTAAATATTCAGAAAATATTCTTAAAAAATAACGTTTATGGGGAATTTAATATTCAGAAAATATTCTTTAAAAAAACGTTTATGAGGAATAAAATATTCCGAAAATATTCTTTAAAAAATGCTTTTATGAGGTATTTAATATTCTGAAAAATATTCTTTAAAAAATCAACGTTTATGAAGAATTAAATATTCAGAAAATATTTTTAAAAAATTCACGTTTATGAGGTATTAAATATTCAGAACATATTCATTAAAAAATTTATGATGAATTAAATATTCAGAAAGTATTCTTTAAAAAATCCACGTTTATGGGGAATTAAATATTCAGAAAATATTCATTAAAAAATTTGTAAGGAATTTAATATTCAAAAAAAATCCTTAAAAAACGCGTTTTTGAGGAGTTTAATATTCAGAAAATATTCTTTAATTTCTTTAATTTTCTTTATTCACGCTTATGAGAATTTTAAAATTAGAAAAATATTCTTCAAAAATCCCTCGCTTATGGGAAAATGAAAATTGCGAGAATATTTTAAAATAGAGAAAATAAAAAAATATATTGGGCTAATCCATTTTATTTTTTTTTTCCTTCTAATCTTAACAAAGGCAATTTTGCTTATTTTCCTTAAATTGCATCTGAAAATTCCAACCCCAGAAAACCTCTTAAAATAATTGCACATCCACCTTAAACGAACATTGCCTCAATGCTCGCCTAACTCTTTCATCATCAATCTCTCTGGAAAAAAATAGAAGAAAATAAAAAACATTTTTACACAACGCCCACATGTATGCCATAAAAAATTCATTTTTTAATCAAAAACTCTACGACAGATATAAAATATTATCTCTGCACTCGCTAGCCAATTCATTCAGTTATGACAAAATTGAGTAATTGTTTTAAGTTGGCCTTTGGTTATGTTCCCCCTCCTAAATAACAATGAACAAATTGTCCCAACATATTAGAGAAAACAGAGGCAATATCATAAATCATGGTGTTGTATACATTTAGGCTTGTTACATAAAATATGGATTAGCCACGTTTTTCACAGGAAAATGAAAAATTGAAAATCTAAAAATTTTATAAGATAGAACAAAATTTATTATATTGTCAAGGGAATTTGACAACAACGACATGGCCAAGCAACCCTTTTCTTCCCCATGGAGAAGGGTTGTTGATGTGGAGAATCATCAGTCAACAGTTGAGTTTGTTCCCCTCAAAGTAAAGTAAATGTCACCATATTGCTACACCGAAAGCAACAGAGTTCTACAACTTTACCTTTGAAGATGTAAAATAAAATTTCAAGACTTCTTCCACCGTTCCATTACCAAGTATATGACTTAAGAAAGTCCTTGTCTTGAAAATATAATCAATCATATTTTTCCTGCCCCCACAAGGCTTGTTTGTTAACTGACATAACATAATGATAAAACTATTATTTGTTTGTCTTCAAAAATGGGATCATGATGATAGGGATCATCCTCCCTTCCCTTTCACTCATCAAAAAACAATGTTTATCTTCCCCAGCCAACAGACCAACAGACAGGTGTTAATGAAGTGTTCATTTTGTAAGTGTCATCAGCTAAATGCTAAAACCTTGTCGCCAAAAGGAAAACAAAAAAACAACAGTAAATGATGTCCTGAACAAGCGAAGAAAATAACAAAAAACTAAATTTGAAAAAAGAAGAAGAAAACTTCTTCTTTTTACGCTGTAAGTAATTTGAAACCAAAAAATGCAATTAAAAACTTTTCAATTTTAATAAAATTATAAAACTTTCATTTTCTATTTCCTGTTTCGTGTTGTTGTTGTTTTTCACTTTCCGGCTTAAGAAACAATTCTGGTCAACAAAAAATAAGAGCTTTATGAAAACGCAATAAATGTCTTTGCCAATAATATCAGTGGGCTAGATGAGTGGAGATGAGGTATTGTGGTGTTATTTTACAAAAGTTTACCTTTTGTTTTTGAAGTCTGGCATAAAGTTTTTAAGGGAACAAACAAAAAAGTGAAGAAGTATAGAAGTCTAAAGTTTGGGGTTTCTCGTACAGCAACTAAAAATGTCATCATTTATCACAAAATAATTAAAGGTTGCGTTTTTCAGACAAAAAGTAACAGAAAAACTAAAAGATGTCTTGCAAAACAAGGCTGCAATATATTTTCAGGTTAAAAAAACCAACAATGCAAGGTGGACTAACTATGGCACAAGGTGGAGAGTTTAACAATTAAAGGCCAAAAATCGTAGTTTCTAACCACAGCCTCTGAAAGTATTCCCAAATATTTAAGTATTGTAAAAAATATACTTTGTCACTACTAAAAGTATGCCTCACATGAGTCATACCTACATCAGGATGTCTTTTGTTGCTTATAGGAGACCTCACGACGCCATCTGTTGCCAATTGAAGACCACCGTATTTCTTCTGCGGCCAAATATGATTTCTAGATGTCTTCTTTTCCTATAAACGACCTCAATAAGCTTTCTGTTGCCTAAAGACGACCTCTTGTGGACGCCTATTGTCAATTTAAAACCATAAGAGGTCTTCTACTGACCATATAATACCTTAAGAGTTCTTCTGTTGCCAATACCTACATCGGTTGCATAAAACTTCAAAATCGATCATTAAACTGATAAATAAAAAACTTAAAAAAAATATTAATTGTATCAAAGCTCCTAAAAACACTCCTAAAGTTTTCCATACAGAGTCACAGGTTTGACATTCTAAATAATCAATAGCTAAACATACGAATTTTCCGAGAAGTTTGTATCCAAAGCCCCTAAAAGTATTCCCAAATATGTAAGTATATTAAAAATATGCATATACTGTTTCACTCCTAAAAGTATGCCTCACATGATTGACGCTTACATCAAACATAGTTCCACAAAAAGTCAAAATCGATCATTTAACTGAAAAATTAAAAAACTAATTCAATTCTATAATTAGCAAAGCAAATGTGATTATTTGTATTCAAAGCCCCTAAAAGTATTCCTAAGGATTTTCATATACAGTCGCATATTCGACTTTCTAAATAATAATAAACCAATCATTCGGAATCCTGAGAAATGGTCGAGTAAAATTGAAAAAAAATGTGATTTGTATTCAAAGGCTCTAAAAGAATTCATAAATATACTTTCACTCCTACAAGTATACCTCACATGATTGACATTTACATAGTTCCACAAAAAGTCAAAATCGATCATTTATTTAATAAATAAAAAAACTATTTCCGTAAAGGAACGTAAATATAGAACGTATTTACCAAACTAGAAAATTATTATTTGTATTCAAGGCCCCTGAAACTATTCCCAAAGATTTCCAAATAGAGTCGCAGATTCGAATTTTTGAAAAATCAACCAATCTATACAGTCGGGTCTTCTGAGAAGGCCCCTAAAAGTATTTAGAAATATTTCCATATAACGTCGCACGTTCGAATTTCTGAAAAACCAACCAACCTAGTCAGTCGGGTTTTCTGAGAAATTGGTATCCAAAGCCCCTAAAAGTATTCGGAAATCTTTAAGTAAAGTAAAAATTCACGTTTATGAGGAATTTTATTTCATATCATAAAAAAGCGCTTTTAAATCCAAAAAGTATGCATTAAATGTTTGACACTTACTTCAAACATAGTTCCACAAAAATACAAATCGATAATTGAATTGACAAATAAAAAACAATTTCCCTGAATCGCAACGCAACTAATGATTATGTGTATTCCAGGCCCCTAAAAGTATGTCTTACGATTTCCATATAGAATCGCAGATTTGACTAGCAGAGTAATCAGTACCTAATCATTCCTGAGAAATGGTCGAGTAAAATTGAAAAATGAAAAGAGAAAATTAAAGTTTTCTTTTGCCTATAGAAGACCTGCTGTTACCTATAGAACAGGGATGCCCACCATCATTATCTATTGCATACTTCATGGGGTGTCGTTGTGTGAGTGCATGCTTTTCTAATTGGTTGGATTGTGTGTGTGGAAACTGATATAAAGAAGATATAAAGAGGTCTTTAAAAGGCCTATTAAACATTTCAAGACCTTCTCTGTCTCTTGTAGAACACTTCTAGGTGTCTCCAGTTGCTGATAGACGACCTTTAAATGCCTTATACAGCCTATAGACGACCTCAAGAGGCCTTCTATTACCAACAGAAGACATTAAGAGACCTTCTATTGCCTATAGCAGGTCTTAAACGGGTTCCTGTTGCCTGTAGAATATATCAAGATGCGTTTTGTTGCTTTTAGAAGACCACAAGGATATCTGTTTCTTCTCCGGCCTAAAGATGATCCTTCTTTTTCCTATAAACGACCTCAATAAGCCTTTCATTGTCTAAAGATGACTTCTGGAGACCTTCTATTGTCAATAGGAAACTTTAACAGGTCTTCTATTACCCATAGAAAACTTTAAGAGCTCTTCTGTTCTTTATAGAAGACCCAATCTTCTGTTTCAGGTAGGAAATCCCAAATAGTATTCTGTTGTCTATTGAAGACACCTAAATATCATCTGTGGTATATGATATATGATTCCTAGATGTCTTTCGTTTCCTATAAACGACCTCAAGAAACCTTAGGTTTCCTATAGACGACTTCAGGAGGTCTTCTACTGCCAAGATGACAATGGAAGACTTTAAGAGACTTCTATTGTCTATAACAGACCGCAATAGGTTTTCTCTTCTCTATAGAAAACCTCACGAAGTCTTCCATTTTCTATTGAAGACATTTTAATAGTGCGGTTACACTACAGTTTTTTGCCGGGTTAACCCACTTCGAAAGGATTTATTTGACGTTTGCGCTATGGAATTGACATTTGAAATCCAAAGCAAAAGTGTAACCGGGGTATAAGATCTTCTTTGGCTTATGCATGATTTCTAGTTATCTTCTCTTCCCTGTAAGCGACTTCAAAAAATCGTCTGTTGTCTATAGACGAGCTCAGGAGGTCCTCTATTGCCAACAAAAAAACTGTTGACTGTAACAGACCTCAATAGGTCTTCTGACCTCAATAGGTCTGCTTATATAAGACCGTAGTGATATTTTATTTCCTATAGAAAATCCCAGGAAGTCTTATGTTGTCTATTGTCGGCCTCAAGTGGTCTTCTGTTACCTATATATGTTTTATAGATGTCTTCTGTTCCCTATAAATGACCTGAAGAAGCATTCTGTTGCCTATAGACGACCTCAGAAAACATTAAGAGGCCTTCTATTGCCCATTGAAGACCTAAAGAAGTCTTCTGTTGCTTAAAGAAGACTCAAGAGATGTTTTGTTTCCTAAAAAAAAACAGACCTCTGTAGATTTTATATGACCTATAGGAGATTTGTAGATGTCTTTTATTGCCTATAAACGACAACAAGAGATCTTCTGTTGAAAGAAGTCTTCCATAGACTTATTGAAATTTTTCTTCGGAGCCCTATAGAACACTTCTAAATGTCTTCTGTCTCCCATAGAAGCCTTCTGTTGCCTATAGCAGACCCCCAATAGGGTTATGTAGACGACCCAATAGATAGAAAACCCCAGAAAATAATACTGAAGACCTCTAAAGATTTTCTGTGGCCTACAGATGATTTCTAGATGTCTTCTGTTTGCTACAACTACCTCAAAAGACGACTTCAGAAAACATTAAGAGGTCTTCTTGAGCCCATTGAAGACCTAAAGAAGTCTTCTGTTGCTTATAGAAGACTCCAAAGATCTTTTGTTCACAAAAAACTATCAAGAAGCCTTCGTAGGTCTATTGAAGATCTCTGCGGATTTTATGTGACCTATAGAAGGATTGCAGATGTCTCCTGTTGCTTATAAACGACAACAAAGCGATCTTCTGTTATCGAGAGGTCTTCAAGAGACCTATTGAATTTCAAGAGGTCTTCGTTGGCGTTCTAAAATCTTCTAAATATCTTCCGTCGCCTACAAACGACCTCAAGAAATCTTCTGTTGCCTATAACAGACCCCAATGGCCTTCTATTGCTTATAGAATATCCGGAAGATAGAAAACCATATTGAAGACCTCTAAAGATCTTCTGTGGCCTATATTTGATTTCTAGATGTCTTCTGTTTCCTACAACGACCACAAAAAGCCTATAGATAAGGTCCCAATAGGTTTCCTGACCTCATAAGTATTTTGGTGCCTATAGAGGACGTCAAGTGGTGTTCTGTTGCCTATAACTGGTCCCAGTAGGTTTTCTGTTGCCTGTAGAAGACCTCAAGATGTCTCTTGTTGCCTTCAGAAGGCAACATGTAGACGAGCTCACTATGTCTTCTGTTGCCTATAGTAGTACGAATTATTCCGTTGAATAACTCAGAATAGAATAATTCAAGAAGTCGGTCGTTGAATCTAGGTCACCTTAGGAGGACTTCTATTTCCTAATGAAAATCTTTTTGAAGATCTCCGCGACATTTTTGTAGAATATCTGTTGCCTATTACTGCTCCCAGTAGGTTTTCTGTTGCCTATAGAAGACCTCAAGTTGATTTTTGTTGCCTACATAATGCGTCAGGTGGTGTTCTGCTGCATGTAGACGACCTCACTATGTTTTCTGTTGCCTATAGTAGACCTTACGGATTATTCCGTTGGATAACTCAGAATAGAATAATTCAAGAAGTCGTCCGTTGAATCTAGATCACCTTAGGATGTCTTCTATTGCCTATAGAAGATCTTTTTGAAGACCTGCGCGACATTTTTGTAGAATATTTGTGCGATAAAAATATCATCTTGTGGTACATTACTTTAAAGATAAAAGGACTAAAAGGATTAAAAGGACATGGAAGGAACTGAGTTAGAAGGACGGCATGGTTGTGGTGCATTACTTTTAAGATAAAAGGACTAATAGGGCGTGGAAGGAACTGAGTTAGAAGAACGGAATGCTCTGCAAAAAGTATCCTCATTATATTTAACTGACGAAATGTAATCTCAAAACGAAGCTACAGTAACGCCAATCACATATCTAAAGCTTTTTTCTTAAGAATCTTGTGTTACATTACTTTAAAGATAAAAGGACTAAAAGGGCATGGAAGGAACTGAGTTTGAAGGACGGAATGTTCTACAAAAAGAATCCTCATTATATTTAACTGAAGGCATGTTATCTCAAAACGAAGCTACAGTAACGCCAATCAGAAATCTAAAGCATTATTCTTAAGCATTATAGGGGGACATTAAAAAAATTCATCAATTCCCCTATAGCGAAATACTCCATTTGGGTTCTTTATACACTCACCAAGGGCTTTCATCCCAAAAGGGAATTTTCGAACCCTGACCTTGAGTTCTAGTTTGTATCACAGTGTTATAAATTATATCAAACATATTTTTTTTTTGGACTTTATAAGTCGATCCTCTTCAAATCTAGGAGGAAAATTGGCGATCCTGAGAATCAGGCAGCCAGGGTGTTTTCCAAAATCAAACATATGAAAATATTGAATTTTGTGTGCAATCATATGTTTTATTTCAAAAATACTCCTAAAAGTATACCTCAATTTTTTTAAGTTCAGACAAAAACCAAAGCTGGTATATTGTCTAAAATACAAAATTTTTGGCTCAATAATGGGTTTCATTTCAAATTCCTCCTAAAATTATACCCCAACAACTTCGTTTAAGTTCAGACATAAACCGTTTCTAGAAATATTGGCTCAAACCGTTTTTATTTTAATTATTGTAAAAATTGCTGCGCCGTAATACTTTCACACTTTTTCAAACAAAAATTCCGCCAAACTTTCAAAACACTTTTTTTTTTCGCAATTTTATATTATTTCAAGGATACAAAAAAAAAAACAACAACAAAATATGTAACAGACTATACCTAGCAAATATGTTCTGTTTAGCCGTAACCGGTTATTCTCAATTGCATTTCCTTCCCTTCCAAAAAATGTTTTTACAAAGTTATCAGTCGAAAAGATGCTGCTGCTGCCTCTCAAGTCGTTTGGTAATAACCGCTACAAGTTTGCTTTCAAAAAATAAAAACAAAATCAACTGAAACTGAAACTTTTTAGACCAAAAAATATTATTTATTACACCTGAGTGAGATAAGAAGACATGTTATAACAAAAATGTACTCCCCCATGGTACAAAACAAAGTAACAACAACAATATTGAGCAGAACACCAGCTAAAGGTACCAAAATGAAAGCAATAAAAAAGTATGTGTATGCGAGCTTCATACACTTAGACACTTATGAGGAATCGGCAAACTTTTCCTTTTGCATATTTTTCTTCTTTGCTTTGGGAGGCTTTCAAGTGAAATGCCATATCAGTTTAACGGCAAAAAGTTGAGATAAGTGTTTTTCTTTTATGAAAAGGAAAAAGAAAAAAACGAAACTGAAATCAAGTTGCGGCTGTTTTTATTACCGTTTCGATAATGTTTAATCCGAAACAGGCTAAATGAAGTGTGCACAGCAATTATTGGTGATTAAAGATGGTGGATGAAGTGATGCTGCCGAGGGTAACAGAGGGGAACAAACGTTCAGTTTGTAGTGTTTGTCAGGGTTGAAAAAGTTTTTTTTGAAAGCAATTATGACATAAATGTGTTTACCTTATACCCCTCATCCCTTGAGCCGGGCGAAAAATTAAAAGTTTGAAAAGTTCCACAAAACGAAGGCGATACTAAAAGAGGGAGGAAAAACTGTGAACAAAATAAGGACATATTTTCTGCCCTTTAAAAAAGAACAGAGAAATTAAGGACCATGTGATACATTC